>NW_028145544.1:380000-725000 GCF_977016875.1 Pavona decussata
GAGGGGTGGGTGGATTAAAAGGTGAGAATACTAAGACTAAGAAGGGTGCAAGTGAAGCGCAAGGGAAGGAAGAGAGGGGAGAGGAGCGGAACGCGAGGGGAGGAGGGGATTTGAAAAGAGCAAGTAAAGGTAACCCGTCTGAAAAACACCAATAAGCAAATAGCAGTGATTTTATTGAGGTTCCTGAACTTAAGTTCTCATGCATGTCATAACTATAATCATTATTACTCAACGTAAGGTTTAAATTCAGAGATAACAGAATAAAAACTCCTAGAATATTTCCTTCGTTTAATGGTCAATCAATTTTCAATCGATTTTTATTATAAGTTTATCAATTTTTAGCTAATTACACTGTACCGCAAGTAGCGAAAGCTAATCGAGGCAGGAAATTTAATGAAAGAGAAAAATATTCAATCAGTCAATATATTGAAGAGACATAAACACACAAATAGAAATTAAGCAGTACAATATAAGAGATCGAAAGCAATAATATTTTATAAAATAAATACTGATACATATATATGTATATTATGCACGCTAGCAGCTTTCAGAAAAGAAGTAGCTACAGATTATGAACATTTTAATAGTTTGGAAATCAGGGTAGGAGTGTCAACATAGGTGTCCTCAAGTAACAAAACCGTTTAGCTTCTGTTTAAAATCTTGATTTTATTTATTTTCCTTTCTTCGTTGACGTCCATTTTTCTGTTTAGATCCTTTTCCTGGATTATGGGAAGTGCCATTGGTGGATTATTATGACAAAAAAGGACTACCCTGCAATTTTGTTAAGGACTGTACGCCACCAAGCTCGGTAGACGAAGTCATCGAATTGTTCGATTCCAATTTCCAGCGGCATTACACAACCAACAGGGCTCCTTTCTTTATGCTGTTAGGGCCGGAATGGCTTAAAAATGAAACGTATTTTGAAGGTAAGTAAGGCGAGAGTTTCCCAAGCTCTTGGTATCACTTATATTGCCTCTGGAAGCAGGGGATACTCCTTGAATTCGGTGAGGAATTACCAAACCCAAACCTTGACCCTATTTCAGGCCTTTAAAATTTATAGCCATGTTTTCAGACTTTCTAGAATCCTTACTCGTTTTCTGAACTTTCAGACCAAAATATAGCTCATACATATCGCTGAGTACCGCTCCCCGGTTACATTGTGTTTCCCCATCAGTTGATATCAGCAGCAAGATTTCCCGTTTCAAGCCCCGCGCGGTTACGTATTTTTCTGCATTTACCACTAGCCATGTTTCCCTGAGCTTAGGACCGATTCAAATTTTTCGCGCTTATCATGAGCCATTCAACTTAATGTTTTTTTTTTTGTTAATAACAACAGGAACCAAAGCCTTCCTCAGGAAATTGAGCCAGTCCATGAGTGATGTGTGGGTTGTGACTATTTCCCAAGGCATTGAGTGGATCAAGTCTCCTACACCCTTAGACGAAATTGAAGACTTCGAGCCATGGAAATGTGACTCTCCACCGCCTCCCGGTTGTCCCACATACCAGTGCAAAACCTGTTATTATCCTGTTCCTGATCGTGTGATGCGCACATGCGCACCAGCATGCCCACCCAACTACCCATGGGTTGGAAACCCGGATGGAAACTAACTGCAAAGGAATTGTCCCGGATGAAATTTCCATGATGTTCAATTAACTAGAAATAAATCATAAAATAAAATTTCCAGTTTTACCGGTTAATTTCCGTGGGAATGTGCTTACGTTCGGCCCCTAAAAAGATCAGAAAAGAAACTTGAGTAGACAGTTAATAAGCTTGATTAAGATGAGGCTAAATAGCAACGGGATCGATGCATAGTTAGTTTTGTAGAAGTTCTGCACGCTGTAAATCGCTAATATGGCGCTGTGGCTGACGAAAACGTAATTGTAATCTTGGTTTCTGATTAAAAGCTAACCTTACATTAAACATTAAAACATTTTCAGTGCTATGGTACCTGTGGTATTTTTTTTTTTTTATGAATTTTAACCATGTCACTGTCTCGCATTTTTTGGCCGATAAACGCAAACAAAATGGTGCGCGAAACCTGTATACTGCGTTAAAAGACTTAACTCTGGTGTCCATTCAAAGTGTCCAACTGAACTTCGCCAGGAACTGAAAGAATGAAAGTGTTTCTACCCTTTTTTTGGAGTTTTCACTGGAGAAAATACGAGAAAAAAATACGTGTAGCACTGCAAGTTCCTAGCATTTCTTCGCAAGAATCTTATTTCTGGTCTGTTTGGTATTTTTCCCGCAATTTAGTTTCAGTCTACAGCTCCCTAGCTATGCGACAGCACACGCCTATTCCAGCTTTTGTTTCACTCACCGGAAAAGATATGTTCAGGTCACGTCTTTTCTTCCGGAATAATTCTAACCTTATTCAGAGAGGAAATGCTTTGCAATTATCTAACTGATCAAGAACCGTACAGAGTTGTTGATAACATAGTCCCCTCCCTAACTTTGTACAGTCATAAAGTGACAGTTTACGGATTAGTTTCAAATCCTCTTTTTCCGGGAAAACACGGAATGTTTGCAAGCGGTAGAAGATCACTTTATATCTTTATGAAACCATTTCTTATCGCTAAGTGGTCGCTTCTATTAGAAATTTTCCCAATGTGTTCCAAAAGTGTTCCATAAAATTATAACGATTTCAGATTCATACAGGGGCCTGTAAGACCCACTGAGCGAAGAATCGGCGTGCGGAGCGCGGTCTGGGTCCTTCGGTTTCGGTGCCGTTTCGGTTCAGTCTACCATCGATTTTATTATTGACTCGGTTACCCAGCCCGGTCGCGCCATCTTGGTTTATACAAAACAAAATGGCAGCGAGTTGACGTACCTTCGATCTGATCTATCTTAATTTTTCCAAAGAATGAAGAATGAACCAGCGAGAAGACGTCTTGCTAGGATAAGGTGTCTTCTAGACAGCATAAAGCGCATAGAACAAGGAAAGTGTTTGCCTTTACCGCTATGTTTTGTTCCGACGGAAGTAGAATATTCTCGAGAAGAATGCAAGAATCCTTCTGCGTTAAGTATAAGGAAAAAGCCACACAAAGAAGCTCAGTGCGTGGGAGAACTACCAGCTGCCACCAATCTCCAGGTTTTTGCTTCAGGAGAAGAATTTTTCAACAATGACGGTTCTTGGATTAGACTTGGTCAGGTATTTAAACGCACAATTAATCTTGAAGCCTATTAAGGTTAATTAGATGTTTCGCTCATAATTTTTAAGCTTAAGGACGGTGCCTAAAAATTCTGAAGTATTTTTGCGTGACTTACAACTTAGTAAGGGCTATTGAAATCCAAAAAGAAAATTGGGGGTAACCACGCATTTTTTAGTGATGATTAACAATAAAATTATTGTTCAAAAAGCAGTAAAATACAAAGCAATGTATGGTGTTTTTCCCAAATTGAAGCTTCACTACCTCTGAAAAATGCATGGTTACCCCAAGTTTTCTTTTTGGATACCAAAAGCACTTGCTAAGTTCTGCTTTCTCCACATTGTTTTAAACCATGCAAAAATATCCCTTTATTAGAAGGCACCACCCATAGGAAACCCGAGTATCTCAACTATCAACTACCTCATGCGCAGAACGTATGCAAAGTAACAAAAGTAGGCACCATCCTTAATTTTATATAAACATAAACAAATGGAGTAATGCAACTTCGAAAGACGTTTTGAGCTGGAATCATCGATAAGAGACTTATATGCTGTTGTTTTACAACATTTTCAAAGGGTTTAATTATTATAATATTGAATTGCCACTTATTCCTGCATAACAGACAATTTTTGCTCAATTGACCTTCTCCTAGGCTACCACCGGATGCAGATTTTTCACTGTATAAAAACTTTTACAGCGCAATGAACTCAACTAGGGCCACCGAAAAAACCAACACTTTGAAATTTAAAGAAATGTTCTCGTTTTTGATTGGTTTACAAACTACCAAAGCAAGACTCCTTTGTTGTAAATGTGATCTGTGATTGGCTGATCATTTTTGTATGGTCCCAGTTGAGTTTGTTACACTGTAATTGGCACTGGAAAATAAAACATGCTTACCCACAGCTCCTCGAGATGGGTGGAAGGGGAGACAAATTTTTCTTGGTTAGCGAGTAAAGCAAAAAATAATTTTAACACCGTGGCGCGATGGGCAACCTTTGGCATGTATAAGTGTAGATGTAGATCTATGATGACCATAGGTTGTAAAACCTAGCTCCTGGACATATAACCTGCACTGTCAACCTTCTTCAAAGTGTAAAGTGTGTTGAGTTCACTCAGAGATACCAACCTCCAGAGATCTGGAAGGTGGAGATTTTTTCATTTCAGCTAGCTCCCTCTTCCCCTCACCCCCATTCATCAGCCCACTCTCCCCCCCCCCCTCCCCTTAGAGAAAAGATTAAAAGTCACTTTATCCAGGAGATTTGGTGGGAGATTCGTTCCATATCTGATAGACCCCTAGATATTATGGGAGAGTTGACATATATACACTTATTGAATATACAGTCAAACCCATATTAAATGGTCACCTTCGGGGAATTACTAAGTGACTGCTTAATACAGGTTGCACGGAATACACGCCAAACACAATAAAAACTTCATTTCACATGTGGTAACTTAATGTACATGACTGTACAGTTTATGCACAGAAACGTTCACAAAATAACTTACTTGGTTAAGAAAATGCAATGATAAAATAGTTTGACAGAGGAGTCTGAACATAGTATAAGAATGGACTTATCTTTGAAACATTGATTTCAAGATCCTACAGTCAGTATTGAAGCTCGTTAGAAATTCAGTTACCTGGTTAGGTAGGTTATTCATTCCCATATTTGAGTACCGGTAGTTTCCTTTTACATAGTGACCATTTAAAACAGGTCAAGACAATAGAAACAGACCGTGACTGCTTAACAGAAGTGACCTTGTGATCGATGTCAGAATTAGGGTAATTAAGTGAAGTAATTTTTGGAACTTTGGCAACTGACCGCTTAATAGAGGGTGACTGCTTAACCCTTTAAACCCTAACAGTGATCAGCATTGAATTTCTCCTTCTAATATCAATGCTTATTCAACTCCTGAGTCACGAGAATTAAGGATATGATCACCCCAGGTGAATTTTGTTGATTTTTTAATAACTTCTTCTCAGTACTTTTATAAGAAAACTATGAGGACAAGATAGGAGAATTTTTTCTTTGATATTAGGGGTTAAAGGGTTAATACACTGTATTATGTTTATTTATTTTAACATAATTTTATTTGTATATACTTGGCACAATTTGTGCAGAAACATGATCTCTGCAATGTATGTCACTCTTTAACATAATATATATTTATAAATGTTTATAGAAAACCCTACAGAAGTATTGTTCTGGCAAACCAGTTAAAGAAGGCTGGGTTCTTACAGTACCTTATGACGCCAAAAGTGGTGTAGGCACACCCTTCCTTAAACCTACAGATGTGAAGTCATTGCCGAAGGAAAAACAAAAAGCTATTAAAAGGTAAGGGAACTTGAATCAGAGGGGTACTCAAGGACAAGGTTGGAAGAAGGTGGGAATAGAGTACAAAGAAATCTAAAAATACCTTAAATTTACCCGTATTGCACTGACATTGATGTCGGAATGTGAGTAAGTTGAACAAATATGACTTTTCCTAACAAGATAGAATTGAAGTTGTGTGTGGAAAATGGTAGCCTGCAGCCTTGAAATAACGTATTAAACAATGTTGTATTTCTCTCTGAAATCTGCAGCTGGCAAGAAGCAGTAGAGATGTGCTATGCTCTCAGAATATCTGAACCTCCATCTATAGAGAGATATGAAGACAAAGAAGTGGTACGTCAGTTGAGCTGTCCTCCTCCAAAATGGAGTTTAGAGGCTGATGAAGAACTTGCCAAATTTATGGCTGATCATGTGAATAATCATGAAGCGTTACTTGGAAACATCAGCAGATATGTGGAGTCCGTGCAAGTCTCATCTGTAAGTCGCTGTCTTGTATTGCCTGTGCAGTGTATATATACATGTAGTTAAGAAGTTGGTGCAAATGTCATCAGTCAATGTACTTATTGATTGAGTGAGAGGGCTGGAGGGGAAAACATTAATTTGGTTTGAGATCAAGGCACATGGACCAAGCTAAGTGAGGTCTGTGCATTATGACTGAGAGCCAAATATTTTCTTGTCTGGCCCAACCTAACCTACTCACTAAAAAGAATTGTTATCTAATGACCATTAGTATAAATCTACTAGTGTTCTATCACGACTGCTCTCTTATTGGCTACGCTACTCACTATCTATTCTGTTATAGATAGTGAGTAAAGTGAGTAGTGCCTGGCATGACTTATTTATATCATAATTCAATAAAAATGTGAACCTGTCTCGTTGTTAAGTTTTGAACGACCAATAGATTTACACTAAAAAAATTAGATTACTTGCTGAAAATTTCTATCGGGTGATAGTTGATTTGGGCTTCGCCCTCATCACACGATAGAAATTTCAAGCTCATAATCTAATATATTGTTAAATATGAAACTGTTTATAGTTGGTTCAGAAGGTAGAATAATAACAACATGATATGAATTTAGAAAATCACTTTCATGCTGTCTACTATCAGTTTGTAGTTTCAGATCAGTTAAGTGCAACAACTGTTTCAAATAAATTTATTATTGTATTGAGTGTCGCTGTCTGTGTCTCTTGCAGGGCTGTACAACTTTATCTGGCCCCACTTGCCCTTATGCATTTGCCCCTCATATGGGGGAATTTTTGCAATAGCTTTGCAACGAGAGTGTGTGTGGGGCCATATGGGTCATACAGCTGTGCATGTGTGACAATATAGTTTATTTTCTGTGGCATTAAATGGTTTGTTTTTTTGTTGAATTTCAAGGAAGAAGAGTCTAAAGATGCACTTACTGATGGTGATCCTGATACCTACTGGGAAACTGACGGCAGCCAAGGAAGACACTGGATTAAATTGTTCATGAGACCAGGCACTGTCATTAGGTAAATTCTCTCTGCTGTTCTCTGTCTGGTTCTTATGCTACAAGTTGGGAGAATTTCTTTATATAGCAAATACATATAGGTAAGACATTTCATCTTTCATGATTATATCATTTCTAAATGAAATGAAAAAATGAGTGGCCAGTTTTTTGGGAGGATGCCAGGGCTTAATGAGAACTCTGATATGAAAAGTTTATCATGGAAAACTACATTTTAACTTACACATTTCATTCTGTCTTGTTTTCAGGCAACTTTTTATTGGCGTGGATGCCAAAGATGACAACTATATGCCTCATCATGTTGTCGTCATGGGAGGTGATACACAGTCTAACCTCAAAGAAATTGGAGAAGTTTTTATTGACGCGTAAGTCCACACGTAATCTTTTATTTAATAATATAAGCCGGTTTGTTTGTACATGTGTGGTTACCAACTGACAAGCTTTGGTTTATTGACGCTTGTTTAGAGGTAGCTATAATAGTGTTGTTTCTTTTTATGGTGGTATAGGAATGTGACAGGAGACGTGTGCGTAGTGAAGGGTTTGACACAACACTTTGGCATTATTCAAATCAGAATCAAAGAATGCAAAGGTAAATTGTTGTTGCCGTTGTTGATGTTACAATATTATTAGTATTTAAATACTTAATTAAATACTACATAGCTTGCCTGTGTCATGAACATCAGTCATGAAGTGGTTTACATATACTGGTCTAATGTGCCTGAGGTACATTTGTGTAGCACTTGTTGTAAATTTATTAAAAGTACATGTAAATATTTTGGTTGTTGGTAATGGTGTCTCAGTTTTATTAATGTGCTCTATATCCATGCATTGCAAAATGTTGATTCTGTTCTCATGATAATTATGGTTGGACAGCTGTAAGGAACCAGACTGGATGCAGTAGTTATATTCAGTGAAATTTTTCTTGTTAGATGAAGGCATAGACACTCGCATTCATTGTCTGAAGGTAATAACAGAGAAAGAAAGAGAGCCAGGACTTAATAAAGATCTGTTTACATCATCAGAACTCATCAGGTAACTGCAACATAATGTCAAATAATTATTATGAAAGGTCATTGGAAATTACCAGAGGAGTGGGGTGGGTGAAATCAAATTAAAAAGCATACCTTGGGGAGGGGGTATGGGTATTTTTAGGAATATTCTATGAAAATGATATAAAGGAATTGGACAATATTATTTTGCTATCCACTTTTAAGCTTTGTTTCCCAGCAGGATTAAATTTTGCTGTTCACTAATTTCATCATTACAGGTTTCCAAAACTGGACGCTGTAGATCCAGCTTTGTTATACAGACGAGCACAAGCTTTGCTTAGGTGAGCAGAGAGCATTGCTTTGTACAAACAGCCATTGCAGAGTGTACATTATAATTGTTTCAAAATTCCAATATGTACTGTGTCTGTAGTAATAGTCATTTTTGTATGTGTTTTAGATTCACTGAGCTCCTGGACAGTGTGCTACATTACCTTTTGCCTTCTTGGAATTACTCTGCTGGGTCATTCAAAGATCTGGAGGTAAAGTATCAGCTTCTGTATTCTTTTCTAACGAAAGGATTTAAATCAGTCACAGAGTAGGTGGTGAAAAATAAGCAGAAAAAAAATTTTTATTTTCTGGTTTGGTTGAATGCGTCAAGTGTTAGAGAAAGTAGACTCTAAGCTCTCACTGAAGTAACTTCATGGACATTGAATTTTGTCGACCACCAGTTCACATTGAAAACCAGGAGTTTCATTAAGATTTGAGTGGGAGGAAAATTAGTCTTCACCAGTTTTTTTTTTTTTTTGGTTGAGAAACGGAAAACGGTAAGGTAGAATCATGTTAAATGTCATGGAACAGCTGAATGTAAACCTGAATGTCTTTGTTTTCTTCATCGCTACTTTAGGCCATTCGTCAGCTTCTTCCTTTATCAAAACACAGAACAATGTTGATTGATAAGGTCATCAGGGAATCACAATCTAGGTAAGACAGGGACCACATTATTAAAATAATGCATTTTCAGCACACCTGTAGCTAACTAGCTATCTGGCCTTGGTTGTTTAAAGTGCAGATAACTCTATCCAATGGATAAATCGCATATCCAGTGGATAAAATGTACTCCAACTAATACATTAATTTTATGCAGAAGATCATGGCTTCAACTCTTGTCAGTGATTTGAACACAATTTACCCAATGTTATTTCAGTTCTCCAGCACACATGCCCAAACTGTTTATCAACCGACGTACAGCAGCTGAACACAGAGCAGATCCATCACAAGATCCAGATGCAAAACGATCAATATTTAATCAGGTCAGGAATTTCTGTTGCTTGAACTCTAGTTTATGCTTTTCGGTTACAGAAGGCACTGAGTGCAGCATTTGTCTGAGAGGCTGTTGTCAAAGGATTAATCTAAAATTTGAAATTGCTCTATTTATTTAAAGTCAGTGATATTATGTACTGATGCTACTTTTGAACTCTTTTTTATAGTTGTATGAAGGTTTAAAACAAGAAAAATGTGGAGTTAAGCTGGATTATAGGTAGGAAGATTTTAAAAGGAAAATACATGAATTCTGGTTCATGAATTAATGAACTACCACTACACGATTCATCAACAACAACAACAACTTTTATTTAAAACATGGTGGGTTTTAAAGCTAAAATAGCTTATGGGGCCGTGTAATAAGTAATTGAAAAATCATTAAAATTGAGTGTGGTCAGTAAAAGGTGAAATGTGTACAATAAAAGAAATAAACAGAATTAATTAATAATTAATAAAAACGAAATTGCTGTCAGGGACAGCCCGTTTGTGGTGACTCTTCATTAAAGTTCAGGTTTCTGAGGGCCTGAGACTGAATTGAATGAATTCTGTTTGCTTATCCTACTAAAGTTACAAGATGTGATAGTAACATAACATTTGAACAAATGTTTGGTTTATCAACAGCGTTGATAACTTAAGATAAATTGGCAACCGTAAAGAGATTTGGTGGCCAATTTACCTTTAGTTATCAACTCTGTTGATAAACCAAACATTCTTTTCTACTCCCCACCGACGCAGCACCACAGTCTCTCTAGAAACTAACCCTCTCTAACATTTGAATCTTTATTGTAGGTGGTCAGCAAGATATGACCAGTGGTGGGAATGTAAATTTCTGTCTGAAGGAATTATTGATCAAGGTTAGTACAAGTAGGATATACAGTGTACGTAAAAACAGGTGAACTTTTCATTGGTTCTTACATGTGTTCCTGTTCATTTTCAGGTGGTGGTTTCAGGGATTCATTGGCTGACATAGCTGAAGAACTTTGTCCAAGTTCAACCGATACACCTTTACCTCTTTCCTTCTTTGTGCGCAGCCCCAATCAGGTTTGTAGCATATGTGTACTACTGCTACAGACAATAACTCCTTCACTGCCAACAGAATTATGTTTAGAACGTGAGTTGGAGTGTACAAATAAAAACGGACTCGACAGCTTTGATTTGAATAATCCAACTTAAGAATATCAATATGAATCATCTTGTACAGCATAATAAACAGTACCACAGGAAAGTACTGCTAGAAGCTTTCATTTGAATGGTGACACTTTAGGATTTCATCCACAGACCCAAAAGTTAGAACCACATTGTACAGAATAATAAACAGCACCACAGGAAAGTATTGCTCAGTAGCTTTCATTTGAATGGTCACACTTTAGGATTTCATCCACAGACCCAAAAGTTAGAACCACATTGTACAGAATAATAAACAGCACCACAGGAAAGTATTGCTCAGTAGCTTTCATTTGAATGGTCACATTTTAGGATTTCATCCACAGACCCAAAAGTTAGAACTACCTTGCACAGCATAATAAACAGCACCACAGGAAAGTACTGCTCAGTAGCTTTCATTTGAATGGTCACACTTTAGGATTTCATCCACAGACTCAAACGTGAGAACAACTTTGCCAGGGCAATGAACTGCTTTTCATTGGTATTGTTCTTAAAGTTGTTAAAGCCATTAATCACCACTCCAGTTTGGAAATTTGCCCTTGAGTCCTTTTTTAAACTGACCACATGGACCTTATCACGCTTTTTCAGCTACATGACTCATCAAATGTGAACAGAGATGCTTACGTGCCAAACCCTTCATGTAAGCAGTTTAGCAAGTATGAGTGGATCGGCATGTTAATGGGAGCCTGCCTCAGAAGCAGCAAAGAACACTTGGTATGAAGGAGCCTAATGTTTCTTTCTTTTATTTTCAGAGGACATTCATCCTCAAACCCCAAAAGAGCACAACATACCGTACACTTCCACTTGTGTTTTTATTAATTTACTTTCGGACATCTGTACTGTTTTGTAAGCCATCAAGGTTAGCCCTTCCGAATTAAAGCTCTATTTTCGATCAAAATACATGTAACTAAAAAAGAAGCTAGTCAAATTGGGCAGCTTACTTTCATAGAATAATAGGGTCACTGGTAAAGAATGCTTACCCTGTGCCACTTTGTCCATCAAAGCATGTGGCCTTTCAAAAAAGTTGTGTGGTGATAGTTTTCATGAGCAGATATTGTGTAAAGAAGACGCCAGAGTAAGTAAGGTGTGATTTCTGATGAAGTGCGCATGTTCCTGATTTCAAAGTTGTAATTTTTTTGAGGAGCCTGTAGCTCGTATAAGCGCCAATGGTTTCTCTATAGGCATTCTCGCCATATGTTTCTCTCTCTTTTGTTATTTATTTATCTTTTATATTTTAATATATATTTATCTTGCAAGCCGGAATAATGGCGAAAAATAATGTTTGAAACTGAAACGGAAACTGTCCAAAAAAGTGATGGCCAAACGTCTACTCGAGGGATCACTAAACAGGCTTGAATTAGAGTTGCTCAGATTTGTAGAGGGAGTCTGAGTGAGAAAGCTTGAGCTTGTTTTTGATTGTTTCCTCCAAGGTTCTCTCTCTTCCATCCTTTGTCTGGCGGCAGCTTGTAGGCGAGAAAGTGACGTGGTCACGTGATTTCATGACTGTTGATTTAGCACAGGTGTGTATGAGTTAGACATGTGGTCATTTGTCATGCAAGATCACGCTATCCTAAGAATGGTCCCGATCATGTTTTCTAGAGATAAATAATGCTGCAACATACAAACTTTAACTAACGCACCTTCAGTTCGTAAACTCTTTTTGACAAACACAAGTGTGTACTGTGAACTGTTAAAAACTTTAACTAACGCACCTTCAGTTCGTAAACTCTTTTTGACAAACACAAGTGTATACTGTGAACTGTTAAAAACTTTAACTAACGCACCTTCAGTTTGTAAACTCTTTTTGACAAACACAAGTGTGTACTGTGAACTGTTAAAAACTTTAACTAACGCACCTTCAGTTTGTAAACTCTTTTTGACAAACACAAGTGTGTACTGTGAACTGTTAAAAACTTTAACTAACGCACCTTCAGTTCGTAAACTCTTTTTGACAAACACAAGTGTGTACTGTGAACTGTTAAAAACTTTAACTAACGCACCTTCAGTTCGTAAACTCTTTTTGACAAACACAAGTGTATACTGTGTACTGTTAAAAACTTTAACTAACGCACCTTCAGTTTGTAAACTTTTTGACAAACACAAGTGTGTACTGTGACAGTGTACTATTAAAAACTTTAAATAGCGTACCTTCAGTTTATATTTTTATTATCTTGCCACACAGAATAAATTACAAATAGAATAGAAAAGATAATAAATAGCTAATTAATATTAAATTAAAAGTGAACATGCAACTTGGAAAGAGTAACTGTGGCGGGGAAATCTCCGAGAAGCGAAGCTTATGAGGAATAGAGATTTCCCCTCACCGGCAATTTAAATACTACTAGGCGGCATTTGAAAGAAAAGAAAAGACGTATATTTTAAATATGTAAGTCTGGCGGGAGCTTGTAGACTTTTTGTCAAACACAAGTGTATACTGTGCACTGTCAAAAACTTTAACTTAGGTACCTAAGTTTGCAAACTCGTTTTGACAAACACAAGTGTATACTGTGTACTGTTAATTCTACAGAGAAGATTTGGTAAGAATTGTCATGTAACTCGTATTTAGGGAGTTTTGCCGTAGTGCCATGTTTTGGAGTTTAGTTTTCCGTGTCATGGCACATTAAACTCCCAATAAAATTGATTGTCTTTCTGATGATTATTCTTTGCTCCTTTACATACCATTAGGTCAAGTTACTTGAGTCACTAGAATCAATGGATAAAGATTCATTCAATATGAAATTTGGTGGAGTACTGACCTACACAACGGTAAGGACTGCATATTTGACACATTCAACACAATTGTTAGCGCAGACAAGTAAGATCCAAGAGCAAGAATGAATAAGCTATGAATACAATGATGTTGACAACCAGAATTTAAGCTTAAATGAAAACTGGAGTAAGGGCATTTAGGGGACATCTTAGGGGACGTTATTTATTCACTCTTTGATCTTTCTTTTTTTTAATCAAAATTTCTTGACTACAGAAAATTTACCAGCGGATTGTAGATCAAAAACGCTGTCATCGAGTTGAAGTATGAGTTTTGTCTCGAGGAACCAATTCAGTATGTTTTATACAGCTTCCAATCACAGTCACAAACGCCTGCATTTATTTATTTTGCAGGTTTTAAGTGATAACACTTTAGTGAACCTTGTTCCTGGTGGAGCTGATAAATTTGTTGATTATGAAGACAGAATTGAGTACATCAAACTGGTGCGAAGCTGTCGGATGTCAGAAGGCAAAATGCAGGTATCAAAAGAAACTTCAGAGCAGACTCTTTTCCCTATTTTAGACCAAATTATAAGATTCCTTGTACTCTGTCTTAGGCTTAACCTGAGTATCAGGCCTTCCTAAGGGGAGAAGGCGATACTCAGGTTATTTCAGGCTTGAAAGTCATTACCCTACGATAAAAATTGTAAGAATGAAATAAGGTAAAAGGAGTCCATTAGCGGTACCTCCAAGACTACAGGTCGTTTGATCACGAGTCATCCTTCTGTCGTTATATCGTTGTCGTCACAAACGCATTAACTCATACTCCAAACATTTATTCACGAAGGTATGCAAGTAAGGTAACTGAAAATAACATAAAATAACAGAGATAAATAAATTACCAATCAAAATGACAAAGCGAATAGAAAACGACGAATACTTACAAGACGAACGTGACGACAAGACTAAGTGAAAAGCGCTAAGAACTTGGAGCTTGACTACACTAAACTTGACCTTGAACTTTCAACGACTAACGCAATATGGGCAGCATAAACAAAGCTTACAGGTAACTTATATTAATAGCATTTTGCAAAATAAAACTAGCGAGTGCGAAAACAACCTAAGAAAACAAAGAAAAACTAATGAACGAGAAACAGAGAACAAAGGACAAGAACGAAGAACAAGAACGCTAATGAACTATAGAAATATGTTACGCCTACATACACAACAACAACAAAAAATCTAAATTTTTGCGCCTACAATCGTTTTAGCCCGTGTGCATGCTCAAACCTCAAAACGTACCACATGGAAGACAAAATGATTACATGTTCATATATATATGTGGCTGAATCTCAGTTTAAGTCAGTAAGGTGGAACTGAGGTGCCAACGAAAGGGATCTGTCTCATATGGTCCAGGGGCCGACTTTTCTCTCCCTCACTGTCTTGTCGGGGACAAGGTATCGTAAAGCATCGCCAGACCATCTCCGGCTGGCATAAGCGAACCGCGGGCCGAAATCTCGTGGTGCATCGTCATGGTACAACACTCTGGCAGGTCCGGAGGTACCGCTGTCGGCTGTTTTTTTTTTTCTCTCTCTTTTTTTTCAGCCATTTTGTCTTAAACATGCCATGTGGAAAACACACATTTTAGTAACAGGATGATCACATTGATATTAAGGCTGGCAAGTCGCCCGAAGACATCGTGGAGAAAGTAGCGTTTTATTCGTGGCCCTTGTCATGTCCTTGTCAAATTGTCGACGGTGTATTGGTGGCTATGCTGTCCAAATGATTCGAACGTTTCCAGGCTCTCATTGAGGACGTCCACCCCTTCTCGGGTTATGAAGAGGGACAATTTTCTCCTTTTAAGCAAGTGCGCGAGTGGTCAACCCGCACTAAAACTAAGACAACCCCTCTATACATGCATGATATTTCGTTCGTTTACGAAGATGTCACTCGTTGTAGGCAAAACGTGTTATTAACCCAGAATGAAATGGCCTTTGGTAAATGCTATTCTTAATTTTGATACAACAACTATAAGCTCAAATGTCTTTATACTACAGATATTGGCAACAGAGGTTTCAAAAAGGTCAAGAATTACTATTCGTAGTCTTTAAGCCAATTCTGCACATTAAACACGTTCCCTTAAAAATGAAATATCGATAAATAGATTTACGCGCAGGGGAGGATTGCAACCCTTAGGTGTCCAAGATCGACGGCCTGTTTGACAGGAAATTCCTCCGCGAATCTGGAGAGATTTTCGGGAAAATATCTCCACCCGATCCCTGCGCTCCTCATTATTTCATCCTCCCCAGTCCGTTACTTGGGTAGAAACAATTATTTCTTGTGCGCTTTCAAAATGCAAATTTTGCGCGGCAACCGTAGGTTACTTCTAAACTTCTCGAAGACCATACTCTTTTGGGTGGAGAGGAGAGCGAGAGACCCTGCCCCCACTCCTCCCCCGAGCTGTTCATTGACATGTTCACTGTCAATCCTTTCAATCGACAGATCGAGGCAATAAAGCGAGGTTTACTGAAAGTTCTTTCCCAGGCCGTGCTCGACCTTCTTACCTGGCAGGAACTGGAGAGAAGAGTGTGTGGAGATCCTGAACTCTCAGTTGAGGCATTGAAGAAATGCAGTGAGTTTATCAGCAGATTTTATTTGCGCGACCAGTGGCACTTTAGGATCGCACTGTAGAGCATAATAAACAGCGGGAAAGTATACAGCTGTTTCGACAAAGGTTGTCCATTAAAAGCGGAAAAGCGTACGCGACAATGCCGAAAGGTAGTCTGGGGAATACCCAATAAATTTCAATAAAAGCTCAGAATCCATAATGCCTCGACCGTATCGCGTACAGCGAAGACTTGAGATGGCGGGCAATATGGATTCTGAGCTTTTATTAAAATTTATTGCGTATTTCCCGGACTACCTTTCGGCATTGTCGCGTACGCTTTTCCGCCTTTTTTGGACAACCTTTGTCGACTCAGCTGTATATAGGAAAGTACAACTCGATGGGTTTTGTTTGAATGATGACACTTCAGGATTTTATCCACAGCGTAGTCTCAAAACCGCTGACCAATGCAGCTAGAACTGCATTGTAAGGCGTGATTTACATTAGCATTTAATGTGAGTTAAGGTGAAATCACATTTAATGTGATTTACATTAAAGGAGAGTTCTACTTACTTGTGCTTATTTAAATTGTGACAATATGGACCTTGCATAGCATGAGAGACATTTCACAGGAAAGTGTAACCGCTCAGTTGTTTTCAGCATAAGGTTTCAATCCTGGCGCATCTTCTTTTACAAACAGAAAATTGCAAGAAATCTCTTGTAGTTGTTGTTGTTGTTGTTGTCTTTATAGTGCAATATGAGGATATTTCAGAGAATGACAAGCGCGTCAAGTTTTTGTGGAAAACTTTGGAAAATTTTACAAATGGTAAGATGTTAGAATTTATGCTTTTATTTAATTTCAAAGTGGGTTTGGGTTAGCAAAAGAAGCGTCGTAAACCAGGAGAAACTTACATTGAACCAGGCATACACAAAGCCGTATGTACCTTAACAATCCCAACGTAACACTTTTGGAATGCACCAATCTTGGAAATAATCAGGTATTAGAGAGAGATTTCAGATTTAAATCGCGTTTACGGCAACCGGCAAACGATAGAAATGACCACGTGACCATGTTTATCCTTCATTTCCTGCTAGCTGTTTTCAGATTCCCAGTAAAATTGAGTAGTTTACCGTTAGCATGAGAGACCAGAATTGTTTTACATTATTCTTGTCTATGTGCTAATTATTTCAAGAAAATATACACGCGAATCTCAAGTTTGCCGTTTCCTTAAACGTAATTCTTAATCTCTCTATTGAGTTCAAACGTTGCGTTGACCTTCCTTACCATCAGGGGAGGTTTTTATTGACCTCATTCTATTTTATGTTGTCTTGTTCAGATGATCGTAGCCGTTTTTTGCGTTTTGTAACGGGACGAAGGAGACTTCCGGCTCCACTGTATATCTGCCCAGGAAGAAGGTGAGAGAAAATATATAAGAAAATCTGAAAACTGAAACCCAGACATGGGTGAGAGCAAGTCGATTCTTTACTGTAGCACGGTTCTGAATCTGATGGTAATAGAGACACGAGTACGACTACTAATACGAGATATGACTTCAAGTTATTTACGAGGTGCTACGAAGAGGCAGGAAGCTTCATTTAACTCGTTGCGAGCGACGAACTTGACGCAGTTGATTAGTAATCAATGAATGATGATAACTAAGCCCTTCGGTGATTCCAAAAAGACCGGCGAGATCACCTATGTTTCGAGGACATCTTTCTCACAAAACCTCGTTGTAAAATGACGACGGCTTACGGGCTATCTCGTTTTCCCGCCAAAATGACACTGGTTCACGCACGCGCACTCTTTGTCTATTGGAAAAACTCGTACTCGCACTAGAATCTTAAGGTCGCTCATAATAGACTAGGGGGGAGGGGTGGGTGGGTAGATTCTCAGGTCCTAATTAGTTTCATTTGTGTTGGATTGTAGCAAAAAAAATAGCGCGAACAGATTGCCTTTTGCTTACAGTTGTCACTTCTGTTGCAGTTCAATCAAAACGGATTCGTTGCCTGAAGCAGCCACATGTTCCAGCACGCTGTTTCTACCGGAATATTCAAGGTGTGTTACATAAAGGCCTGCTTTACATGATAGTTGGGAGGGGTGGGTAAAAATAGTGAAACTTTAATTCAGTTTTCTCAGGTTTAGAATGGTGTAACCTTTTTTCCATGCTAGAAAAAAAACCTAAATACTCCTGGGTTGAAACCATTTCATGTCATGCCAATTCCTTCAGTTCCTTTCTTTTAATTACCTGCAGTGCCAAAGTAGCAGAGGAGAAGATTCGTTACGCTGCTTACAACTGTTTAGCGATTGATACCGACGTCAGTCCCTGGGAGGAGTAGCCGATTGTCCGAGAAAGCTCGACAGTTAACCGAGCGCTACAGGACAAGAAGCGAACACTTCCGAGTCAACGAGTCGAGAATCCCGAAAGCTCGACAAGTAACCGAGGACAAGAACCGACAATTTCCGAAGAGTGTTATGAACTATTTGATTGGTTAAGTCTATTGCATTCGAAAAACAAGTTATTGTTTGAATGTTGCTTCACAGATCTTTTATTGGCCGCATTTACATATTAGGTTTTATCTAAAGCTCACAACATGACCAAACACTATAAAGTGTGTAATGATCCTCAGATGTTTTCTGTCTAATAGCCACGTCTCATTTTACATTTTGTTATTTCTGTGGGATAATGCAACCTATCTTGAAGAGACAGTGTCAATTATTTTTGTTCCACTTTGAATAGTTATAAAACATATTTGAATCGATGGAATCATTAGAATAATGGTTCAGTTTTGTTTACAATTCTCCTACTTAGTGCACAGAAACTGGTATTAATTATGTTTGACTGTGGATGGATAGGATGGAAATGGATGCAACATGAAAAATTGTCCAATTCCTCCTTCTGTGTATTTTAGAGAAGTCGCTAAAAACTGATTATATTTTGTTCTACCGAGGAGAAATCCCCTAATATTTTGTTTCCGGTACTCTAACAGCAATTTCATGTTAGGAAAATATTTGTCAGTGAAACATTTGTGCAGCTTTGACCAAAATACAACGAAATCCCCGTAATAGTTGCCCCTTAGATATCTCGATTTCCTGATTTTCAAAAATTTTATGTCCCAACCTTGAATGCAAAATCTGTTGGACCCCAAAGCTATTCAAAAGAACTCGCTTTGGCTTGTATTTGTTTTGATTTTTGTTTCAAATTATTTATGTTTTCAATATCAGGTGGAGCAACCAAAATATATCTGCTATATCGCTGTGGCCTTTGTGAGATTTACTTAGTTTTCAAAGCTTTTAAAATTGTCGATAAAGTATACTACATTACCTTATTATGTAGTTAGTCTGGGTAATCAATATTTGCAGATTATAGCCAGACGGTACACCGGCAGGCTATATTTCTTTTGAATATATTTTCTTAATCACATATTTTATATCAAAAATTTAATAGAAGTTCCGTCAATATTGCAATTAACTGTAGAAATTGTTTAAAAGTGCAAATCCATTAAGAATATTCAATTATCGAATACAGTCAACTTTCAAATCCTGGCAACTCTGTGTGGTTTTATTTCCGTTGTGTCGGGGAAGTGGGGTACTCTCATTGGCGAAGATCTTGTACCTTGGAGTGCAGTGTTTCATTGGCAACGCCTTAAGGTATTGCGCAAGCCTGTCGAAATGGGTTAACGATCCGAATGTCCGTAAATTTAATTTTGTTCAGTTGTTTGAGAACCACATATCCAAACGCATTGCCGAGACTGTGCTATAGTCCCAGCTAACACACCTACCCCATGGATAGTGTAAGTGGGTGCGGTTTTGCACCCGGGTGATATGGGTGTACGCTAAGGTACTGGCTATTCTACCTAGCTCTGTGAAGTGCCCATTGCATTCAGACGCTATATTTAAAATGCGAGTTGGTGTTCTACTTTTTTCTGGTAGTTCCCTTTTTATTTTCATTTTAAACAAATGGGTTTCAATATTCTTGTGTCACTGTTGTCAGGTCAGGCTGTCGTGAGCCTGCTACCGTTATGACCATAAGCGGTACAATCTGTGATGGTCATGCGCAGCGCGCTTGGCGGTGGTCATTCTCGACGTAGAGCCTTTGGCTTGAATGCGCAAGTGCGAAAGAGCTCTGGGTGGGGTAAGGGGGGGGGGGGGGGGGGGAGAGACTCTCCAAGAGGTGGTCACCAGCATGTAATGTCTTCTTATGATATCACAAGTTGTTGAATTTTGTATATCACTTAAGATAGAATACGTTGATGTTGAACAAATTCTCCCAACTAGATTGGTAAGAAAAAATGGACAACAGTAAAGAGAATATAGATGATGATATTGGACACGCACTGCGGTTCTACTATACTTGAGTCTGAGGGGCAAATCCTAAAATATATTGAAACTGAGCAGTGCTTTAATTCCTGTGGATTTTTTAATTTTATTTTTTTCCAAAACTAAATGAAACATGTTATCGACTGCTCTCATTCGGCTTTGGGCAGGTGCACAAAAGTTGAAAATAGTCAGGACACCTGTCCAGGCTGAGATTGATTTTGTTCCTTAGATGTCTGAGATTGTTTGATCTTCAAGTTTTGTTTTCACTGTTAAACAAACTGCTGTGTGTTTTTTTAATGAAATTATTGAAATACTGTAGACTGAAATTTGATTAATTTTTTTAAGTTCTTAATGTTTAGTTGTTTTGGTTGACGTATTGTTCTAGTAATTAAACATTGCACAGATGAATAATAAGGAAAAGAAGAAAGAAGCAAAGTTTTGTATGATTGGTTTTGGTCAACGCCAGGTGTTATTGCGACAGTTAAACTATATATTGTACCTTTTCGCATTTAAACGTTCACTCTTCAGTGCACGCATCGATAAAAAAGCTCACTTAACTACTTTAAATAACGTTAATCCAGAGTTATCTTGGATAAAGATTTAAACGCCAATAAGGCAAGGTAAGAGGCTGTTCTTTGTAGATAGTAATAAGAGAACCGAAGTGATTATCAAAGTCTCTGAATAGCCTTCTTCACTGTTTTCTGTGCTTTGCAAACTGTTATCATGTCGACTTGTTATTTTGACTTTTCTTCACCACTATTCCGCGGTGAATTTCTTTTAAAAATAATATTGAAATCGATAAATGATCAACGAATTCGCCGAAAAAAGAAAATCCGAGTTCTCCCAGCACGAGTCTGAACCTATGACCTTCCCTTACTAGTTCGGTCGCTTTGCTACTGAGCTACAGGAGACTAGTGGGAGCAAAGGCCATTAAACTAGGTTCATGGGACAAACATCCTGCGTACTATATCCTTCTTTCTAACTGGTGTGTGACTGGCCGGCCTAGATTAACAACTGCGATGTGTGTGCCAGGCCATTGCAACTATCAATTTTAAATAAATAATAACATAACATCGAAGTTGAAAACCGTATCAGACCCTGAAAAACTGTCATGTCCAAAAGGTTTTTGTCCAAAAAGAAGCTTAGTCCCGGTAAAGTTTTACCGAGCGAACATTTTCGACCATGTCACAATTTAGGTAAATGTGCAAATAGCTGCAACAAGAACAGCTGAGAGTGTAATAAGTGTTTATTTTCTACAGAGTCTTCCGTGGCTGAAACAGTCTCTTGAGAAGCATGCTGAATCCTTCCGGCAATCTGACATACATACATACATACATACATACATACATAATCTTTATTTAAACACGATGATAATTAAAGCTGTTAGCTTGTGGGGTCGTGTGTTTACTTCTAAACTAACCTAATCTACTTTACATTAGAATATGTCAGGTATGATAATAGTTAATAGTAGACAAAATTCTGTTGTTTATATCGTGTGGTTGATGCAGATGTGCAGTTAAACTTAAAATCTTTAAAAAAGTTCTCAGCGCTGACCCGCTTTCTGAGGTAGTTAAAGTTCGGGGACGCCGCTGCCTCCTTGTCGTTGTAATTAACAAAATTCCATAAGGATGAGCCTCTATATGAGAGAGAATCTTTCATATATCTTGATTCGCACCTTGGTACGAGGAGACAGTTCTGCTCTCGAGTGAAATAAGTGTTAACGCGGTTTTGACAAATAGTCTCAGACAGCGTATCAGGTAAAGATTCACTATGAGCCTTATAAAAAAGTCTGAGAACGTCTAGCTTATAGTAAAGAAAAAAGGTGGGCCACTGAACACGCCTAAGGACTTCATCAGAAGCCATATCCTTTGGTAAATTGTAGATTATACGTGCTGCTCTACAGTGTAGTCTCTCTATTGAATTAAGAAGGTCGGACTTACAACACGAGCCCCACAAAACTAAACCGTACTTAACAGCTGGAACGATCACTTTAAAATAAAAGTCTTTTAAAATGCCTCTAGGTAAAAAACGAGATCGTTTAAGCAAATCAAGTTTTTTAGCGAAGGTTCTCTTTATCTCAAGCACGTTGGCTACCCAGGTGAGTTTCTGGTCCACTGTCAGTCCTAATAATCTCGTCTTCGTAACCAAACTTAACACTGAATTTCCTAAGTACACAGGGGCGATGGGTCCCATCGGTGTCCCCTTTGTGAAAAGAATGACCTCGCTCTTGCTGGGGTGAGGTGTCAACCGGTTGTTTAGGCACCAGTTGTAAAACTCTCGTAAGGCCTTATTTAGTTTCGCAATCGCCAAATCAGCTGTTTCACCGATGCAAAATACGGTAGTGTCATCCGCGTACATGTAGACGGATCCGGTAGGTACCGAAGAAGGTAAATCGTTCGTAAATAACACGAACAGCGTTGGTCCTAGGACTGATCCTTGTGGGATCCCCATACGCACGGGTAACAGTTCCGACTTTACACCGTTTAGTACAGTGAATTGTTGTCTGCCACTGAGGTAATTGCGTATTAGGTCAAGGAGAGAGCCAGTAACTCCAAAATCACGGTTCAGTTTCGTCAACAGAATATCATGAGGCACACTATCAAACGCTTTTTTGAAATCGACAAAGGCTGCTGCGACTGCCTTTCCAGAATCGAGAGCTCTTCTCCACGTCTCTGTCAGGTGGATCAGCAAGAGTTCTGTTGAATGCCCAGCGCGATATGCCCACTGCTTATCCGACGCAAGGTTGTTACTCTTGAAGATGTGTTGTACAAGGTTGTCATTGATTTCAGACTCCATAATCTTGCCTGGGACACTGAGGAGGGAGATCGGACGGTAGTTTCCCATGTCCGTCTCGTCGTCCTTTTTAAAGATCGGTGCAAGTCTAGCTGTTTTCCACGACGAAAAAATTACCCCGCGTTCTATGCTATATCGAAAAAGAGTGACCAGAGCAGGAACGACTGCAGCTCCTGCGAGTTTTAAAAGTTTTGGCGGAATATTATCGGGACCGGTTGACTTATTTGTTTTGAGCATTTCGACTTTTTTGCGAACTGTTCCCTGAGATACTGTAATTTTTTCAAGGGAATGCGGTATGGCCCCAACATCGCCCTTTGCAGTACTCTGTTTCATGACGGAGTCCTTCCACCGGAGCGTGTTGTTGGAAGAGCCATACTCTGTGTGGTCAATATGATTTCCAGCCTTTTCGCTGTAGTGGCGAACATTTTAGTTATCTGGGCCATAAAGAATACCCCCTCCCTTCACAGCCCATCGTCGGCATTACTCTGTGTTCTTGCAGCCTCGGATTTTGCAGTGGGAGCGTTCATTCAGCCCTTGAGCGTCATACTCGTCATTGGAATATTCACAAACAATTTTCGTCTGTACTGCGTCTCAGGCAGCATACTTCTACCATCAGCTACCTTTCTTGGTGGTTGCTCATTTGTCACAATGACAGCTATAAGTGTTGAGCGCTATTTAGCGCTCACTTTGCATCTCAGGTACGCAGCAATTGTCACAGTCAACCGTGTGCTTAAGTGTATCTTCACCATCTGTATCTTTTTTTTCACGTTTATGATAATGTCGTTCTGGTTTTTGTTGACGGATTGGTACAGAACCACCGTTGCAAGCCTGGGTCTGTTCACAATTGTTGTTTGTACTTTTGCGATTCCTTTCTCCTACTACAGGATCTTTAAAATTCTACGAAGACACAGACAACAGATACACGATCAGACCGTCATAGCGAAAGGAATCCACGGACTTTCACACATCAACGTTTCCAAATACAGGAAATCTGTATTCACCTTTCTTTACGTGATTGGAGCACTAATACTGACTTATTTTCCTATTGAAATAAGTCTTGTAATACTGTGGATAGATTACACGGAGTACAACAAGTTTGTGTTCTCTATCACAGGAACGTTGGTTTTGTTGAATTCTTCTATCAATCCAGTCGTGTACTGTTGGAGGATTAAAGAAATTCGCAGGTTCGTGGCCTCAAAACTGCGAAGCACGTTTGGAACTGAGCGTCCTACCTGACGGCAAGTGTTGTTGCAAGCGTAAACGCTGGTTGTCCGAAAAGAGATGAGAAAGTGGTACATACCATGAAATTCCGAAAATAAGCCCCTCCGAAGATACCCCAACCACCTGTTACCCCCCACCCCCAAAAGCGTCTCCTCGAAACATTAGACCTGCTCCTTTCAAAAGGTCTATTTTAAATGGACCCTGATAACCTGCAGCTGCATTGTTTTTTAGGGTTGGGAGCATTGTTCTGTTGTTCGTTCTTTCGAACCACGTTAAACGGTGCAGGTCGTCCTTCTCGAAAATAATCCCTTAAAAATTCCTTTTGAACGCATACAAGCCCAGAGCTTGTTAATATCGTCGCATGATCGCCATTTTTAACAGTATTTAAAGCCTGAGAATTGAATGTACACTTTCCCAAAGATGCATGCAGGCATTCACATTGGATTTCGTAAAGTTAAGGGACGAAACTTTCGAGCAAAACGGTATTGCAGAATCATGCGCCATATTGAATTTAACAAAATCTTCTCGTTTACGTTTTTCTGCAATCGGTGGTTGAAATTGCTTGATACCACCCCTCAGGTTACGAGATACCTAAACAAATAATCGACAAAGCAGACGTAGTCAACAGCTCCCTTCCAATGAGGAAATTGAGGCAGTTTTATTCTTATCTTGGAGTCAATTTCATGTCGAATGGAAACGTCCGAGATAATAAAATAAAAGTTAAAAGAAAAAACTAAGAGATCTATATTTGCAACACGCCGTTTCTTAAACTTCTCAAAATTACCAATTGATGTTGTGAACTAAATATTTGATTCTTTATTCCTCCCTATCCTCATGTATGGTTCAGAAGTTTGGGGAGTCTATGACTAAAACGACTATAACACATGGGAAAAAGATATAATCGAACGAACACATGTTTATTTCTGTAAACGTTTTTTAGGAGTCAATAAACAATGCCCAAATGTAGCATGTAGAAATGAACTTGGTAGATTATCATTAACAGCAAAAATTGACATAAATATTATTAAATTTTGTTTACACCTGGAAAGTTTACCAGAAGATAACATCGCCAAACAATGCCTCTGCCTATCTAAAGAAATGACCGACAAAAACCATCTGAGCATTATGCAAAGAGTCAACTCTCTGTGTAATCTTTCCAATTTAAACATTAAAAACTTCACTAAACATATTCGACTAAGTGTTAATAAAACTTCAACTAATCATCAACTTAATTTACTAAATCTAAATAAAAAACTTAAATTCTACTCTATCTTTAAACAAGATTGCCACAAAACTGACTCTTTGGATTCGATAAAAAATGTACGTCACAAAAAACAATTCAATAAATTTCGTCTTGGAAATCACAATCTGCGAATTGAAACTGGCCGGCACAACATTGAAGACACCTGAAAATTTGAGAACCTGCTCTCTCTGTAATTCAAATCAAATTGAAGACGATTCGCATTTTCTATTCCCTTGCGAACATTATAATGATACACGTAACAATTTTTTTGATGAAATAAATGACCTGAAATATCGAAATTTTAATGATCTTGACAAAATCTCAAAAATCATGGTTTTTTTTAATAACGTTGATCCTTTTGTTTGTAGAACCATTGCTGCTTATATTTATGATTCAATGCTGAATCGACAATCAATGCTAGTTTAATTATTAGACATAATTATTTAATGTAATTCAGATTTATTAAATAAAAATTAATTTATTAAATAAAAATGTATATATATGGGAATACTGAATAAATTGTTGTTGTTGTTGTTGTTGTTGTCTTCAAGTTGGGTTTTCTAGTGTCAGACATCGGATAAGCATTTTACATTTTAGTTTATTAAATAATAATAAATTATTGTATTCTGTGATATTTAAATTGATTTTGATACAAAAAGTAGGATATTTGACTATAAAAAATTGCGATAAAACATTTCGTAAAAACATTATAAAAAGGTTAAAAAACACGACGTTTCGATGTACATTACATCATTATCAAGTGAAATTAAAAATGCAAGATTGCGGCTATAAATACAAAAATGGACAATAGATATTAATTAATCTATGTTCCACAACAGAAGCTTTCAATTTAGAATGTAACAAATTGCGCTCAATTTTCAGTCGCCTAGATTATCCTAGGGCTCTCATAGATTCCATCATTAGTAATTTTCTTCGTAATGTATCGGAACAGGCAGCGGAAGAGAAGCCTGAAGGCGGTCGTAAGATCAGAATTATCCTTCCTTTTAAGGATCAAGTAGCTGCCAATGCGGTTCGCAGGCAATTTAACGACCTAAGTAATAAGATTGGCCCCATATTGCAGCCAGTTTTTGTTAGTAGGAAATTAGAACATGATCTTAAGCCTAGGGAAGTTAAGCCGTCGATTGTGAATCAGCAATGCGTTGTTTACTATTTCTCATGTGATCTGTGCGATGCAGATTATGTCGGCTATACAGCCAGACACCTTTTTCAACGCGTTGCTGAGCACAAGAACTCGGCAATTGGCAAACATTTTCTTGAAGCTCACGGGAGCAAACACCTATTGAATCAGGGCCATTTTAACATCTTGAGAAAGTGTCAGAGCAAATTTGATTGTTTGGTATTTGAAATGCTGTACATCAAGAAACTTAAGCCTTGCTTGAACACTCAAACGGACTCTATACGTGCGAAACTTTTTGTTTAACCGGTAGCATTCTTCAATGCTACTATTTTAATTAATATCTATTGTCCATTTTTGTATTTATAGCCGCAATCTTGCATTTTTAATTTCACTTGATAATGATGTAATGTACATCGAAACGTCGTGTTTTTTAACCTTTTTATAATGTTTTTACGAAATGTTTTATCGCAATTTTTTATAGTCAAATGTTTTTCTAAGTCTTTGCTTAAAAGTAGGATAGGAAGGCAAAATCAATTTTTTCGATTGCGTGACTTTTATTCCTGTACAGGTCACGCAATGTTCGATAATTTTTTGTCAAATATGTGGTTTTCCTCTCTTTAAATAAAAAAAAACGAAATCACCATTTTGCACTATGTACATTGACTGATACTGTCAGTCAGTTTCTTTCATACGTATTGGTGTGCATGTCACGCAAGATTACTTCATCTCAATTGTTCGAATCTACGTAGTGAAAAAGATGACATGATCACTTTAAGCAGTAGAAAATAACATTTTAAAATATTTGTATTGATTTTTGATACAAACGTTACGGGCAGGGTCACGGGACCAACTGAAAAGCTTCTTTTCACTTGTGTGACTGGTATCGAGGTTACGTCACGCAAGGTTCTCCGGTTTCAAAGATTGGATCAACGCTGTACATCTTTTCAAAGTTGGAAGGGCGCGGTAATACCCTGCCAACAAGTAAATTATTAGAGTCTTCTAGCAGCGCTCTTAACTGCATAGCCACTGTTTTGTTATTAACAGTTCCTCCAAGCAAAGCACAACTCACTCCATAGGAGCACCAAGAATATACCCGTCCATTGCAATGGTCCTTCACACTCTTTAAGTTGTTCGGTATTTCATAAACAGGTTTGTCCGTTAGCAAGATAAGAGCATCTGATTTTGAAATCCGGTCTTGAACGAGTTGAGCAGGTTTTTTACCAACAGAGGTGGTAAACTGGGAGCGAGGTTCTTCTAGGACAGGAAAAATTCTCCCTTTTGCCGTTGAGGCTATCAACAAAAACAGACAACACAGTTATCAGCTTTGGAAACTTACTGAAGCCGTGAGAATTTTGCTCAAGGCTAAAACGTAGCAACACTCAACCACACTCAATATTCAAGCGTAGGTAAGAAGCGATGACGTTTTAAGAGTTCGTATGACCTTATTGTGATCCATGTCAAACATTTGCAATATAAAGGAATCTCAAATTACAACCATTCAGTCCTGAATAAACAATTTTAGTCTTTAACTCTCGTTCGATTTGTTTTTGATTTAATTCTTTTACTTTCCAGTGCACCCAAATGTGAGAAAAAACTGTAATTTTAGTACTTAATTTTCTTTTCTAAAAAAACCGAAAACACTAGAAAAACTCTTCAGTTTCACCACAGATTCAAAAATTAGAACCTCCCTGTACAGCATAATAAACAGCACCACATATAGGATTTCAGCACTTTAGGATTTTTAGGGAGAGGTGATCACGTAAAGGAAGTTCTTGACGCTTTGGTGTTGCGTATTTTGCATGTAGTTTTTACGGTTTGTGCCAACCTGAAGTTGTTCAAATTTTACTTTGGAACTCCTAACAGTAAAAGAAGGACTTGGAAGAAAAAAACTTAAATTAAAAGTAGAAATAATTATTTTCACTCACCAAACAAAGTGATACAATGCCCCTCATCACAGGTGCGTTTGACGATCGATTGCGCACATTTAGGATTCTTCTGGTGAAATTCAAAATTTAGAAACGTAACTATGTACATGGTGTGATCTCCGCAGGATTACAATTTTCACGTCTGGCAGATGGGCAAAAAATCTGCAAAATAAATAAACATACATGAAACTTTTTTAAGTCATGTAAACACGTCACTCTAGAGTTTTCTTTTTCCCCTCTCACGTCACGTGGGCAAGACCTGACAGATTCTTATAAAACCGGATACAGGTTTAGTCAAAAGGACTTCCTGACGCAGATATCCTGCCCTGTTTTGAACAGCGTCAACAATACATGATTACATCGCCCCCGCATAGCAAGGCAAAATCGCGTAGAAACGTTTCTGGCGTAAGAAATTGCAAAGCATTGCCATGTTATACTGTGCTTTGAAAAGGGTCTGGCAGTAAAACATTTTGTCTTAAATATCGTTTGGATCTCTACCCATCCTAGATCCTACTGATGAAGAATCCTCCTCGAATTTTCAGTGATTATTATTAAAGCAGAAATATCAGGCCGTACGGAACAGAGAATATTCCAACGTCCAATTTAAAAATGAAATAAATTTTCCTTCGTTGGACGTGCATGTGCAATTTTCTTTTTATTTCCTTGTATAAGGTCTCACTGAATATCACTTTCGTGATGTGGGCTCCTTGTAAAAAGATTGTTATTATCATTATTATTATTATTTTGTATTGTACAAGAATTTTCTTACACTTCTTTATTACGAACTATTGTTCGTTCTTTTGCCAACTTGATTTGCTGTAGGCCTTTCTGTCACTCAGTGTGTGTCTCTAGTCTTGCCCGAATCAGAAGAAAATTTTTTTTTTATTTCATTCGGACGAACTTGGCGAGGGAGAATGAAAATAAACAGATGAAAAGTTGTTATTTACAAAAGCATAGTATGTTGACCGGAATGATGGCAGTGTCCTCTTCAAGAATACATGACGTCAAAAAAATAATAATAACAACTAGAAAACACACAATATATTAAACTAATAAAATCCTATCTAATTTTGTTCCTTTAGCAGTGTTGCTAGAAAACCAATGTTTTATTCTTCATCCCTTGTATTCAGTAGAATATTTTTATGCTCAGTAAAGTCAACCAAGGTTGCTGCATCCGGTTTGCAAGAACCCGATGAAAGAGGGCGAATCACGAGGTTCCGGGACGTGGGCAACAGAAAATGAGATTCAAAACAGATGTGAATCATCTTGTTCTACATGCATCGGACTGATGATTTGGAAAGTTTCAAAAGGAAAAAGATTCGTTTAAACTGGATAAAGTCGGACTAATCATCTTTCAATTTCTCATACCGGAAATCAGCTCGTTTTACGCACGCTACGCTTGGTGGCCAAACAGGTGGCTAAAGAGATCTATTAGCTGTGCCAAACGATGCATATTTTCCTGAATTCTGCTGAATTGATTCGAATACGCTAAAATCCGTTAGCAACATATAACATCAGGCCTTAACTACTATATCGTAGCTCAACCATAGCTTACATGAAAATCTGACGCGGCTTGCAGCTCAAGTGTTTGATTTGAAAAATAATTCTCGTCAACATTTCTCCATTTGAAAATATGAATATCTAAGTTATTTTTAGAGACAAGCAGACAAAACAAAGATATCGGTATTTATACTTACTGCTCTGCTCTTAAGCCTGACTGTAGCAGTAGTTATTAATGTACTGAGATATGATCAGTGTACAATGCATATCCTGTCTGCCTGAACTGGTACATCGTATGTTTTGATGGCGCACCGTGCGTGCGGTCGGCTTGGTGGTCTCCCGCAGGCTGCTAACACTAACACGTGAAACAACAACCCATTCACCCATGCAATCACATGTACACACCGTGTACGTGATGGCTGTTCGCGATGTACTTTGGACATACCTGTCGTGAACTGACGTCATGGTCGACACGCAAACTCTTGTCAAAATTTAAAGGGGCTCTTGACCTAAATTCGAATCCAAGCATTTTTTGATGGCGCTTTTTCCTCCGTGCTCCTGTTTTCATATTATAATTTAAGGATGTTGATCACAATAATTACCTTCAAAACTGAGCCAATATCAACCAAGCAAATCCTCATGCTAAACAGTTTGTTTTCAAAGATGTACAGTGAAAGTGACCAAAATCAGTGTATGAGGCCAAAATCTTGTGTTTTGTGTAAACCAGACGTTCTCATTCGGTACCTGCACTAACGCGAGTTAGCATACAGCAAAAAGAGTGCTTAACTGCTAAAAATAACTCGTGCTAAAGATAGTTTAATCTGTAACAAAATATAAAATAAATGCTAATTTAAAATTTTGTGCGAAGTGACTCTCGGCCGTGACAAAGTTTTGAAATATGCACTAATATATAATTTAGTGCGAAAAAGTTATACGGACGTGGAAAAACTATAGTATCTGTTATTATATTATAGTATATCTTAATATCCGTAGACTACAAGTCCGGCTGTGTATCAAGCAAATGGATCTCATGGGATCTCGTTGTCTGGGAAAATGAAGAACGAGATCGCCAGCTGCCAAATACTCTACTATACGAGCCATCAAGCTGGTACCCCAGCTGTGCCTCCACAAACAGACATAATCGTTGCAGCTTAGTAAATCGGTAATATGCTGAAAGATGTGCTACAAAACCACAATACAAACAAAGATTGAATACCATCAAGAGGCTTGATTCTCTGAAAATGTCTCTGCTGGGCATTGTTGGGAAAGGGAGTTGCTTTCGAAATAAAATGAGGTGCTGCATCGGTGGGGAGCAGAAACAAGGTTTGGTTTATCAACAGAGTTGATAACTAAAGGTAAATTGGCCATCGTAAGGAGATTCGAGTGCTGATGTTTCGAGCGTAAGCCCTTCGTCAGAGCGAACTGATTTTTAGTTAATTTGAGAAGGGGGCGGTTGGACAAATATCAAACACCACCGCAAAACTATTGGAAAATAAAAACAAAACTATACACAGTGTAACAACAACAAAAATATCTTAAAACCAATTTAAAAAATTTATACGAGGTCATTAGTCACGAAAATAAATTTTGGCAAAAAAAATTTGCCCAATTAAGTCCCCTCTCTCAAAAATGAAATGGCCAATCCCAGTGGGTCTGCATGGAATTAACTAACAGGTGAAGGTCGTCAGTCAATGATAAGTAGTGTTCGTAAAGTCTCGAAAGAAACTGGAATCACTCGAATGTTCTTCGAAAATCGTCGGATGGTACTCGACACCGCTCGGCTAATGAGAAGGATACCGTTGATATGACACAAATTAAGAAAACCGCAAAAGCACGTGAAAAGTACAAGTTGAAAAATGGCTGCTAGCACCCCCCTTTGCAGGCCCTCGTCCTATTTCCGTCATGTGATAGGGACGGAGATACTCTTTGTCCTTTTCAAGTAGTTTAGATTAGAGGTTGAATTTGGGTTGGACTTCAATTAAGTTGTAGTTCGATTTGTTGAACTTCGAGTTTTCACAGAGTTCAATTTATAATTCGAGTTAAGACTCGTTCGAGCTCGAAGAAGACGACAGCCTTCGATTAGGGTTAACTCAGTGGTGCAAGAAAGTTGGCATCCGAGGGTGGAAAAACAGATCATGATAGTCAACAAAAACAGAGCTTTGGAAGAAGAAAGAATGAAGGAAAAAGAAAAGAAAAAAAAACTGAGATAATGTACTCACAAAAAAGAGATGATAGTCAGAAACAATCCATTCCAGAAACATTTGACAGTTAAAGTGTGAAAAATGGACAAAAGAAGTAATAAAGCATAAACACATTGGAGGCGCCATGCACCACACTATACTGGGTACATGAATGGCTTGATCCAGGAATACAAAGCGGTAACTTCAGGCGGAGGCCGCAAGATCATGAACGAAGTTCAGTTCTGTCTTTTTGAAGAAAAAACTACCGATTAGAAATGACTCGTTCATGAGGTGGATATATCACTTTTAACAACCGTATTGAAAGCATAAAAATATAGTATATTGATAGATAAGCACCTTTGTAAACCTTGTTCCCAGGTCACAACGACGTGGGAAAAGATTTGTAAAAGAAAACGGCACAATGTTTTGGGAACGAGTGAATTATATGAATATTGTGGTACAGTGATGGGTTAAATTAAAAGGCGAATGAAGAAACATTTTGGCTGTCCTTTCATATCGTGGCACTCTTTAACTTTAGGAAACTGCCGGCCGCACGTTGAATAGGCCATTTCACAGTTGTGTGCTTAGTGACCTGGTCTTGAATTGAAAGCGAGGCTGGGGTTAACCTTGTTTTGATACAGACCTCACTGCTTTTCATATGTAAATGCACATAGTTAGCATAAGAACAGTATGATCTACATATGAAAAGCAGTGAGGTTTGTATCCAAACAAGATCACCCCCAGCCTCGCTTAGAATCCAAGACCAGGTCTCTAAGCACACAACTGTAAAATGGGCTATTTACTATAGATAAAGCAGCTGATGATTTGAAAGAAGCATTCTGCTTATTCTCGGAAAACCTTGATTTATCTGATCGTTCTCCAGTTTAGCCGTGATATGCAAGATCTCATCCCAACGGCATCGGCAGATTATCAAAAGCCACTTGGGTCGATAACATTGATGACATCAAATCACAAAGAATTCTGGCCCTTCCTGGCGCCACTGGGGTGAATGGATTAAAGATGCCGACTAATACAGAAGTATTTTTGAGCAGTTTATGACTATGCGAGAAAAGCAGGTCTTATCAAGGGCTGTTGGAATCCAAAAAGAAAATTGGAAGTAGCCACGGATTCTTCAGAGATAATTAAGTAATAATAATTCTAAAAGCTATAAAATACATAACAATGCATGAAATCCTTTTCTAAATTCAAGCTTTTAAAATTATCTCTGAAATATACGCAGCTACCCCTAATTTTCGTTTTCTATTCCAATATCCCTTGCTGACATCTCCTTTTCTCGCATAATCATAAACTGCGCAAAAATACCTCTGAATTAGTAGGCACCTTCAGACCTTCCCTAGATGCGCAGAGCGTATGCGCAGTTGCAAAAGGAGACACCGTCTTTAACAAACCATAGTGAAAACCATGATAGGGTTACTGAACTGATTCACTTCGATCCACAGAGGTTACGTACTCTTGCCTGGATTGTTCTCTGTATTGATGACTCCACTGCACGTCTGAACCATAAAAATAATTTTTCTTCTCAGATTAACAACCGCTTACAGTATTTAAAACAGTAAATTGCTGTCCGAAGGAAAGTTAGTGTTGAAAAAATCAGTCATTGCATCCACCTGCAAGATTTGAAGATTCGCTTTCAATTTCTAATTGGGTTTAGGTTTTCTCCGCTCATTCATATTACTTAGAATAATTGGAACTAGGTTTCAATTTCCTGAAAGGGCAAGATAAAAAAAAAGCAACCGGACAAGTACTTGCCATCCAAACTTTTCAAAAAGCCGCCGAGAGCCTAAAGCCATTTCAGAAAGACAAAAAAGAACGATAATAGTTCACATGGAAGTGAAAATAATCGTCAATTTTTGCATACGTCTACACTAGTCATTAGCGCTTTCATTATGACCACGGAAGAGTTATTAACACCCGCTGAGTTGACGCTGAGCCTAATATTTTGTTTAATGCGCACTTTCCGTCGCTGCGTGGGTGAAAAACATTTATCTGCTTAAAAACTGGCCAAGTGTTTGAAAGGTATTAAGCAATTCAGTTAAAATATGTTGTTCAATTGTTACCATTTAACCGATTCTTTCATTCAAGTAATACTTGTATTGGTTTTCACTTTTGTGATGTGATGCAGATTCAGATACCGACTATTTCTTTCCTGTGGTTCTGCTAATTGCCTCCATACAAAGTGTTTTTAATACATGTTCAGTCGGTGTCGAATAACATACCAATATCAAAAGCTTTAATATCCATTCAAATGAAGGCACTTCTTAGAGATCAGGGCTTTACTAGTTAAGCTTTTTTCCGATATTTATCAGAATAAAATCTGGGATGTTCTGGTCATAATTTTTTAACATGGACACACTTTAACTTTTAATTGGAGTTCGGCTCATTTGTTATCACCTGCCTTCAATTATCTATTCAACGCCACATGAAATAGGGAAAAGATTTATGCTGTCAATTCAAAGCACTACTTTCATTTGTGCAGACAACAATTATATTACTGTATAAACAACTTTTCTTTTCCTATTGATTTATGTGCACTTGAGATTCAGGTTATTTTGCGGTTGGACCAGCACAAGATTAAGTTATTGGAAACTGAAATACATCGCCGAAGACATGACGTCCTTAACATGAGAAATACCAATATAACTCACCAAGGCCATCAGTGACATTTCCTCAGTTCTCTAGTTTCTGGCATCGTACAGCGAGAAACCTCGATCGCTCAAAACTCAGAGAGCAGGAAGCGAACTGAAGTAAATTGTTTCAAGGCGACATTTCAATGTTAGAAAAATGTCAATTGAAGGCCAAACCGTGGTGATTGCAAAGGAAAATTAATCAAATATTTATATAAAAGAGACATTTAAGGCGAAAATCTATTTTGAAGCCTGGCAGCTGATCTCAGAAAGACGCCTGATTAACACGGAGTCGCCCTCGGACTTGTTCATTTGAAATTTCCGACTATTTCCAAAACTGCATGAATTGAGGTGTGGTCGATTTTACTGTAAAAGCTTCTAGTGTCACTTGACACATTTCAAGTTATTGCATTCGTGAAAATGGCGAAATTCAACCTGCTTATGTACCCCGGAAAATAAGCACTCACCTGACTCAACGCTCACTAAAGAGGCGATTGTTTTCCTGCTTCAAAAACGACTGAATGAGCAAGTCTTTTTATTCAGCAAGGTACGCCTTCAACTGAACCAAACGATGTCAAAAGTAATCCTTCCAACAAGAAGCACAGGGCTTGTCGTTTTTGAATCCGTGGCATCCATAGTACTCGTTCTTCTTGCAGTGATCGGTAATGTTTTTATTTTAGTCGCGCTTCATCGAAATCCTCGCCTGCGAAACACCACGAACGCTTACATCAAGGCTCTAGCGGTTACCGATTTACTGAACGCATGTATCCCAGGAACTCTGTTCGCCAGCACCATGGTAACAGGAAGACTGGTGTACAGTCTCCCCTTATGTCGCTTGAGTGGCTTCCTGGTCCACTTCTTGGCTTATGTGTCCATGACAACGATGACGTTAACCGCGGTGAACAGGTAAAAAAAAAATTGAAATAGGACAAAATTCACCTAAGTCGTGTAGCTACGGTGGCCTATAGACTGGGACATGTAATTGTAGATGAAATGTCCTCTATGTACCACCCTATGTAGCACATATATAACTGATAAAACAAACCAAAAAAAACTTGGAAAAATTAAAGACTTAGTATGGATTTGGGGGACGCCATCTCAGAATTAGAGACATTTGTATGGAATTTGAGCGACCTTTGGCAAGTCACACCCTGGTTACTTTACTTTATTTATTTTTGCCACTTTTCTTTCTTCCATCAATTGCATCTACAGTTTCTTATTTAGTAGCAGGATGATCTCAGCAAGCTTGCAAGAGCTTCTCAGGGGAGATCACCATTGGTTCTATTGGTTTTGTAGTAAATTATACAATATAAGGCAGATACATACATGTAACAGACCTAAATAGATAACATTTACAAGAGTTGTAACAGATTTTTTATATCATTAAATTTCTAGACTTCTCACTGGGGCCTCGTAAGGATTAGGTTGATTTAAAATGAACCTTACCTCGCAATGCAATGAAACACAACCAAACTTGGTAAACTTACTAATTTTTATGTGATCTTTCTGGTGATCTTTCCGTTTATATGACGCAATTTGAAAAATGTGTAAATTAGGGCCCAATCCCTTATGAAGTTCAGTAGAACCCGATATATATATTTTTCTTTTTGTTTTATCCATGCAGAGTAGAAAGAACTACGTATGGTTTACCTAGAACAGCCGCGCTTACTTTTAACATTTTTATCTTCTTTCAGGTACTTTAGAGTTGTAAAACCGCAACAGTATACCCAATATTTTGGTGGCAGGCGCTTGCTGATCATGCTGGGCTGTCTGTGGCTTCTGATCGCCCTTTTCGTTCTTTACCCCACAGTTACTGGTTTGGGCGAATTTGATTTCAACCCCGCCTTATCGATTTGCGCATATACCTTTGCCAGCGAAGGAGCGGAGACCGTCTTTACCCTGATGGTGGTGTTCATTGTGGTTGTGCTTTGTCTGTCAATAGTTTGCTTCTGTTATTACCACGTTTCTAAAACGATTCGTGAACACAACGCCGGCGTGTTTCCTTCCCTCAGTGGTGTCAGTGTCCAAGAGATCGCCCTGTCCAAAGTTCTGTTCGTTTTGGTCTTTGCCTTTGCAATATGTTGGCTCCCCACATTTTTGGTCATTTTGATCATAAGGGTCATCATAAGAAAGGCCCCACACGCATTAGCTGTGGTGATACCTTTCCTGCTCCAGACCACAAGCGTTCTCAACCCCCTTATTTATGGCGCCTTGAGTCCCCCTTTCCAGCGCGAGTTTTTCCGACTGTTGAGGTTCAAGAAAACTCTGCAGTTACCAGATGATGGTCACCAGTCTGCCCCGGTTATTGAAACGACCTTAAGCATAGGCCAGTCTCTAACGGACATTCACGGCCGGGAGAGAACTGAATCAAAAGAGGAACCGCGGGATTTCCAGCATGCAGTGTCTGCCTGGCTGTAGAGCGCACCATCACAACAACAACAACAACAACAACAACAACAACAACAACAACAAGGAACACAATTGGCAGACAACATAACTGAACACGCCATATGAACATCGTTGTTTCTGTACTAGTTTGATTTTGATAATAACGTTTTTTTTTTCTGTCGGTGCATGCTTTAGATAAGTGACAGACCTTAACGTCTTGAAGTAATCGTAGCAGTACCTATTCGCGCTTATCTAGTGCGTCTGAGAAGTGTCCGATAACCTTGTGTTAGTTCTAGTGAGCCAAGATGCTATATATAAGCCTTGATCAGGAGCCTAACCAAGGTTCCTGTCTTGATGGAAAACACAAATTGCATACGTGTCTAAAATGTCCCCTTTACGGAGGATTGATTCTTCACAACTTTCGAGTCTGGATGCAATCATAGTGTTACCATTTAAATGAAAGCTAGTACTTTCCTTGGGCATGCTTGCTATTCGACGTTATACTGTAAAAACAGTTTGCAGCAGTGCTCACTTTTAAGTCTACGCACAAAATCCTTTAGTGCCTTGACGATTCAAATGAAAGCTACTGAGAAGTACTTTCCTGTGGTGCTGTTTATCAAATACTGTACAAAGTGAATCTAACTTTTGATTCTATGTATGAATTCCTAATGTTTGATTATTCAATTGAAATCTACTGAGCAGTACTTCCCTGTGGTGCTGTTTGTCATGATGTACAAGGTGGTTCTAACTTTTGAGTCTGTGGATGAAATCCTGAAGTGTGACCATTCAAATGAAAGCTATTAAGTGGTACGCTCCCATGATGTTGTTTGTGTATAATTGTTTTGACAAAGTGAAATTATCGACGTTTTCAAGAATTCAGCTTTGTCAGGAAGAAAATATCATTGCCCGATTAGGACTGCAGGTGTTCCCTTTCTGTTTGTTCAGTGCTGGTACATTTGCACAATTGAAAAGACTGGAGGGGTTTGAAACATCCTATGTACTGAACCAAATAAACAAACACATGTTTATGCAAATACTGTGCGTCACTTTTATTTGTACAACTACAACATACAAAACTTCTTAAATAAACATTTCACTACAGGCTCACTCACAGCACAATATATTATTAAGAAATACATCAATTTTATAACAGCATTACAATTAATTACTATCTTTTCCAGCATTTTGTTTGCAAGTGAATGGTCACTTCACGACTCTAACTACAGTAAAGTGATTTCCCGCAACCTCAAACACATGGAAAAAATTGTTTGAGAAATTTGGAATGTAAAATAGTAAGCAAACAATAGTGTATTTTTTAATGGGAAACAGTTTCTCTTAAAAATAACGAGACCTTGCTGAAGTTGGTATTCCAATACAGGTTAGAGCTGCTTACCACTTACACAAACCAACCTTTTAGAAATTTATTATATAAATGTAGAATAAAAAGTACAAAATTCACCAACAGCAGCTGGAAAGACTTAAAAACAGAGCAGGTTCATCAGCCCAGCCATTGCTTGGTCAAGGACAAATGGTTATCAGTTCATTTCCCAACTGGAATTTCTGTTTGATTCATGTAAATAAGCAACTTGGGTGTCTACAGTACACTATCTTACATGTCACAATAGCTGTCTTCCATATGAGAAAAGGATTCTAATCTTTGACTAGTCAGGCAATTTACAAGCAGACTTTGGCATTCAAAGAGTGTAAATAAGCAACTTGGGTGTCTACAGTACACTATCTTACATGTCACAATAGCTGTCTTCCATATAAGAAAAGGATTCTAATCTTTGACATGTCAGGCAATTCACAACTGTTAAGTTACCTTCCAGCACTATCATCTCTGTTTCTCTTTTGCCCCCCTCCCCCTCCTCTGCCCCCACCACGCCCACCAAATGGACCCCCTCTTCCTCCCCCTCCTCCACCACCTCCACTGTGACCTCCGCGACCTCCACCACCGCCACCACGGCCACCACGCCCTGAGGAAGACATATAAACATAACATGAGCAAAGGAAGTTGTTATTTCTTAAATTGATTAAAAAGAACAAAGGGCATTTATTTTACTTTAAAGGACCCTAGTCAGCCTCCGCCATTTTCAATGCCATCGAAATTATTGATATTGCATGGTGAAGCGAAATGTTATTGCTTAACTGTAAGTTGTGTTACTTAGAGTACATGTATGTTTCATTATCTTTAGTAGTTTCGCAGTGATTTCGTTCATTATGACATGCTCCGAATAAAATATAATAGCCAAACTCTTGCATATAAACAAAAACAAAGGTGTGGCTGACTAGGGCCCTTTAAAGTGATTTTTGTGCCTAACAATTGAAATATGAGCTTCTCTGAACCAATTAGTTTGATAAACCTGTGCCTGCCAACAGCATAAAATCCCACGGTTTTGCTTCAATATTTTACCTGGTCTTCCTGTGCCTCGGCTCTTTCCTTGCTTCACCATTTCATCTTTTACCATATCTATAACCTTCAGGTAAGACAGGATAAAAGTTAACAGTAATTAAGACTTGAAAGACATTCTTGAGTGTACTTTCCAGAAGATATCCATACCTCCCCAACAGATGAGTTTTGGTTTGAAAACCCACCCTACTGGACATTCTAATTTAATTTCATACTACCCTTTAGCAAGTCTTGGCTCTTGAGACCCCTCCCCCCCACCCCTTTGGAATTTCCAGTTACCTTCCATCAGGGAGGTATGCACATTTTCTGCCACCACACATTGCAAACATCCTTCTAATGTCATTAATAAACTGCATGTCAGTACTATTATCTGTAAGAATTCTGCTTACCTCATCTGGAATCCTGAGATACTTGATGTTACTCCCCCTAACATAACATTCCGGTATCCTCCAAAACCTGTCACCATCCTACAAAAGATATAAAGCTGATAACTGACAATTCTCTTAAATGTACTGAGCTGTTTAAGTTGAGCACCTCTACGTAAAGAAAACTGATGTCCTAAGCTTGACACCTTTCTGAGGGCACTTACCATTTGCCAGAATGCAGCAGCTAAAATGTCCAGTGTAAAAATTTCCAGATACATGTATACGTCACTTTGAAGGACTGGAAGCAATGGTGATTTAATGCTCTTCAAAGTGAGGGTGGAAGGGAAAGTGAGGAGGTTGGGCAAAAATAGGGCATCTGAACCAAGCTGAGATTTTCTGCTCAAATGTCCCACTGTAGGGCACTTTTGGATGATGAAAAGTCTCACTAAATACCATTGAAAATAGGCTAGAAAGTCCACTAAAATGGTCAAATGTTCCTATCATGGGCAGATAATATATTATTGTTGCCAAATCTACTGCTTATGCCCAGGCTCATCGTCTGTGGCTTGAAAATTGGAAGGTACATAAGATGTAGATAGTCAAAGACAGACACCTTTCTAAATTGACAATCAAAGATGACCCTGATTCAAATTTAAAAGACAATTCACTGCTCTGTACCAACACAAATGACTTACTCTGGAAGTACAGATGACCTCTCGAAGGTTTATATTCATCCAATTGTCACAGCTCACAAGATGTCCATTGTAAGTTTCTCCATTCTTCAATTCCACCAGCTGAATGGGAAATCAAGGCGTTTATTGCAAGGATTAATCAAAATGCCCAGCAAGCTATTTTTGAAAACAGCTGACAGACTTGAGGGAGCAACTACAGAATACAGGGCCACTTTGGTCCACACACATACAGTAAGAACGACACATAACACAAAAGAACGACACATTAAACACAACAGATGCTATTATCATGCAAATAAGTGGCCCTGTATTCTGTAATTTAGCCTAACGTTATACAAATGTAACTCTCTTAATGTACTTTAAAAGATTCTGAACTGAAATGAATATTCAGCGACTGTGAGCTCAAAAAGCTAAAACGTAGACTGTACGTTTGAACGTAAATTTAATTTTAAATGGGGATTAATCACTCACCATCGGGTGGTTTTGCGCCGTCCGTAAAAGAGAAAGAGGCAGCTTAAACCGAGAAAAAGATTGTTAGGATTATACAAATTAAACAGGACTGAAAAATCAGGATTGAATAGACAGAAGAGGAAGACAGGTCGTTAAGAGGTTCGAAACGAAACTTACCACCATGTTGGAATTTACTTGACAAGCGAGGCTACACAGCCAGATTGGGTAACCAAGCCTTTTACATTTTGGAACGCCTGACACAAATTGCATTTTCTCCCACGTTTTCTATAAACAAAATGAGTTCATCGAGAAAAAGGAGAGATAATTCGTCACACGCTGAATCAAAGGAGGCTAAACAGCAAAAGAATGATCACAGAAACGATCTGTTGAGTAAATATTTCTTGGAAGAAGAATTTAAAATCAAATTCACTAAAGCATTTAGGTTTGTTCTGAGAAACGATTTTTGTTTGCAAATGTGCATTCATGGTTTCAGTATGAAAATTACATTATAGGCTTATATTAGAATAATATTGAGTTGTTTCTATTTTCCCCTCGTATAGAAATCAAGAGAGTTTTAACGGTGAGTAATTATGGCGTAATTTTCAATTGCGCTTTGAAAAATACATCTTTACTAAAAATTATCTCATTTTTGTGTTTCTCAATATAGATAGTGGATCTGTCATACACACAGTACCTTTCAAGTGCTGCCTTATTCCTAACTTTATCGCAGATGAGGACTTTTTAAAAGGGTTAGAAAAGGAACTGCTTCAACTGAAGTTCTTTGAGAAATCAAATGACTTGTATAAATTCCACCAGGTAAAATTTAACTGATATGGTCATTTTTCCTTCAAAATTTGCAAGAGTAGTTTTACCAACACTTGATTCCCTCTTATTGTTTTTGTAGAGTAATGACCTAAAAAAATCATCCAAGTCTCATATCGCATCTTTGAGGTATTTACTGTGTGTCAACTTTGTCAGTGGTAACCAAACTCATGTTCATCTGTAGACAGTTATACCCTAAGCTTTAATGGGAATGTAAAAATTAACCAGTACCAATCATATCTGAATCACCTCTAGTCCCCCCTATCCCTCTTTGCCAAATTTGCCATTGTATGCATTGTGTGGTTCCAGAAAATATCCATACCCCCACCACGGAGGGAATTGGAAATTCCAGAGGGGTGGGGGGGTCAATGGCCCAGGAAATTCCAGAGGGGAGGAGGGGTGAATGGTTGGATAAGTTTCCAGAGGGTCAACTTCACATTCATGTCAGACATAGTTGTTCAAAATCGTAACTTACTAACTTAGCAACTTCGTAGATCTTTCTTGAAGACGTTACTTTGTTTAACTGTTTTAAAGAAACTCTTGTTACATTAGAAACATGTTTCCCTTCTCCGAAAAGCCTTTGTAACCGAAGTAGTCCAACTGAGACAAGAAATCTCTGTCTGCGTTGTGTGACTCAGTTATTATAAAACTGTTGTTTGTAAAACTTTCTTGCGTAGAAAAATATTGTTCACTGGCAACAATTGAATTTGTATCAATGTTTAAAAGGGAAACTTTTGTATGGCTATAAAGTGTGTTACGAGTTCGTTTTGTGAGTGGCGAATAGTTCGTAGTCTAAACAGAACGCAGGGTTGTCGGAACAACAACAAGGTTATTTATTCCAAATGAGCGTAGCAAATTCAACACAAAACTTCACAACAAGCACACGCTAGGCTTGTAAATTACAGTTCGACCTCTGTCACACTTGAATAAACACGGCCTCTGCCAAATATACACACGACCTCTGTCACACTTCAATAAACACGGCCTCTGCCAAACTTTACACGTGACCTTTGTCACACTACAATAAATACGTACTCTCTTCGCATAAACAACAACCTCTCTAAAAGCTAAACCGATTTCCTTATATACTAATGAGCGTAAGATTCTAGAACTTTCCGACGCAACTAAATAAAGTAACATTACAATATAAAATCTATTTACAGGATCACACGTAAACGGCTTCAGAAACTGCTTAGTCACTATGATGCAAAACTAATTAAATATGCAAGAATATTCTAGAGTAAATTAGCATACGGTCACGCAACAATTTTTCGTAACATAACCCCCTCTTGAGAAGAAATTTCTTAAATTTCTACTAACAACGAAAAATTAATTAAATAGCGCAAAGAGAGGAGGTAGTCCAATGTCTCTAAAGTTATTCCTCTAATCTGCTCAGATAATCTGCTCCTACATTCTCGGATCCCTTGATAGCCTCAACTCTAAAGTTGTAGCTCTGAAGAAACATAGCCCAACGCATGAGCCGTCCATTAGCGAACTTCGCACTGTTGATATACTTCAGCGGTTCGTGATCAGTTTGTAGTACAAAGGGAACTCCGTATAAATACAGGTGAAACCTTTTGAATCCCCACACAATGGCTAAACACTCTTTCTCAATGGTTGAGTAATTACGCTCCGCACTTGATAATTTCTTGCTACCGTAGCAAACGGGGAACAGCTTGCCATCATGTTCCTGCATTAGTACAGCACCAATACCACTGTCGGAGGCATCAGTCCGCAGAAAGTAGGTTTTCTCTGGATCTGGCAACTGCAGGATTGGTTCTTTTGTGAGGAGGGCCTTAATACTCTGATAGGCTTTCTCTTGTGCCTCGCCCCATTCGACTTTGTTCGGTTGACCTTTGCGCGTGAGGTCTGTCAGCGGGGCAGCTAAGGCTGCGAAGTTGGGAATAAAATCTCGATAATATCCGGCTAAACCCATGAACGATCTTATCTGCTTCTTTGTAGTAGGTCTTGGAACATCTCTAATCTTTGCCACGTTGTCTTGATGAAGACCAATTAAACCTCCCTCCAAACGATGACCGAGAAAGTCAACAGCGTTAACTCCAAAAAGACATTTAGTCGGTCTTATGGTCATTCCGGCTGCTAATAATCGTGTAAACAACTCTTGTAGTATCTTGATGTGTTCTTCCCACGTACGGGTGTGAACCAAAATATCATCCCAGTAAAACTCAACGTTATCCATTCCATGCAATAGCTTCTTCATGGCTCTCTTTAAGGTCGCTGCGGAGTTGATCATACCAAACGGCATCTTCAGGAATTCGTATGATCCGTCAGGCGTCACAAAAGCGGTCTTCGGTATGTCTTCCTCAGGTATAGAAATTTGCCAGTAGCCCTTACTCAAATCAATTCTTGTGAAATACTTGTCACCATTCAACTTCTGGAACAAATGCTCGGCAGTCGGCATAGGTTCAGGGTCAAACACAGTTAATTTGTTCAATTTCCGGTAGTCCACGCATATCCTATTTGTGTTGTCTTTTTTCTTAACAACCACGACAGGTGAGGCATATGGTGAACTTGACTCTCTTATAACTCCCATCTTCATCATGTCTGTAATATCCTTCTTCAGCGATTCTCTCAGGCTATACGGTACTGGGTAAGGTCTTGATCTGACTGGTTGATCGGATGTAAGTTTTATATGATGTTGAGCCAAGCTTGTAGTACCTGGTGCTTCTGTAAACAAGCTTTGAAACTGACTTGCAAGGTCTTTGAACTCTGCTCTTTGCTCGTCAGTAAGGTTATCTCCAGTAGCCACATCTTTGATTGACTCTTTAGCGACATATCCACCAATTTCTAAAAAATCAACACCATCCACAGGATCAACTTCTTCTGCTTCATTTTTAGCATGTCCGCTCTTACTAATGTCAGCGTTCACTTCGACAGCCACTGCTCCAACGGGTACAGAATCCTCTCGTTCAAAATACTTCTTTAGTAGGTTGGCATGGTAAACTCTCTCCTTTCCTTTGACACACACCTTATAATCGTTGAGACCCACTACTGCACTAACCTCAAATGGACCTTTCCACTGCATTAGAAGCTTGTTATGGTCGGTCGGTAGCAGTATTAATACTTTATCTCCTTGTGCAAACCTTCTGACTTTAGCCTTACGATCGTAGTAATGCTTGCCTTTGTGCTGGGCTTTCTGAAGTTCAGTATGCGCAAGCTTGAGAGTATCTTCCAGCTTCTCACGTAGCTCAAACACATACTGGTAGCTGTTCTTTACTTCAGGTTCCTCCAACTCTTTCGTCCAGAGCTCTTTAAGAATAAACATCGGCCCTCTGACAGCTCTTCCATACAGCAACTCAAACGGCGAAAAACCAGTAGACTCCTGAGGAACTTCACGATACGCAAACAATAAAGCGTTGATGTAACGATTCCACTGTCTCGGCTGCTCGCTGCACAATCTCTTTAACATACTCTTCATGGTTCCATTAAACTTCTCCGTCAGGCCATTACACATAGGGTGATAAGGAGTCGTAGTGAGCTGTTTAATGCTCAACAACCGTGTCACTTCCTTCATACACTCAGATACAAATTGCGTGCCGAGGTCACTCAAGATCTCTTCAGGCACTCCTAAACGACTAAAGATATCCACCAACGCTTCCGCCACAGTCTCCGTATCAATGTTTTTGAGCGGGACAGCTTCAGGATAACGGGTTGCAAAGTCGACCAACGTCAATATGTATCTATGACCGTCTTCACTCGGGGGGCCAATAGGCCCAACCAGATCGATTGCTACTCTCTTGAACGGCTTGTCAATTAATGGCATCTTCTCCAGGGGAACCTTCGGTACAGAACCCTTGTTAACCGTCTTCTGACATACATCACATGACTTGCAGTAACGAGTCACGTCCCCTTGAATACCTGGCCAATAGAATGCGCTTTGAATCTTATCAGCCGTCTTCTTTATTCCCATGTGACCTCCCATGAGCGATCCGTGAGCTAGTTCCATGATCCGACTTCTCAGCTGCACAGGAACCATAACTTGCTTCAGGGGTTTACCATTATTCACGTAAGGGTGTTTGTAGACGCGGTACAAAACTCCACCTTTCACTTCAAATGAAATCTCAGCCTGGCCTCTCACAACTACATCATTTCGCTCCCAATATTTTTGTAAGCTCTCGTCATCATTTTGCATTTGTTTGAGCTTTTCTCTATCAACTACAGGACTTTCTTTAGTACTCGGTACCTTCAATGGGATACGTTCTCCGGCCTTCTTTGCTTGACCTCTCGTGGTTACAGCACACGCCTCTTGCACATGATCTTGCCAGCTTGGATCTGGGTCGTCAGCAGCTCTCGCGCCTGGTACATTACCAACAATTAAGTCATAAACAGCATCGGGAAGACACTGCGCTTCCACTTGGCCCTTGAGATAAGGTGTATCAACGTCAATCTTTGCAATGGGCACTTTCCTTGCCGTGTTGTCGATGAGCAGCATAACATTAAAGTCGCCAGTGAACTGATCCTCAGACACAAGATCCTTCTTTACTACTATTCCGCTACAGCCAGTGTCTCTCAGGACATCAACAGACTTCTCTCCAACTCTACCTTTCACTACAGGCATTTTACTTCTCACTCCAGACAAAGGTTCAACACAGGCGCTACTCAATAATGGAATCTTCTTACCACAGGCTAACAGCAGCTTCTCATCTTTAATACAGGACTTAACTTCTTCCGCTGTGGGTTTACTCTCAGTCTGCTGGACTAAGCAACTGGCGCTCACTTGACCACGTTGCACAGGGTTACCATCCTTACTTTGTCCTCCGGATCTCCGTCCACCTGATCGACAGTTTCTAGCTTCGTGTCCTTGCTTGCCACACAGAAAACACCTTTTTCCTATGGTTGGGCAGTTGGCGGCTCTATGACCACGAGCGTTACACCTAAAGCACTGGAGGGCTGTTGAATTAGACTGTGTGTTCTTGGCTTCCTCCCTCTCAGGCGGTAATACCGGCTTTCTGCTCACTGGGCTAAACAAATGCTTACCATGGGCCTCTAAGTACTGGTCAGCGATCTTCGCAATCTGTGCTAGGGTTTCAGGTGCCCTTTCTCGTAGGTGAATGGCCAAATCCTTAGGGCAGGAATCAATAAGCTGTTCTTTCACTATCAAGTCCTTTAGACCGTCAAAGGTTCGCTCAGTATCCGAAAGCTCTAGCCACCGTAACAGGTACCTGTCCAGTCGCACGATAAACTGGTCCGGACTTTCGTCAACTTCCGGCTTAGACGCTCTGAATTTACGACGATAGCCGTCTTCTGTGAGATCATATCTCTTCATCAGCGCAATCTTGACTTTACCGTAATCTTTAGCTGCTTCTTCAGATAGGCGTGAGTACACTTCGAGTGCCCGTCCAGACAACAGAGCACTGAGCTTTGATGCCCATCCAGTTCTATGCCACTTGGCTGTATCTGCAAATCTCTCGAACCTCTGCAAATATGCGTCCAAATCATCTTTACCATCCACGAACGCTGGAAGTTTCGGCGCTTTAGCTCTATCATCTCTCTCTGCTGTACGACCATCACCATTCGTTGCTGCTAACCTAGCAAGTTCCAACTCATGTTCTCTCTTGGCGGCCTCAGCAATTTCCTTCTGTCTCATGAGGTCAGCTTCATGTTGTAATTTCCTAATTTCTCTTTCCTGACGTCTCGCTTCCCTTTCTTCATCCTGGCGTCTGCGTCTCTCTTCCCTCTCTTCTTCCTCACGTCTCTGCCTTTCTGCTTTCTCTTCTTCCTCGAGCTTCTGCTCCTTTACTAACTGCCTTTGTTTTTCTGCTCTCTCTTCTTCCTCGAGCTTCTGCTCCTTTACTAACTGCCTTTGTTTTTCTTCTTTCTCTTCTTCCAACTTCTGTTGTTCACGCACAAATTCGAGTAGCTTTTCACCTTCCAGTCCAAACTCCTTACCAAGTTGCATAAGTTTCTCCATTTGACAGCGTTAGAATTCCAAGGCTCTTTCACTTGCTACCACTTGTTTCCACGGCACAGTTACTTCCTTCCGAGTTGCGATCCTTTCCTGGTTATCGGTAGACAACAAACAGTTCCTTGAATTCCACTCTCCCGGACAGGCCCCCAATGTTACGAGTTCGTTTTGTGAGTGGCGAATAGTTCGTAGTCTAAACAGAACGCAGGGTTGTCGGAACAACAACAAGGTTATTTATTCCAAATGAGCGTAGCAAATTCAACACAAAACTTCACAACAAGCACACGCTAGGCTTGTAAATTACAGTTCGACCTCTGTCACACTTGAATAAACACGGCCTCTGCCAAATATACACACGACCTCTGTCACACTTCAATAAACACGGCCTCTGCCAAACTTTACACGTGACCTTTGTCACACTACAATAAATACGTACTCTCTTCGCATAAACAACAACCTCTCTAAAAGCTAAACCGATTTCCTTATATACTAATGAGCGTAAGATTCTAGAACTTTCCGACGCAACTAAATAAAGTAACATTACAATATAAAATCTATTTACAGGATCACACGTAAACGGCTTCAGAAACTGCTTAGTCACTATGATGCAAAACTAATTAAATATGCAAGAATATTCTAGAGTAAATTAGCATACGGTCACGCAACAATTTTTCGTAACAAAGTGAAAGCCCCAATTTTACATAAAACATTGAAATATTTGTTTGTTATTTTTGTATGCTGTGTAAAGTTACGGGCAAAGGTCAATTCCCGGGGTCAATTATAACTGGTTTGTCAAAACTGACCCGTGTTAAAACTTATTTCGTCCAAAGTATTTCAACTTTAAGTCCAAAACTATTAACTTAATTTCTATGCCAAAATTCAACAAAATAGAGCCAATTCGACATTCTTTTAATGCGTTATTGATCTCATACAAAATTTGCATAAGAACGTACGTGAACATGCTAATTTCGTTTTGCGGCTCCATTTCGTCTGCGGTTTCAAGTTACGATCTGAAAGGTCAATTTGTCTCCCTGCCCTGCTAATGCTTATTTTGTCCAAGCTATTCCGATTCAACAGGAAAACTATTGACTGAAATAACTAGACTGAATGATTACCATGAGAAATATCGATTGAGTAGAACTAAAGCGATAATCCTTTTGATCTCTTACAAATTTGCATAGGAACGTAAACATGATATCTGCAAATTAAATGAACATTTTTGCATTGCGGGACTTATTCCAATAATTTAGATTTAAAATCTTCAGCGAAGCTAATGGTAAAGTTTGATGTCAATGACCACAGGTAAATATAAAACACAACAATTATTTCAGTATCAAGAGCTTTTGGCAAACTTTACGGTCTACCGGTGAAATTGAACAGCGCGCGCTCTTCAATAACGCATATTTTCTCCTCGTGTAGGCATTTCTTGATATTTCTGAAATGTTCACATCAAACTGATTTTTGAGGCGTTCTTTTGAAATAAAACTTTTCCAGAGGGGGGTGGGGGTGTATTCTGTATTTGAGGAATTTCCGAAGGGGTGGGGGGATTAAAAAAATACCTCAAAAATGGAAAATCCTGGGGGGTGGGGGGGTCCTATGTGAAATTCCCTCCGTGGTGGGGGTATGGATATTTTCTGGAACTACACATTTTTGAGATTGTGCAGTTCCAGAAAGTACACACTCCTCCCACAGAAGATATATGTTTTCCACCCCCCCTCCCCCAGGATATTCCAGTTAAGCTTCATACTTTGCTTCTAAAATTTTTTACTTTTAAGACCCCTCTCCTACAAGAAATTTCCAATGACCTCCCATGGGGTGGGTATGGATTTTTTTCTCGAACTACACATTCATGAGTGGCTGTTGAATGCCATTGTATGCATTTCTGGACATAAATGTCCTGGGTTTAGCTTTGTTATGGAAAAAGTGTTGCTTTAGTTTACATATTTGTCTCTTATTCCTTTTAGAAATGTTTTATACAATGATTTCCGAAAGTGGCTTCATGAGATAACAGGTTTTACTGATCTGACTGATCAGGTGGACATGTCATGTGCTAAATATGAACATACAGGTAAATGGGATAATTTTTTTGGTTCATATACCCCAGTATTTTGCCAGTAAATCATTTCAGGCAAATTTGCTGATGTATGTCCGTAAGGTTCATTTATACTGCTCATCGAAGAGCATAGTTCCTTAGGAGAATCTTAAGGGCATGCTCTCTCTACCCCTTCGATGAACATTTTAAAGTTATCTCCTACTGAAATAATTGACATTTTCTACATTCTGAGTCAATTTGAGGGCCATTATGAAAAACTTCTTTGATGAAGAAAACACAAGACTTGGTCTCAGTGTCAACGTTTTCCTTATAAAGAGCTACAGAGCTCAAAACAACTGACCTCCAAATCTCAAGCAACTAGTAAAGTAACTTGTCCTCAATTGTTATAACTGTGTCAGTGTCTGTAATGGAAGTTGTTTTATTTACAAGATGTCCTCCTGTGTCATGATGATGAGCTTGAAGGAAGGAGAATTGCTTACATTTTTTACTTGGTTCCACCTGATTGGCAGGATTGTGATGGAGGTATTTATTGATAATATAATCTTTCACTTGAGGAGTATGATACATGATAAATGGTGCATGTTTGTTTTTTAACAATAGCAACAAATAACATTTATTAATACAATATTTCAAAACTGAAACACAAGATATAAAGGACACATTATAGAACAGAAATTTTACTATCCACAGTATACTGAGTAGTAACTGTTAACTAAATGTAACACCTTAAAATGTGCAGACTGATGGTGAATTAAATTGATTATCTGTTGATTTATTCTGTAGTTATTTATAGGAGAAGGATCTGTAACTTTCATTTGTTTTCATTTACTTTATTTTATTAAAATCAATATTGTTGGTTATTTTTGTAGGAACCCTTGATCTCTTTTCAACAGATGGTAAGTTCTAAAATTATTCAAATATGTCTGTAACTTACTGGCAGTTTTAGACATGCTCCTTCCTCCTTCTCTGCCAGCATACAAACAGGAACATTACTGTAATATAACTTCTTGATAAATTTATTTTAAGACACAATTCAAATATCCAACTATCTGTTTGTCTTTCTCACAGAACATGGCCAGCCACACAAGATAATAACATCATTAGTTCCTCAATGGAACTCGCTGGTTTTCTTTGAAGTGACTCATGTTTCATTTCATCAGGTTTGGAAATTCATTGTTGATACCCCTTGTGTGTTTTCCATTGCTATAAATGTTTTACATTATTTTGCTTATACAGGCCAGGGTTTCATTGTAACTCAGAGCATTAAGATATATAGCAAAGGTTATAAGTTAACTTTCAATTGTACAATCTTTGCTGTGTCATAAGTTTCTCTGTTCTCTGCAGTCTGAAATAGCTTACAAGCACTGCAGGTTCAACCATTGATTGCTCTCATTTGTGCTAGTTTAGGTGTCTGAAGTGTTGTCACTTAATAAAACACGACTGTCCATCAGTGGATGGTTCCATGGAGACAATATTGACAGGCCTGTACCATATCAAGAGCCACACCTTAAATCAAAAGGACCCTGTGCTTTGGAGGTAAATACACTGTAGCTGGCTTTAAAGTAGATGTTAGATGCCATTAATCTTCAAAAGGTTTCCTTCACATATCCCTATTGTATAAAATGAATTAGTACCCATGTAGCAATTTTATTTTAGGGCCTCAAAGAGGATTGTTTGTTTCAGAACATGATGCTTGAGGAACCATGATAGATCGTAGAGGTGTGCTTATTGGAGTAAAAACACTTCTTTGTGATAGGGTCCATTCTAACTTTATAAGGCAGTGGGGCTGGGGGGGGGGGGGGAGTGCCAGCAAAGGGAATGGTAGGGGAGGGGGAGGTGAAGGAGGAGCAAAAAAGTGTTAATTCAATTAAAAAATTGGCCCCCTGGGAGCTGTATATTGCCCTTGACCAAAAGGGGAGCCCTGGTCTCTTTCAAATTCTTCTTATCAATGTGAGTAGGTGTTTATTGGAAGACATTAAATCCGATCTTTGTGGTACATGTCTTAAACACTAATTGTGTCTTGTTTTTTCCATGTTTTGTTAGGACGAGGTACTAATGGACTGGGTCAACCCAATGTATCTGGATACTGGTGTTGTAAAAGACATCAGAGCAAGATTTAAAGATGAATCAGAAATACAACTACAAGAATTTCTTCTGGTAAATACTAGTTATATTGAGTGCATGCACAATCTTGCACCTTATTGATAGCACTCACCAATATATGTACCTTTGATGGAAACCCTTGCTTACCTCTCATCCCTTGTATCTCAGTAAATGTAAATAATGTTTTATTTCTTCACTTACTCAAGGTTGAAATTAGGATATTGTATATATACATATACTTCAGATACCAAAGAACTAACCTAATCAAATGCATAACATATATTTTCTTACAAATTCAGCTTTTGGAGTTACATAATTACTGTTGATTCACTTAATATCTACAGGAGAAGAAATACCAGGAAGTGCTGGAGGCACTCTGTAATGAAAAAGTGGAATGGAAGTGGAGAGGACCAGCAAATAAAAGGTATTGTCTTGGGCCACTGTTTTTCAATGAATAAAAAGTGTAAATTATGTTAAGTTGCTTTCCTTTGAAATTTTGTAGGCATTTTGAGGAAGCAGACATGGAGTCTGTTCCACCTGTTTTACAACAGTTGACCAAGTTATTGCAGTCTCAACCAATGTTCAAGTTACTTAGAACAATGACCGGACTGGAAATGGCTGATGTACCACTCAGTGATGATGATGATAGCAGTGGTGGTGAGGATGACCATGATGAAGAAAGCAAGGTAACTAAAGGTCTCTATAGCAGGTGTTTCTTACCTTTTTTGCCCAATTGAAAGCCATCTTAGAATAAGATGTACAATACAATAGATCTTGTCAAAGTGCGGGACCTGGATTCCTTAACCTCAAGGGACTTTTGCAGAGCACTATGACCATTTTTTGATTAGCATGTAGCTGGTGACCAGTCAGATTGAAGAATGTATAATCATGAGATTAAGGACCTCTTTTCAACCAGAGAGCAGCTTTTATGCGTGTACCTACTTCTCTTGTATTCACTTTACAGTAGGTACTCATGTAAGAGCTACTCTCTGGTTGAAAAAAGTCCTTATTCTTATGATAATACATTCTTCTCCTTTGTTATTTCATTGGTTTGACTGTATTTATACACTAATAATAATAATAACATCAATGCCCTCAGGGTTGAAATTTACTGAACATGAAGAATAATGAATAAGTAGACATTATCCTATAAACTATAAACAGCGCTCTAGATGATCTAGATGACATATTTTGTTCTCTAGGATAACGATAAAAAGAAGGAGTGTGCTCCAAGTTGCCATGGTAGCATACGTCACTGGACGCATGGCTGTTACTCCTTAGTTCATGACACTGATCCTGAAGGAGCTGAGTTCGCCTTAGATGTTTTGCTGTATGTTGGTGGAAAAGGTGAGTGCAAGATTACAAACAATCCAAATTTGTCTCCTTGCGTTCGACATACGAAAGAAGATAATCATTCGATCTCCGAACATATATCCATCGAAATGAACCGTTCTTGTTTCATATGCCACACATTGACATTCAAATCCTAGTCCGCATTTTAGATGAAAACTGTTCTGTGCAGTACGCACAAATTTTTTAAAAAATATTTTCGTGGTAGGAAACTTTTCCACTCGCGCCGGAAAGTTCATGGCATTTCATAAATTTGAGGTGAATGTAATCCAAAACAGTTACGGCTGATATGGGGAGGGGGTTGCATCTTTGAAACTTTGGAAATCAGAGTTTTCCTGTCGGTCCCGAATTGATAGAATATGATAGAATCGGTCAACCAAATGTTAAAATCCCCAGACAAGTTTTGTAGTGACTGCAGAAAAAAGACGGAGAGAGGCGCATGTACACTGTAGCTAGCCAGTAAACAGTCCTCTATTTTCCTGCTGTTTTGTTTCGATTAGTTGTGTATTTGAACAGGATTTTCTAATCTTGCGCCATTCTTTATTTCAATTATTTTCAGGCTGGAAGAGTGATTATGGTGGTTATACAACGTATTTAACAAGCGGTGAAGATGAAGAGGTAAAGATCGTTGTCATAAAGTAACCGATTATCGTCTTATTGGAGTTATATCCTTGTTTTTGTTTCAAGATATCCCCTTCTTTATGTTCATTCCTGGGAAAGGAAGACTGGTTCCACATGAGCAAGTTGTTTGGCAAGCGCTGTGTCAATTTTGACTTTTTCACGAGCAAAGGTTGAACATGTTTTTAGTAAACTTCAAAAACTGTTTTGCCAGTTTTTAAACAAGGAGGTAATGGTAATGGTAATAGTAATGGTAACTTTATTTATACACGGTAAAGCCTTCAGCAAAGATTATAAAGAGATAAAAGATGAAATATAACCAAAATCATCCCTAACTAAACTAACCTAAAATACTATTAACCACATGAAACGTTCTGTATTTTATCGTGCACACAAGAACAGAAAACTTGTGAAATCCAGATTTTTCAAGGAAAAATTGCTTTTGAGCAACTACCTTAACACTATTCCGAAGGCAGCGATTCTTGCCACCCTCCTCCGCCAAAAAACAAAAAACAAAAAATTCGCAAACTTTACCCTTCCTAGTAAATTACACGTAATTTTTGGACTCTCAAATTTTTTTCAAAATACCTGTCTCACCATTTACCCGCCTCAGTGTTTTGCCCCTCATTTCTTCATTTAAGGTTTTTTGTTTGTTTCTTAGCTGTTAACAGTCCATCCTCAAGAAAATTCCTTGGCGTTGGTTTACAGAGATAAAGAAACAGTAAGATTTGTGAAACACATTAACCACTCGTCTCTGACTGATGAAGGGCCAGCCGACAGAGACAACAAGTTCTTCGATTTTTCTTTTGTTTATTTTGAATAGAAATACGTGACTATAAATCAGTCATCAGTGCTGTAGAGCCTCCCAGAAACGATCGGAATGAGACTTCCTAACCTGGCAATGGCAAGATCGTTTGCGATCTTGAAAACCGAAGAAGATAGTAAGCGATCGACTGCAAGGCCGTAATTTCTTCGATTTTCGTGGAATGACACTTCAACGTTAAGAAAGCTACTTTAACCTCTCACTCCAAGAAGGCCCAAGCTCAACTTAGGGAAAAATCTCAAAAATAATTTTATAAAACAGTGAAGAAAGAATAGTGCAATTGAAGGGTACTACCCGGTACAATACAGACTCAATATGTCATTAAAAATTGGACATTTTTATTTCTTAAGAAACAAGAAAGAGAGGTTGATCATTTGAATAATCACAATTTTATTAAATAAAATGTTTATAGCAACTAAAGTATCGTTTTAACAATAAGTACTACTACGTTCGGAAAAAGGCAAATCTATTGAAACTTTCCAGTTTTTTTTCTTTAAGTCAGTGAACACTTGACAAACACAGCTTGTTTGTTCCTGCGTATCATTAACATGAGAGTTGAATCTTGAGTGTAACAGAAGCGAAGTTAAGTCTGATGTAGAACTTTTTAGTATTCTTTTTTGCCATCTTAAATAAAAAACTTCAAGAGTTGCCAAGAAAAAGAAAGTGCTGGTTTGAAGATAGCATTGGTTGTAACAAGGTTTATTAAGTACAGCAGATTCTATGCTCTAAGTCAACAGTGAACTATTGAACAACAGAAGATGGAAATAGATTGGGACACGAAGCAATGTTGGAGAGATCTGGATTGCACCAGATGAGAAGGAAACTGAAAAGGAGGAAGGCCAATGGGCGTGTTCAAGTGGATTTTTATGAAAAGAAAGGAAAACCAGGAGAGAAGATGCAAAAGAAAGCTTGGTTTCCTCCTCTGCAAATGGTATACGTCAAACCATTCAAAAGTAAACCGTGTCGAAACAATTCAAGATGGTGGTTACGTTCAACGTGCCATTTATGGAGACACTACAGGAATACTAATCACAGTTCTTGGTGAGAAGCTTCTTCGTTCGATTCATTACCAGAATTGCTGGTCGCCTGTTTTTGTTCTTCCTCGTACTGACTTGTCTCGATCCAGTTTCGAATATCTTTTCCTCTGTCCTCGCTCAAGCTGATCCAATGATTTGCAATCCACTTGGTACCCCGCCTCACATCACACCCTCCATGAAAAGAGTATTTATCAAGCTCACCCATCCACCCAGTTGAGTTGTCAACCCTGTGGTTGTACCACAGGACGGCCTTGCCTTTCTCCGGTTTAACCACCACGTTCGCCTTGTAGCAGTTCTTGGCCAAATTGCAGACGTTTTCAGAGTCACGCATCCACTTCTGCAACGTAACAATGTAAGAACCGTTTCTTAGAAAACCTCTGCCCGCTTTAAATTTCACTGAAATCGGTTTAAAGGGTGCCCTGTACAAATTTGCATTGTAGAGTTAATTCTGTGATTTTTCTCTGTTGTATAACTTGTGCATATCCTGGTTTTGGTTCTACGACACTGACATATCTGGCCAATCACAGCAAACGTAATCAGCGCAATGAACCAATCAGACTTCGAGGCCTGTAACCGGCGCCAAGCGCCGGAAAACGCGTACGGGCAAGTCATGATTGGTTCTGTTTTTGCTTCTAATTGGGTGAAAAAGTGGCGCGCGTTTTACTAACCAATCACAGAACGTAAAGCGAAACCAAAGCAAACGGGGACTTCTTTTCACGCTAAGTGTAAAAACAATTTTTTTCTGGAGTTAATTCGCAACTACATTAATTGCTTCATAGTTGCGATGATCGTTTCTTCATTTCAGTTTTCATTTACGATTCAACGTTGTGTGGTAAAATGGCGGGAAAACTGCGAACAGGTCTATGGTCTACCTCGTCATCAAAAGTGCTGTTGTCAGCCATAGGAAAAGCAGTCTCGCCACCATCTTCTACATCGTCCAAAAAATACAGCACCGTCGCAAACCTGCCGTGAAACAAGAAAAAAAGTTCAAACGTTCTCTTGAAGTCTCTTTATTATGTCAAAAATATTCGCACTCTTCTGCTCACGACGTTGAAGTTAATTCCTCAAATGAACTACCTGCAAATTCTGCAGTGACTTAACTCGCTGCCGAGAAAATGACAACATGGCTGGTTCGGTCGAATGAAATCTGAATCCAAATGACAGTTATAGTGACCCATCGGTCCGTACGACACGACCTATTGGAAGAGAAATAAATAAGCGTGGGTATGATAAAAAATATCACATGATGTAATATGAAATAATTTTTGGGTGGGTTTGACCATATCTGTCTTCATAATAGGTAGCTATAGCTTGTTCTGTTTTGTCATAAAACTAAACCCAGTTATATTCTTACTCCCAGCAATGCCGTATGACATTGCCACAAAGTAGCCTATATTTAGTAGATTTATGAATTTTGGCTCCAAAATGACCTCGTTAACCCTATCAATGCACGAACTTACCCCCGCTACACTACAGTGTATATCGTAACGGTGGGCGCTGGCGACTTGGGTCAGCAATCGTTCGATCAAATAGCGTGCGCAGCAGACAGTAGTTTCGGCCTGCGCCTGGGGAGGGAGGGGTGGAGAGGAAGAGGTTCTGATCCGCCAGGTAGAGTTTCTCTCCCTGGAACTACCGCTCAATGTTTGACTTGAGATAATGAAAAATTTTGAAACACTACTTACTTGCAGGTACTCGCTAGCTTTGATAAGTTCCATAGGGAGCGATGTGAGCCGCTGCACTCTGCAGAGAATATCACAAATCATATAAAGAGCAAATACCATACAAAGAGCGTGCGAACTGAACTCGAGTCACCATGTCGAACATTGAGTCTTATTGTGTGCTTCCAAGGAGCCTTAAGTGGAGTCATAGAAATGACGGCTTCTGAGCAGTACTCATACGTTGTATAGGTGGTACTCTGTGGTTGTACCACAAAGGTTTGTTTTTGTGGATAAAGTCTCAGCTAAAAATGTGAACCCTATGGAGCAGCGCTTTCTACTTTTATCCTCCCTTCTCGTCAGCTCACCTTTCCTCTATTGAAGCTATAACGCTATCAGATCTCCCAGACGCGCTCTCAATCCAGGCCTGTCGGCTGTGTCGACTCTTGGTATGAGGGTGTTCTTCCTTTACCTTCCCAATAAACTTGGCCATTTCTGGGATATTCCTTTGTTTGAATTCCTCGAAACTTATTTTTTCTGCAATTACAAAAGTAAATTGTTTGGCGATTTTATGATTGGCTTTACGTTTCTGTATGAGAGGGGAGGGTAACAGTGGAAGGTTCAGTTGTGCTGTACAGTTGCACGAAATTTTCGGTGTAACCGTTCGAAATACAGATGGCGCGCGCCTGATATACCGGAAATTTTTCAGAACAATGATGTGAAAAAGCTACCTTAATTTTTTGTCGTACGTTAAATGACGACTAGAAAGTACTATTTCTGGGATTCTTAGGTAAGATTCAAAGGATCTGCGGAATATACATACCATCTTGATCGTTGTCTAGGTCTAGGGATGAATACCTGTTTGAAGATAAAAGAACAACAAACCAAAGAATGCTTAACAAAACTGTTCATCATCAGCCGGCCATAACAAGAATTCTTCGGAGGAATATCGATGTTAACAGACTTATTTTTGAGAAATCGCCTGGATTGAGGATGCTGGCAGTAGCAGTGATTCTTCTGTCATTCTTACCAAGTAAAGAAGCGGCAAAATTAAGCCCTTCTTTTGACAGAAACGTTTCCTTGTAGGAGTTCCTGACATTTTTCATAGTCCAGGGCCAGATTCATAAGAAAAGTTTATTGTTAATCCAAAAATAGACTTTTGTCTAGGAGAGCTTCGTAATCTGGTCCCAAAAGTTGTCTATGCTCTTATGCTATGTTTTCCTACGTTCCCTTAGGTATGAGCTCACAGGCTGGACCATGGGATGCTAGAAGTTAGTTTTTTTCTCATATCTGTTCTTCCTATCTTTAAGAAATACTTACATTTTTAGCAGAGTTGGTCTGTCCGGAGTGAAATCCAATAGATTTTCCAGGTCATGAATCATCTATCGGAAAAGTATACCAACGGTCATTGAATGGACCGGATGCGTGCCGGCATGTGCTGCTCATAACCCTCCCCTTAGCCGCCATCTTTGACTGTAAAACGTATGTAGCTATAAGCTTTACTCGCGCTGTTTTGACTCGCCCCAACTCTAATCCAAGATGACTGACTTAGTGCTTGTTATCCCAAACAGACTACGCATGCTCTGCAATGTAATACTATCTTTCAATAACATGTCAGATTGATAACGATGATGATGAAGAAATCGGTGTAGGATGATGATGATGGTGGTGGTGGCGATGGTGATGATGATGATGATGATGATGGTGGTGATGATGATGATGATGATGATGATGATGATGAACGTAAATTTTCCAAAATGTGCTTCTTCCTCTCGAAGTTGTCTTCTTTTTCTCCGTTTTAAAAAATTCCGGCAAGCGAAATTTCTAGTTCTATTAAAGAGGAAAAATTTCCAGCGTTCGAAGTCGCCCATTTTGGTGAAATAAAAGCGCACAAAAACGTTAAAAAAAAACAATAAAATTTTTTTCCGTTCAGGTGAAGTTCTCTTGCAGCATCAGAAAAATTAACTAAACCTCCTTGCAGTAATTGGTTACGTCTTGTTGCCTTATCTTTACCTCATCTATGTCTATCTCTCCATCTTTGTTTAAATCCCACACATCAAAATGTTTCTTAGTGTTTTTTCCAAGCGCCCTGGTGTCCTGTTTTATTCCTTCCTTCAGTGTCCTGGACGCCTCCATCCCTTCTTTTTTTGCTAACTTAATGATGTGCTCACATTCCTCATCGGATAAAAAGTTAGCAATTTCTGTTTTACAGAAAAGAAAAATAGGCTTAGTTTTGTAAACGTCGAGGATCGTTATAGCAAACATCAGCAGAGAAGTTGAGAGTAGTCCAGTGCACGTTACTCACCGAATATACGAGGGTGAATAGCTGCAGTGATCATCTCATGCTCAACTCCATCAATTAAATTCAGCTTCCTAACATGTCCAACCTATAAACAACAATCAAGCAGAAAGCTTGAGAATCAAACCGAAGCTCGTTCCCAGGGATTCAAAATGGCGGCTAGTATGTCGCCATTTAACAATTAGACGGCGAGCTCGAGGTTTCTATCGGCTGATAGTTGGCGAGGGGCGAAGCCCCGAGCCAACTATCAAAGGCGATAGAAACCGAGAGCGAGCCGTGTAATTGTTTTAGCATACCTCAGTGATTGATCTATGAAGCCAAAAAATCTTTTTATTTGATAAATTTTGATATATTTGTGCAATGATGCATGCTAAATTGCGCGCGCTCTGACAAACTGCCGTCTATCGATCGATAGACGGCACCTGTGTAGCCAATCAGATTGCGCGTTACGCGATAGTCGGTCACTGAGGTATGCCGATCGATAGACGGCAGTTTGTCAGAGCGCGCGCAATTTAGCATGCATCATTGCACAAATATCACTGAGGTATGCTCAAACAATTAGACGGCTCGCTCTCGGTTTCTATCGCCTTTGATAGTTGGCTCGGGGCTTCGCCCCTCGCCAACTATCAGCCGATAGAAACCTCGAGCTCGCCGTCTAATTGTTAAATAGCGAGAGCTGGCTAAAGGGACAGAAACCTTAACATTACTTTGGTTGTTATTTCAACTAACATTCTTCTAAAGAAAGTCTTTCCGGGTTCTTGAGGAACAACGTACCGAGGTGGAGGTTAAACCTTTTTATAAAAGAGCAAAAATTCGATTGTACCGGAGAAAAATATTTCGTATCGAATTCTGTTTTCATCTCACTAATTACTTCCCTTACTAATTTGGTACGATGATTTCCGTGAATCAACACCTCAGGAGACACTCCATTTAGCTTTAAAGGGCGCTGTCAGTTTTATTTTAAAATCGATGAATCTAAATGTTAGATTAAGTAACTAGCTTTGTCCATTTGTATATAGTAATGGTAATATTCAATTTTAAGCTTTGCACGAATTTTTCAATCTTTCATTATTATGGAAATTGTGAAAAAAAAAAACGTGACAAGACGAAATCATCAGCAATGCAGATTACTTAGGGAAATATTGGAGGCCTACGGCTTCTGCCATCGATGATCGCGAAAATCAAACTTCGAAGCGTTTATTACAGAAAGAATTTTTTAACATTCCTAGCTGTCTCAGTGTGATTAGAATCTGACATTGAACGGCAATATCAATAGCATTACGCGCAAAAGATTAACATCCCTGACCTTTACTAGAGTACATCTGATAGTTCAGTTTTCACGGTTGCATTCAAATGATCAGTAGAAGATACAATACAAATAATTGAATCAAAGCATTTTGAAAACAGTATTTCAGTCAGGTACCGTTTAGCGTTATAGCTTCCTAATGTTCAAATATTTCCTCATAAAAAATAAATGATCCATGGTACATAAATGAGTTCAAACAATTGAATAAAAGGAAAAATCCCTTTAACCTTAATACCTTTAAAATATCTTGTAGTAGTCTTGTTGCTTTAAATCAGGATCTGAATATGTGATATTGCTTTAAATATATGGTCTGTAAACCGCTACTATTCAATATTATATTTGTTAAGGTAGTGTTACTCGGTGGCATGTGAATTCTGTATATAAGCTATGTAAATCGACTGTTAATCGCTCGCTGTGTATTTCAAAAGCTTTCATTTGAGATTCCCGCTTTGACCCACATCAAAACAAACGTTTTGTTTACAATACAGAAACCGAATTAAGGCTTGTTTAAGCTTATAAATCAAAGTTTATGATCTTATTTTGATCTGGTATACTTGCCTTTACTGGGTCAACTTGAGGTATCTTGAAATTCGCGAACCTTTCAAAATAACAATCTGGGTTCTGTGGCGAGCAAACATTCGTAGAAGAAATGTCTTGCTTATTTGCTGTTATTGAAATAAACTCTGAAATTAGAAGGGTATAGGCAATAACTAGAGGTCCTCCTGTGGGAGAAAAGCTCGTCATCTTTCCAGTAAAATTGCGTTGTACACGAATGAAACGCGAATTAATCAGTATGCGAAAAATATTCACGATTTTGACACGTGTACGAATATCTGGAACTTCTGAACAAATATAAGCTTGTTATTGCATTAGAAAAAGGTCATTCTGTTTGAATGATATTGGTCTTGTTTTGCGGGTTGACAAACAGCGTCTTAAACTGCATTTTAAATGTTGTTGAAAGCTGTTTTAAAAGTTTTGGGTAGATTATTCCTGTCTGAGTTAATTCCGAAAACTGAAAACAATGACATCTATATACAAAGCGACAAAAGATATTTCGGATATCGAAGGGAAAGGATAGCTTTTAATAATTCTTTTTTAGAAAAGAAATTTGGTAACAAAGGATTAAAAAAATCAGACAGTGGTTTTGTGAATATTCTTCAAGTGGGTGGAAGTTGAATTTTTTTTAAGTTTTTCGCGGCTCCTTGAGGACCGGATTTGAAAAAAAAAAGCCTATTTTTGAATCTTCCTGGTGTGCCAGTTTTGCTTGAAAACAAACATTATTGGTGAAATGTTTAAAAACAGCATTGGCGAAACGGAGGCGTTCAGAAATAGAGGTAGAATTGAAAAGCTTATCGGAAAAATCTTCTTTCTCAGACAAAAGGTGGGAAGACTGCTCACACACGGTTTAAAAACATCAACTTAGCGCAGCTGTATGAATAATCTTCAAGTGCTCGTCATACTTCTTGGTTCCAAACTTAAGACTTGACGAATTTTGCCTTTTTGCTCTTCTCATAGATGAGCACATTTCGCTTAAAATCAGTTAAGTGTTTTCTTTTTTTTTGAAGTGATGAAATATAGAATTTCTGACATCTGATTTAAAGAATTATTTATTTGTCATTGAAAGATTTAAAGATAAGCCTTTGTTTTCAATATGGCTATTTTATATTCAGACAACTTGGAGAGTCTTCCTTGAATTATACGCGGAAAAGTAATCCAAAGCTTGTTTTCAGCGTAGGAAAGGAAATTCCCATTAAAAATGTTAAGAGACGCCGGCTCAAAGACCCATTGTGAGTGTCATCCCCGGGCTTGTTCCTCCTTCTCTTTATGAAAGATCTCTATATTTTTTGACAAGCATGAAAGTTTCTTTGACACATTGAGTTAATCGCGTGGAACCAACTGGTCTTTATAGCTTATGGCTAATTGCGTCGCGTACACCATTAGTGAAAATGAACTGCATGCGTGTGCACGTGTTTCTATTTAGCATTTTCATATTCAGTATCCCCCTTAATTGACTATCTTTCAGTGTTTCATGGCTCATCCAAGTGGTGAAAGGTTTTCAGTTGTTCAGTGGGTTCGAATCTCTTGGAACCTTCTTCTTACAAACAAGGTGTCGTTCATGGAAAACGTGGTCGAGTATTTTATTTCTTTCAGAAAACTAAGCCATTGCAGTTGGAAAACAACAATATTTCGCTAATAATTTCATACAAATTTCAGTTTATGTATTTTTTTAAGGATAGCGCGTGCCTTCGTTCACTGTGAGTGAACAACCATTACGCTAATGAGATTCATGTGTTCGACACTGTAGACCACGGTGAATGTCAACTAAGTACAATTTATTTCATATATACATTATTATGTTTCAGAAGTGGATATAAATTGCCAAATACGTTCATATCTCACACTGCGAACAATTGTGGTAAAATCAGCCTGCCCATGTTCATTTTCGTTCATTACCACACACGATAATTCACTCGAATATACAAACATACGAGTGGAAGCCAAAGGTAAAACAGCGGAGAAAAACTGACGTGTTTTAAAGTAAGATTGTAGTGTACTAAGGGTAGCAACTGTGATTGTCAAATATAGTTTTCAATACATGTTCCGTGTTTATTTTAAGAGCTGGTGCATTTCGCTCGTGGAAGATCAGCTGACAAACACAGCTGCCGCTCTTTGTGATTCAGTTAGCCTTGCAGCCAAAGGAAGCACTGGGAAATGGGTTAATTGTGCATACGAACGTGGTTTTAAAACAGAATCAGAACTACTCCTATTCAGTGGCATTGCCCTTTTCCGACAGAGGCTCAGTAATCGCCGGAATTCGGTTTTCTTACGAATGGGTATTGAAGCCAAGTTCGAGAAAAGGACTTTGGGAATCTCATCACCAGGCCGTTTCCTAGCAGCGCAAATAAGCCATTTCCGAGTTGTTGTGAACCTGTGAACCTCATTATGAAAGCGAGGCTATTATAACTGCAAAGCTTTTCAAGTGAAAATTAGTTTTTCTTGTATATGAATGAAAACTAATTTTCAAAATTAAAACTTTGCACTTAGCCTCGCTTCCATAATGAGGTTCAAAGCAGCTCGGAAATGCAATTAAATGGCCTATTTAAACGCGAACAAGATCCTGAAAACGAGACTAGGGATACATTCTTTATCTGGATACTTGTGAAAAAGTTCACTATTTCTGACTTTATATTGTCAACGCTTGAAAAAGGCAGCGATGTATAGTGTTTGTAGTGTTAAAATTATAACATCGAAAAATAAATCGGAAAAATGTCCGTATTTTTAAAACTCTCAAGACGCACGTTGTTATTTCGTTAAAAAAGTTTGTTATGCTTTTCACTTCCGATCGCCATACCAGTTGCATACGGCGCGGGTCGAGAGGGCAAAAGAACGAACAACAGAACAATGTTCCCAGCCCTTAAAAACAATGCAGCTGCAGGTTTTAAGGGTCCAGCTCGGATTATGTTTGCTTTGAAGTGCATGATTGGCTCCGCTCCCACTTACCTCTCATCGAAGTTTCAAACACGTGGTGAAGTAAGCGGTCGTGCGACTAGAAGCTCTCAACTTTTGCAAATCCCCCTATTTAAATCTAAACCTGGACAAAGGACATTCTATTACCGTATAGTAAGTCTGTGGAACAGTTTGGACAATTCCTTTAAACTCTGCGACTCTGTTCTTATTTTTAAGCGTAAACTTCGAGCCAACTTATTCGCCGCTTTCCTTTCTAGTCTGTCTTAGCTTTTACATAAAGTGTTTATCTTGTTATTTTTAGCGACTATTCTTTAGCTTAATTTTTTACTCTTGTATAAATCATTGCATTGCCGCATCCTTGTAACTTTTAGATTTACTTTCGTTTCGACGTTTAATGTTGTAAATTAATTATTATTATTGTTACTGAAAACCCCTTTTCAGGGAGTGTCATGAAAGTTTGTATTGTATTATATTGTATTGTCCAGTGAAAATAGAGCTTTTGTGAGGTGAAGGTCTACTGTTGCTTTCAGGCAGTTTAGTCCCTGTCGATGGGTTCAAATATGTGTTCTGAATTTGGACTTCCTGGTTGCTAAACTTTCAAAATTTTTAAAGACCCATGAGTCATTATATAATGAACTTTTACAATAAATAAGCAAAGAATTGCCCATAATATCTAGAAAAATAGTTTGGAAAGGTGGTGATTACTTTTTTCCTTTCCTTTCTTCTCTAGAAACTTCCTCAATAATTCAGTTCTTGCTTTTCGTAATCAAATTCATGATAGTAAAAGTCAATCTGTCATCGCAAAGCGGACATATTTACTCACGCCAAAAAAATTTTTTTCACAATTTCACTTATTCTGATTTTGTTCAATTACTTACAGCAACTCTTTCAGGAACACCGGCTTTAGCGGAAGGACTCCATCCATTGTTCCTAATCATCGAGAATTAAATTCTCTACAAATTGAGAATGCGCAAAATGTCTGTTTTTAAAGGCCCACATTCGGTATTCTGAGAAAACACGAAGGCTTAAATTCAGTTCTTGAATTAAGTAAGGAATGAGTATTTTCTTTTAAAATTACAGCGACTGAGCACTCAAGCCATAAAATAACACACTGAGAAAACTTTCGGGGAAAAATTGGAAGCTTGAATTACTTTGCACTATTACAGAATATATAGAAATAAGTGAGAATAATACATATTTTAAGTTAATTTGGAAACTCGATATAAGTTCCTTTTGAAACAGGAACTCGTTTCTTCTTCTCATTTCGCTCAAAAAGTCGTGCACCTCAATAAAGGCCAAACATTTTGTTGAGAAAAACGTTTCAACAGCTAGTAAATGAACCTCATATTACACTGCCAAGCTTGAGCTCTGCAAGGTATGGATGACAGAATTGTTAAAAATATATGTTAGCTATAGTTATTCATTTATGTTTATTTTCCGATACAACCTCCGGTTCACCTTCATCGCTTATTATTAAAAAAAATATATTGAAACAATCAAAGGTTCAATAAAAGTTGCGATAAAATCTCTAGAATTGTGATTCGGATCACAGATCAACGGGCACTTATCTCGACATTTATAATGTAAATTATTAACATACGCCAGAAAAACGTCAACTCAAACAAACAGTAATAAAGCCTCCTGAAAACTTGAAATGTAATCGGGAGCAGAATCCCATTTATGGTATCCGATAACAGCCATTTGATTCTTTTCGTTTCCGCAATAAAATCTTGAGACTCAAAGCCGCTGTCTTATTTGGAGGTAATCAAGAAACTGAAATGTCGCTTCTTATTACGTGGAATATGGCGCATATTCAACGCACTTCACATTTTATACTTCTTGTGTTTATTACAACCCGTGTAATATCGTCTGTTGAAGACTTGGCGGCTCAAAGCCGGTTTACTGACAAATCAACTTCCACTCAAGTCGTTGAAGCGCTTTTTGAAACGAAAAGGACGAGTCTAAGAAATTCAAAGGTAAGGAAACTTCATTAAATTCCGCAAAACGAGCTACCGTTACATGTCTAAGTGATCTTGGTAAGATTTAGTCATTACTCGTTGTCTCTTGATATAGCTGTTATAGTACTTTGGTTACCTGTACATCAACATATTACTTCAAAGTTCTTTTACTGTGTTTTAAAGCTCTTCAAGGAAGACACCTCGTTACATCGTTGATCTGATTTCTCTCAAGCAAATACAACCTGCGTCGAAACAACAATGGTATCCTGCTCTGTTAGCCTAGAGTTTCATTTAAAAATTAATTGATGAGAAAGCATTTTCACGTGCTGCTCCAAAGCTCTAGAATCCTCTACCTCTAGAACTGCACAACTCAATTTCTGTTGACATTTTAAAATCGAAACTATAAACTGCATTTTTATGTAGAAATTAGTCTTATTTTAAAGTGGTTTTCTGATTTTAATCATTTGTTTCATAATGATCTTGGTATAGGTTTAGTCATCACTCATTGTTTCTTAATATAGCTGTTATAGTACATAGGTTCTTTTAATGTGTTTTAAAGCTCTTCAGGGAAAAGCACCTCGTTACATCGTTGATCTGATTTCTCTCATACCACCAAGCAAATGCAACCTGCGTCGAAAAAATGGCAAACGGCTCTGTCAACTTAGCGGTTCATTTAAAAATTCGCTCAGTGAGAGAGCATTTTCACGTGCTGCTCCAAAGTTGTTGTTATTGTTTGTTTGTTTGTTCTGTTGACATTCTCAAATCGAAACTGAAAACGTTTTTATATTCTAGCAGTTCTCTAATTTTAGTTATCCGTTTAATACTTTTAAATACTTTGCTTTTGCTTTCAATTACGTAAAGCGCATTCGAATATTTATATAGAGAATGCGCTCTACAAACATCATTATTATTACTATTATTATTATTATTATTATTATTATTATTACTATTATTATTATTATTATTATTATTATTATTATTATTTATACAAGTCAATAAAAATTGAAAAATTGTCAAATACTTGTGAAATGTTCGTGGCTAGTCTGACGCGGAGTTTCGTCTCGGCCAAGAGACTCTTCAGAGACCTTCAGAATTTATAGGCAAACTCGTTGGTCGTGATGCTCAACGAGTTTGCCTATAAATTCTGAAGGTCTCTGAAGAGTCTCTTGGCCGAGACAAAACGCCGCGTCAGACTAGCCACGAACATTTCACAAGTATTATTATTATTATTACTATTAGTATTAGAAATTAGATTTATCGGACGCTGACCTAGATATTCAAAAAGAACTCGCCAATATTCACTAAGATATTTGAGAACCCTATTTTATCTCCATTTTGTTTTAGCTAGATTACGATCATGATATTACTTTTTCCATTAAGATATTGAGGACCTTATTTTTATATCCATTTTTTTTTTAGCCAGAATACGATCATGCTTAGGCAGGAAGTGTGTTGCAGAGCATCGGGCCATCACTTGTGGCCAAGGATGCTCTGCACGTTCTGTTCTTTCCTTTACTAACTGTTATGCGTTAATTATTATGTCTATTTTATTGAATAATTGTTCTGAAACCTGCTGCGGACAGTGTCTAGGCAACAGTTTCTGGACTGGGAAAAAAAGAGAAAATGTGCGTTTCATTGTCTTAAACTGTAGAATTTTTTGGTGATTTCGCAGTTCTGTGATATAATCCACTTCTGACAGTTGGTTAGCTTGTGGGCTAGATCACAGAGCTCTTTCTTTAGGGTGATGTTGCCTCTCCCAGGAAGTTAAACACTACATTGGTTTGCTTGATCTCGTACTTGGGATAGAGTTTTCGGAGACCCAGTCTTAGATCTAGGTACTTTCTCTTCTTATGATCGTTCCTATCGTTGATCTGTCCAATATTACATACAGTTCCTTTCACTAGGATGATAGCCTTGTTCTTGTTATCAAATATCGTCATGTCTGGTTCGTTTATTATTAATATTATTATTATTATTATTATTATTATTATTATTATTATTATTATAAGGAGATTTTAATAAAGTTTGTTAGTATTATTATTATTATTATTATTATTATTATTATTATTATTATTATTATTAACATTATTTTAACTTTATGACATTTGTTTTTTCTTTTAAAAAAATGTGCTTGAAAATAGCTCTGTTGTGCTTGAAAATAACCTCTTTTTTAATTGAAATGAATTGTAAATAGGTTTTAATAGTTCTTTTTCCTACTTTTAACTTGTAAATAGCAATTGGCTTGGAATATGTTAACAAAGAGATTATTTAATTATTATTATTATTGTTATTATTATTATTATTATTATTATTATTATTATTATTATTATTATAGGCTGCTCAAATTTGAACGGAATTTTTTTTCAGAAAGGAGACGCTGTCACAAGTGAAACATTTTCAGTCAAACACGTGTGTCTTGGGATTTTTACTCTGAATTTTTGCTGGCTGTATTTCTGGGATAATTTAAGCTTTATTGTTAATTATATTTTAATGCGTCAAACTTTTCTAAGTCAATTTTTTGTGAGTTAGGTATTTTAAAATTAGAACATTTAACTTGTAAATAGCTTGGAATTGTTAATAAAGAGATTATTATAGTTAAATTATTATTATTAAATCATCTCATGATCATTATCATCATCATCATCATCATCATCATCATCATTATTATTATTATTATTATTATTATTATTATTATTATTATTATTATTATTATTTATTATTATAGTCAATGGAGAGGACACCTTTGTTTTAAGCCTGAAAAAAAAAGTTTTATAAGGGTAACCAGTCAAACGAAAGCTGTCGAACATTACTTCACTGTCGTGCTTTTTTCTTGCCATTAGCTCACATGAAATTTCAATGTGATTGCAACTAAGGTTGGTTTCACAGTACTCTCAGAAGTAAAAGGTAACGTTTTATTCCTTTTATAAGCTTCAGAATCAACTCGAGACAAACATCAGTTTTCAGTGCAGCAAACATGGAAGCACTTCTACGGACAACAGGTTGCTGCTGGTTGACGGAAATGCAGGCTCTGCCATAGAACAAAGGTAATACCATTATTTTCATTTAAAAAAAAAAAAAACTGGTTCTAAATTTCCAAGAACCATTTGTACGTTGCTGGTTTATCATAATTATAGCAAGCAAAGGGAACTGAAAGCCCATGCAACAACGGAGACACGTCGTAGTAACATCAGTTTATGCACCACACGGCAAAAAAAACTTTTCAATTACACTGAAACCATGAATTAAACCTTCGGGGAGGGGAGGGTGATAAAAATGATACTTATTCCCTTTCTGTATAGGACCCTCTGTACCCTTATACGGGCCGAGGTAGTTCTGCCGCGTTTTAAGTTAGTGTATCATATATAAGCGAACAAATTTTCAAGTCTACATAAGCTGACAAGTTTTGTAATCTTGTATGCATGACAAAATTTACCAAGTTTTTTTTGACAAGTCTCCTTATTAAAAAACTGTCGTTCCAATTTTTCCGTATTTTCCCTTTATCAAGAGTAACTACAAACTTGTCAAGGCAAACATGTCTTGATCTTGTGCAGCTGTTCAGTTTTCTCATCTAAACAGCTCATTGGAGAGCACAACTCTACTAAAGTGCACGAGAGAAAACCTATACCCGGGATGTCTCCATCGATTTGCTTTGTTTTTTGTTTGGCTTTTTTTAACTTACCCCAGAGACTAAATTATTCATTGCAGATCATTTACCAACTGACAAATAAGTTTTAAGGCATTTGTCATTAGCCGCACGCCTCCGACTTTTGTCATTCGCTAATTGGACTTCAAAGCCCGACCGGACAAAAATTAAGTCATTAAGTTTCGGTTGAAGAACATCAGTTAACAAAAGCGGCCATTGAAGACCATCAGTTTACAACGCAGTTTATCATAATTATACATCGCGGAGACAAATTTGACAGCTTTGAACACCTGTTTTAAAAAATTTAAAGCGCACGTATAATTTCCATGTTAATAATATGCGATAGCCCCCTTCTTATTTGGAGATCAGACGTCGAAATCACCAGTCCGGTTTTTTACTGAAACATCAGAAAACAAAATAGTCAACTAATTTGCTACCTTGAAGGTTGATAAATCATTTATCAACCCAACAGTCGCAATAAATAGCTTAGATTGAACTTTTACAGAATGTTTAAAGCAATTTTTAAACAGGCTTCGCCAAGCTGGGTTCGAGCCTCGTTACTTGTTCTTCTTATATCAATATTTATGGCTTCTTGGTTTATCAGAAATAGAGAAAACGAAAACCCAGTTTCGCAGGAAGCGAGGACGGAAGAGTTAGAAAAAGGAGACACTCTACCCAAGCTGACAAGGATTGATCCAATAGAGGTAACAATAACAATAATAATGAGCATAAAAATAGAATCCAACATTTTCTCTTTTGGCATTGTTATTTTACAAAGAAAACCGATTGGTGGTTATTTTTTTATCGTTGCCGAAGGTACCATTTTTGTCTTTTATCTATTTGATAATTCCCAAACCTATTATTCTTAAATGCATCTTAAAAAATGTATTCTTCTCCTTCATTGTTTGCCTCATTAACCAGACCATAAGTGAGAAACGAAAAGAAAATATCACGAGTGCGTTTGTAGAATGAAATTCATTTTTTATTCAGTTCTCAAAATACATGGCTTTCCTTATATTACAAAACATCTAATTTTGTTTCCTGTGTCTCAGATGGCCTGTTTTGTTGACGAAGGAAAAGGTATAATAGTGTCATTGAGACCTTTATTAATATTTCTCGTGTATAACTGATGAACGGTCTGCGTTTATTCCACGGGATTGGCCGACCTTTTTATTTGAAGAATATTTAAACCAGTCGGCATTTGTTCTAAGAGTACTAAGGTTTGTTATCGCGTATTGCAAGCCTTGATTTCTCGTGTTATAAAATAAAAGTTGTGTATTTCTTCTAGCTTCTCCGAGGTTTCACTTCAACAATATTTAAACTCGATATTTACTGTAAGAGTATCAGATGCTTATCGAAGAAACTTCAATGATCTGAAAGCTAGAGGATTGATTATGTATTTTATAAAGCGACATTTGGGACAGTTTAACTAACTTTCTTCCGCATTAAGAGAAAAAGGCAGAGGAAAAATTCAGGATTAAATTATGAACTGACTGAATTTCCGTGTTTTTAAAATTCAGCATATTCTGTCATGTTGTTGTTTACTAATCGCTGGTGCTGTTCCTCAATATCCCTTTAAAAGCCATAAAATATTCGAAAACAACGAAGCGATTTTAACACGTAAGAGGTTTGCTAAAATTTTCTTGTTAGAGAAATTTGAATATAAATGACTTTCTTTCTTATATCTGGAGTTTTATGTTAAAAACAACCAGAAAGGCCACAGCGTTGCCTTTGTATATGTTGCTGAATTTACATAGAGTTTAATTCCTGTTTCCAGCTGTTTAAACGGATTAGGTAAGTGATTATAAAGGCGTCATCAATGCATTTAAAAATACGTCTGCGGGGACTATAAAAGAAAAACGTTTACCTTCTGAAGTCAACAACTGAGCCATATAATATACGGTTCTACCTCAAGTGTAATCATTCAACGTTATTGTGAATAGTTGGTTCATTTCTATGTCGCTGTTAACTATACGATAAAATATGGTTATCGCTTCTAAGTCTTTAGATAAAACTGATTCTAAGGAGTGTGTTTAATCAATTTAAAAGCTTTTTTTGTTGATACTGTTTTTTTATGAAATTACTGTTGAAAAGTATAATATTGATACGTTCGGCTGTCTGTTGCTCAAATGGACAGTTTATAAATTTCACAAATGGGACCCTTAAGCAGTATAAACAGCTAACCCCGCCATGATTTGCAATTTCATGTCACATCGTTGCCTTGTTGTATTGTTGATTTTTGACAGGTTGGACATGTTCGTGAACTCAATTTAGTTCCGGGAAGAATACACAAGATGAGGACCTTAAGCTTAAGGCCAGCGCTCTTTGGTAAGTGAATCATGCTTATGCTTGCTCAGTCAAATGATACAAAGGAACCGAAGAATCGACGACAACGATGGCAACGAGAACCAACCAGAAAACAATAGTATTCAATAATTGTAGCATTAATTTCAATACTACAAAGATCTTGGCAGTGAAACCGAAGTGGTTTGAAAGAGAAGTAAAGGAGAAAATCTATATCAGGACAAGACGTCCTAACCTTATTAGGATGGGGGTAGATACAGCCTTCCACCGGTTTGAAGTAATCTCCTCAGATCCCGGGGAGGGAGCGGGGGAGGTCTAACCTCTTTCCCAGAGTTTTTCCCTTGTAAATTGGGGAGGGGCAGGAAAAGACACAGGGCACAGGGAAGTCAAATTTGTTGTAAATTCCGGCTAAATTCCCCGGAAATTGAGGCGCAAATCGATTTAAATAGAAGAATTTCGGTTTGCGCTGCAATTTTCCGGGGAATTTAACTGGAATTTACATCAAATTTGATTCCTCTGTGCCCTGTGGGAGCGCGGGGGTCGAGCGGACACAAATAAAGGGCTGGAGAGAGTGAAGTAAAGAGGAACGCGGCCGGGATCGGATGGAGACATTTTCCGGAAAATCTCTCCAGATTCGCGGAGGAATTTCCTGTCAAACAGGCCCCCGATCTTGGACACCTAAGGATTACAATCCCCCCTGCGCGTATATCTATTTATCGATGTTATAATTTTAAGGGTACGTGTTTAATGTGCAGAGTTGGCTTAAAGACTATGAAACCTTAGGGCCCAGTTGTTCGAAGCCCGATTAAGCTAATCCTGGATTAACGTGAACTTTGATTCGAGTTTAATAACTAATCAATAAAGATTCTTCCAAAAGAGTTTTAGCCCTTAGTTTTGACTTAAACTTTTCTTTACCTTTAGCTTGAAATTAGGCTTTGAAATCACTTTCAAAGAGCGAGATGAAAACCTCGATTAACTTTTAATCGTAGATTAGCGTTAATCGGCTTTCGAACAACCCGCCCCTGTTGCTAATATATATAATATACAGACATTTAAGGCATTTATATTTGTTGTATCAAAATTAGGAATAGCATTCAACAAAGGTCGTTCCATTCTGGGTTTATAACAAGTGTTGCCTAAAACGAGTCACATCTTCGTAAACGAACGAAATATGCATATATAGAGAGTTCGTCTTACCTTTAGTGCAGGTTGACCACTCGCGTACTTGCTTAAAAGGAGAAAAATTCTCCCTTTTCATATAACCCGAGACGGGGTGGGCGTCCTCAATGAGAGCCTGGAAACGTTCGAATCGTTTGGATGGCAAAGCCACCAATATACCGTCGGAAATTTGACAAGGACATGATAAGGGCCATGAATGAAACGCTTCTTTCCCTACGATGTCTTCGGGCGACTTTCCAGCGTTAACATCAATGTGATCATCCTGTTACTAAAATGTGTGTCTTTCACATGGCATGTTTAAGGCATAATCGCTGAAACAAAGAAAGAAAGACAGAAGGATGATCCGTAGTCAAACGACCCGTAGTCTTGGAGGTACCGCTAATGGACTCCTTTTACCTTATTTCGTTCATACAATTTTTTATTATGCCCGCTTACAATCTGCGGCTATGCTTCTTACACGTTTAGGACATTTAAGCTACAATGAAGGTTTGGTTTGGATTATTTAAATGCGATATATTTCTCACAGCCTTTCTTGTTGAGATCTATGCTTTACGAATAAGGTCACCCTTGGCCTCATGCTTCTATTTTTTTAGAAATTGAGGATTTCCTCACGGAACAGGAGTGTAATGACATCATTTTAATGGCACAGACACAAGGTCTTGAGCGATCGATGACACTTGGTGAACAATCTATAATTGATGGAACAAGTGAAAACAGCACCAATACCACAGAAGAGACCGAGGAAACTTTCAAAACTCTGGATTCAAACAGTGACGGACATCTTGATGTTGGAGAGGTAAGTTTGTATGCAGTCACCCTAGACTCTTTGCTGAAAAGTTACGTGTGGTCATTGCATTTGGAAACCTGTCATCAGTGAATTCAATTTGAAAAGTCGCGGGTTACGTACCATCATAACTACCAACAAGCCTTTATGACTACCTGTCTAACTCTTGAAAATTTTCTAGTTTAAATGTTTTACTGTCAAAATTTTCTCTTTTCAGAGGCTACTCCTGTATTTGACTCCAAGTTGGAGGCTGAAATCACTCGAATCATATGAAATTAAGAGGAAATTACTTCTTCTCTGAATTTAGGACAGTTTTGATTTACTACACTTTGAACCAAAAGCAATCGTGACTCGCTCGCGCGAGTTTTCCCGCGCTTGATGCCGGTTACATTTGCTTCGAATTCTGATTGGCTCATTGCGCTATTTACGTCTGGTCTGATTTGTCAGAGTAATTAGGAACTTTAAGAAACCACAACGGCAACTCCAACAAAAACGTCGCTTGAAAATATAAGTTTGCGTTACTTGTACTACTTCGCGATTGTTCCAATTCCTTCAACTTGTACAATGTGGCCGAACTATCCAGTAAATGAACAGGTGGAAACGGCGTTCAAGTTGAGACAGAGATTGAAAAAATTATCGTCATGTGCTCACGTTCTCCACAAAATGTTCTTGTTTGGCCGAGCAAGGTGGAGAAATGTACCAAAACTTATAACGCACGTGTAAGGCCTTTTGTTTTTCTCATTATATCCTATTGTTTTGTGACGTTCTCTTTGCCGTTGCCGTAGTAGCTTCTTAAACTCCCTATTACTTTGGTTTGGTTTTACGACAGTCAATTGAAAACCGCTCTAAAGTGTACCAATACCGAAAAAGAAGCAACTCACCCGTCCATATCTCCACGTATCCCATGTGAAACGTTCTTCCGCTTGTCTAGTATATGGCTCACACGCCAAACTTTCTTGTTCAGTATAATAATATTCCTTCGATAGGTTGCTAGAGGACTTATAGAGCTTGGACGAGTAATCGTGAATGAAGATGACGCTAAAAAGATGTAAGTCTTGCCTTATTTCAAGTATTTCTGTGAGTGCCAGTGGCGCTAATCAAGAATAATTGTTATTTTTTTTTCTTTCCCTAATTACAGAATGAGTGATCTCAATATGGATCCCAATGAAGACGGTGAGACCAGTATAGTTCTGTTTTAGCATTTAGCCGCTAACGTTCAAGAAATTTCGCTCCTGAATTTTTTTAGAATTGACGCGTCATTTTGGTTGACAAGGCAACGCACAAAGAATAGCCGTAAGAGGCTTGCGACTGGTGTAAAAGATGAAAAACTTTAACACGAATTTTCTTTCGGAAAGTCCCAACTAGGAAATCTGCTTTTTTAGACGTTCCGTTCCTTTTATGAAATATGAAATTTTCTAGTGGAGCCAAATAAAACCATGCATTCCATTTACCTCCTTACCTGCAAATTGATGCGTCAGAGATGCTGACTTCAAAGTGATGATGGAAAACATTAAAAAGTGATGGCGCGCTATTTTATTAAATAAAAACTTATAGGGCATTTCTTTTACTGTCTAACACAATTTTAAAATATCATACTTCAATTTTTTCTTCACTGCTTTCCCTTATTCCGCTATGTTTATTATATCTTACAGGTGTAATAACATTCGATGAATTCTCACCTTTGACATCGGAAACTAAATTGAAGGAATTAAGAGGTTATCTGGAGAAAATCCATGAAACGAACTCAAATAAAAGAACTCGAGACAGTAGCACGGCATTCTTGGATCCCTACGAACACATTGACTTCAAGCCTCTCTTTGAGAGCCTCAGAGACAGGTATGAATTCGATTCCTGTACGTACTTGAGCCTTCATGTATCAACAAGCAAACTCTCCTTACAATCCTCTTTACATTTCTTTTGGAAATAGTTGGGAGAATTTGTTTAAAAATCAACTTAGTTCGTCTTTGGTGATCATTCCTTTAATTCTCATGACCTGTATGTTTGTTATTGCAATTTTATTGTAAGGAGGAAGTAGGTACTGATCACTATTGTTTCTAACTTTTGGGTATGTGGAGTAAGTAAGTTGACCATTTGAAATCAGCCATTGCATGGAATTAGCTCTTTATTGCAGTGCTGTTAACAAAACAAGATATACTTAAGGCCGATTTATACGGTACGACTTTGTTGTATGCGGCATGTTGACGACAGCCTTACGAAAAAAATTGTTTCGCGCAAATCAAACTTGCAACTTGACGCGACGACGCGAAAACCTCTCGTAGGATTTTAAAATCTTACGTCAGTCGTAGGTGTAGGCAATGTTGAATGACGAGAGTTGTGTTATTTTTCTCATATTTATATACATTTTTATTTTTCTCTGTTTTTTTTTTTGTCGAACTACTTACTATGTAATCTATTTTAAAGAAAAGTGGGTGTGATGTCTCATGACTTTACTGACTTAATTAAATGTAGATGTAGATGTAATTGTTGTGTACGATTTTTGCATGAAGCAAGCAGTGCGCGCTACAGTAATAGCATGCGACGGTTGTAAACAAAAATTAGACAGTCTTAATCGGCCACAAGAGAGGATGAAGGTACCTTCATCCTCTCTTGTCGGCCATTAGGGTGTCCTTGTTTCTCGCTGTGCTGGGTATCTGCAGTGCCTATTTCCTAATTAACATTTTTTAAAAGAACATCGTACGTTAAATTTGTATTACGCATTTACTATACTTTAAAATACTCCAATGTGCATTGCATTAACTTCTATTTTTGCAGGATACACTTGGCTACTCAGCTTCCAAAGGACATGATTTGGAGTAGTGAAAACATGCAGGTTTGTCAGAGTTGTCATCTCATCCGACAGAAAATAGATTTGGCTCAATGGTTTGAACTGCACGAAATGATCCGATTACGCCAATCCCTTACTCAGTTCGTGCACAGTCAGTATACAGAATAGTTTAGGGAAGATATAAGGACATAAAATGATGCATAAGGTCCTGTATGGGGATAGTAAACCTTAGGATATGTCGAGAAAATATAGGGATCTTATACACTTGTATACCTCCCTCTCCACCTTCCTCGTTGCTCACCTTCATTCGCTGATCGGCCAATTTATCCTGAAGATTTTCCATTACATTTGGCATTTCATAACGTTTTGTTTTCTGAAAGAAAAAAAATGCCATTCCTGTTCGTTCTCTGAATCGTAGTGATTTTCATATTCCAGGTGATTAGGTACCAGGAAAAACAACATTATCACTGTCATTTTGACTCTGAAGAGGAAGAGGCAAAGGACATGCCATGCTGCCATCAAAGTGAAGCTCTCTTAGAAGACGAAGATGATATACAATGTGTTCCGTGCAGGTCAGCCTTCAACAGTTTTACCACAGGTTTACATTTGATAACGTTAACATGTGTAAGAGTGCTTTCTTGCGTTATTACTTGCCTTGCCTTTGAACGCAATTTAAAGCCTGAAAAAATCAACAGCAGAAATTAAACCAGTTATGTAGTTACCGACTCATATAAACTTAAATGGTTCGCCAAATGTCATGATTATGGATGAAATTGTTTTTCTGTATTGTTTTTGTTGAGTTTGAGAACTTAAATACTCTTTAACAGTACGGCACGACACTTAAATGGAACAGTGTATGCCCCGAATGCACCATATTTTGTAATTTTAAACATTTTGCATATATGTCTTGATTAATTTTGTTTCTCCCTATCATCAGGTTTTTGACGGTATTTTATTATCTAAACGAACCCAAACTAGGCGGAGAGACTGCCTTTCCTATCGCAGATAATGACACTCTCCCGGAAAATGAGGTAAGAGAAAACTCTCTGACTAAAATTCATTAAAATAGCCACTTGCACAAATCTTTTATCTTTTTGTCACTTCCCACTTTCCTTCATTTTATTCTGGGGTTCCCACCATTACCCATGCCCCTCCCCCTCCCCCTCCCCCGCCAGATTTTTACTGGTACAGACGTCACAAGAGGTTATGCTTTGGTGTTGTGCAAACCTGTACGATAAAAGTAGTTTCTCGGCTAGACTTTTACACGAGATTTTGTCTTATTGAAAGTACAAGGTATTCCCACCACTATACCCACCCCTCCTCCCTCGGATATTCATACCCCTACCCCCTGAACGCATACCCTCTCCTCCATGACTTATTGTTCAGTATACATAACAGTGATGCTTTGGGAGGTATGCAATCCTATACGGTACAAAGTGATTTACTACAGCCTTAAAAGAGATTTATCTTATTTGACAGAAACCAACAGCACATTTTTCAACTGTAAGTCTTCTACATTCAAAGGAAGGAAGTAACATATAAAGTTTTCTTTAATTTCTCTTTATGTTAATGTCTAATGCTTTTGACCTAATGTTTATATTTAATCCTTTTCTTTATCCATTGGATTGCATCCATCCATCTGTCCGTTCGCTCCATCACAAGTCCGTCCGTCCGTCCGTCCGTCCCTCCCTTCCTTCCTTCCTTCCTTTCTACCTTCCTTCCTTCCTTCCTTCCTTCCTTCCTTCCTTCCTTCCTTCCTTCCTTCCTTCCTTCCTTCCTTTCTACCTTCCTTCCTTCCTTCCTTCCTTCCTTCCTTCCTTCCTTTCTCCCGTCCTCACTCCCTTCCTTGCTTCCCTCCTCCCTTCCTCCCTCCCTTCCTTGCTCCCTCCACTACCTTCCTCTTTCCCGCCTGCCCTCCCGTCTTTCCTCTCTTCCTCCCTCCTCCCCTCCCCTTTTCCTCCCTTCTTTGTTGCCCCCTTCCCTCTTTCCATTTCCTTCCTCTTACCTTGCTTCACACATTCACCACTATCTAGTACTTGCTCACTGTTCCATTCACGCTTACTCATAATCATCCAATCACAGATCAATAACTATCAATCAACCAATCTATCTATGTAGTCAGTAAATTAGCCTTACTCATCTTGTTCGTTTCTTCTTTTAGACGTACTTAGAAGAAGATTTAAATAGATGCAACTTAGCAGAACACTGCTACGATGCAAACCTTTACTACAAACCAAAACGTGGTGCGGCATTGCTTTGGTACAATCATTTTGTTAGCAATGAAACCGGCTGGCTGGGACCTATGGACCAATCAAGTTATCATGGAGGTTGCAATGTCATTGAGGGGACAAAATGGGCGGCAAACAATTGGATCAATGCGGGAAAGGATCTAAAAACGGATTTGAAAGTTTGGGAATTGGCTAAGGCGGTGGAGGAGGATTATCAGGAAAGAATGAAGAGAGAGCCTTGGGAAGAACAAACCAAGGATAAAGAGGAAGATATTGGGGAAGAGAAACTCAAGAAAAAGGAAAGCAATGAAAATAAGAAGAATACTGGAGAAGATGATACAAAGGAGAACGAAAGCAAAGAAAATGAAAAAACGTCTTATGATCAACAAAGCAAAGAGGAAAACTGACGATAACATTGTAGAAATAAATAGTTGATGGGCGGCTTTTTTTAATGGTCACAAAGTAATAGCACTGGCTAATCAGCGGGCGCGGGTTCCAATTGAGCGTCGCAAGATCAAAACTCAGGTAACCACTCTACTCAATCTGAACAAATATCACAAAGCAACGAGTGGTGGGCTGATACTAGTATTTTCAAATCGATCCGATACAGGTACGATATTTTAGCGATACTTCCTTCGATCCGACACAAGTACGATATTTTAGCGATCTTCCTTCAAGCACAGTGCAACATGCAACAGCACATGCACAAATGACAAAAATGTTTTTTTTCTGTTAAGTTTTTGGTGCTAAAACAGCCTTCAATATTTCAAGTGAGCGGTCACGTGAGCAGTATCGAAAGGGATCGAAACAGCCGATATTGCTCGCAAGTATCGATTATATTTAGTATTTGGTATCGGTAACATCCCACTCGAAGCAAATACATGTAACCGGTGCCAAGCGCGGGAAAACGCGTGCGAGCAAGTGGCGATTGGGTTTTGTTGTGTTTCTCATTGACTGAGAAAGTGGCGCGAGTTTTGCCAGCCAATCAGAGTACAGTAAGGCAAAACCAAATCAAACACGAAATCAGTACTCAAATATATTCATATACACAACACAATGAACCAATTGGAAATCGAAGCAAATATCACACAGGCGCTAACCACTTAACGCAGCAAAACTTCTAAACACTGTAAGTGGCGTGAGGCTAGTTTAAACGAATAACAAAGTATATGAAAACATTAGTCACTCGATTGTAAACCGCTATAATTGTTTTATTAAAAGGACTAAATCAGAAAAGGAACCTATTTAACGGTAAAATATCATAAAAACATGGACCAGGCTTTCACCAATGCGTAAAAGAACTAAACTTTGGAGTATCTAGTGACGTAATCAATATGTAAACGTGTAGTAGGACAAATTTAGCTTCCCCCACTTCACCGAATGTGCCATTGTGCTTTCGATGGTTGTGGTTACACCAAGACCATTAACGTATGGAGGGATAGAAATAACTTCAGTAAAATATTTTGGTAATCTGATTTAAATCTGCAGTTTGTCGTCATTTAACTAAAAGCTTAGTTGAGCTACTTTAGTGAACAGCCTTCGTGGGATTATCAGTTAAGAAATCAAAGAAGGGTTACGTTTATTGCATTCTTCGCGGCGAAATGGGCGCCCTAGAGCATATAGAGACTACTGAGTTTAAATTTAATCAACAAGTAGATAAACCTCAAAACACCTAACTTTTTTAAGGCTTAAATATAAACTGTTTAAAGCGTACTTCTACAAAAAAAAAACCATTTTGTATATAGTTTTCTTACCAAACTGTGGTACTGATATCTTACACCGGCTTAAATGGTAATCCAGAGATCCTATACACTGCGATCTTGGCGCGTCCGGGTCAGTGAAGCTGCCTTTGAAGGCATGCGCATCAAGACTAAGATCCCAGTGGAGAAAAATGCTTGAGGCAAACGCAGAATCAGTCGATATGAAGGGCCCAAAGTTTACAGTTAAATCAAACAAGATCAGGAGTCTTTATCCGAAAGTACTCTTTATTTCGTTCAGAGATTTCATCGAATGCTTCAAGAATGCAACAGCTTTGTGTCTCTTAAACTCCTCTGTACGTCTAGACAAAAATTCTGTCACCCAGAGAAACACTTCTTCGTCAGTGAATTAATTACCCCAGTATGCATGTGGCACTATTTGCCTGTATTTCATTATTTCCTTACTTTATCCGGCACCTCAAAGTCAAAGTCTAACACTTAAACTTCACAGATTCCTCTATTATAAAAAGGGGGCAATATGACAGGGAAGTCCAACGAGCTTGTTCAATCGTCTTTGTACCTACTAAGAATGATCTCACGTGACACAATAGGCTACGTTTGCTTCTGAAATGTTAGTAAGGCCCGTGTAACGGCGAAGGCAACATATTTGGTCCACAGTGTTTCTGATAGAAAATCAAAGTCAACTAAATTCACTAGATTTTCTTCTTGGGGTTCTTGTAGGACACCATAGTTTGTCGTGAGTCTCCCAGTATATTGATCCAGTTGTTAGCAATCCACTTCTCTCCTTTGATAATATCACATCCCCCATGGTAGGTCATCTGATCCAGCCTTCCATGCCACCCTGTCTTGTCATCTCGGAGGTGATTATACCACATTATTGCTGTTCCTTTGCGTGGCTTTACAAATAAGTTGGCTTTGTGGCAGTGTCTGCTCAAGTCGCAGCGATATTTTGTTAGCTGTGCCCAGGCCTGAAAGAAAGGGAATCAGACGTAAACATAAGAACTCGTGCAAAAGATATTATTACTTTAACCACTTAAGATGAACTAAAAGAACTATTTACAGTATTGCTTCTTTGTGATTGGCTTAATCAGGGGCAGAATTCTTACCTCAATACTAAACGTTTCATTATTTGCAACTGGAAATGCAGTCTCGCCTCCTTCCTCTACGTCATTTAAAAAGTACAACACTGTTATATACCTGCAAAAAAGGCAAAGAGAAAAAATGAACACTCACTCTTAGGTGACTAAGAGGTGATTAAAGCCTGAAGCTTGTAAGGGACAAGAACTTCTGGTCCGTCTAAGACAAATGTTCGTCTTAAGGACGGTGCCTACTAATACACAAGTATTTTTGCGCGGTTTATCACTATGCGGGAAAAGCAGACCTTAGCAAGGGCTGTTGGAATCCAAAAAGAAAATTGGAGGTAGCCACGCATTTTTTTTTTAGAGATAATTAAGCAATAATAATAAAAAATAAAGAGTACAATACAAAGCAATGTATTGCGTTTTTTGTTGGAATTGAAGCTTTATTATCCCTGAAAAATGCATGGTTACCTCCAATTTTGTTTTTGGATACCAGGAGCACTTGCTAAGTTCTGCTTTCTCTGCATAGTTTTAAACTGCGCAAAAATATCCCTGTATTAGTAGGCACCGCCCATAAGAAACCCGAGTATCTCGAGGTGCACAGAACGTATGCACAGTAACAAAAGTAGGCACCGTCCTTAAATAAGTGTCCGTCTTAAATGAAGTATGTCTTAGAGAAGTGTTCGTCTTAGAGGATGATACACACTGACCAAAGTGTGAGAAATGTGTTCACGTATTTTGGCATTCACTAACTTAGCCGTTAAATCGAGAGGAAAAAAAAGTTTTGTTAAAAACAGATACCGATAACAAGACCAGCATGATTATTATACGTATCATAATTTGTACTCCGGTCATGATATCTGAGTTAATAGCAGTGTATAGCACCTGCAAAGACGACAGTGTCTCTTGTCACGGTGGGCGCAGCAAGGAACTCTGGGATCGACATCCTGTGAGTCATGGTGACAGTGGTAATGCCCCTCGGGATAATAATGAACAACCTGCAATGACGTAACAAAGGGGAAGAAGGAAGCAAATTGCCGACTGGATTATATCGTCAGGAATTAGACTTAACTTTGTATTGTATGGTCGCTTTTGCTTAACTGCTCTAGGACGCTTTGTGATGGCATACATGTAGTAGATGAGCACGCTGAACAACCTGCTAAAAGTGAAACATGACACACACAGACATATCGTTATCGCAAAACGCTACTTAGACACCGGACCTACAGAAGCATCATGACCATCTTAGAACTACTGAGAAAAATCGGTGATCCAAAGAGAGAGAACTGTATAGCAGGCTAGATGCCATAAATTACTTTTGATTATTAATCTTACCTGAAGTTCTTCACTTTCAGCTATAACTGCTCTGGGAAGCTTTGTTAAAGCTGCCACTCTGTGGATGAAAAAAAAAATCAGTTAAATCGGAGAGAGACATAAAGGCAGCTCTAGACTGAGTTCATTAACAACATTCTTTATCGGAGATCGGATCCTTTAAATTGTTATACAAGATACAGTTGATTGAGAATTCCACCGGTGGTCGGCGGAAGGTTGTCATCTACCTGTCATTGAGGCCTTTGATCTTCCGATGATCCAGCCATGTCTGTTGGCTGTTTCGGCTTTTTACGCGAGGAAGCTTTTTCGCCATGTTGTGAAGACTTCTCATTATTCTATCTGTTTTTACTGTTAGAAACTCGCTCAAGTCCATAACTCCTGAAATTTTAAAAGAAATAGCAAGAACTCAGGTTTGGTTTCTATTGGATTATTTCAAACATTTACTATTACAAAAATTCTCAAACAATGCTGCGCAATCGAACATCACAAATCACGCATACGCATTGCCAAGTTTGCTCTGAGTTCATGTGTGACGTGACTGTGTAGAATAATTATTTCAACAATGTAGACACACCCTCGATTTACTGGATTGTGACAAATGTTTTTAATTCGAAAACAAAGATTTCAGTTAAAGTAACCGCCGTTCTGATTTCCGCATTTATTTCCGCGACTTGTCAACTTGTCACGTGGATCGAGCTGATAGGCTATCAATAGGGAGCCAATCAGAGAGCAGGATGATTGTCCATGGAAACAGCGCAAGATGCCCATGAAGATTACAAACTTTCGAAGCTGTGTAACAATTAAGTTTGATTTACAAACCATTTTTGTTCTTGTCTACTTTTAGATCAGCAAACCTGCAAATCAAAGGACAAAGGTGGGTAGAAAAATAAATAACTGGTGTTGGGACAAAGTGAAAGACAAAAAAATGCTGTGTTTTCCATGTGAAGTAAAGCGGAATATTCTCTGATAACAAGTATGCATTAAAGCAGTTTTCAGAATTAGACTGAATACAAAAATTGTGCAGAGTATTTAAAGAAAGATTTTCATAGTCAAGATAGTGACGGCCAGTGGCTGATTCAGGCTTAGGGGAGGAGTTTGCCCCCACCCCTCCCCTTTTTTTAGAGCAAAACCGAGGCCCATAGGGACGAGGCGCCGAGACATTTCGTTTCTCGAACAGAAGCAAGTCGATTGTTCGAGTCAGCGGGCTCCCCACTTACATGAGGTCCACTACTGCTTAGCGTTGTACAAGTCTTTTATGAAGTCCTGTCTTCCCTATAAAAATTATAGATGAGTAGAAGAGTGACAAAAATAGCCGCAATCATAAAACCACTTACATTTTGTCTACGTCTTCTTCTGAGAAATACAAATCACTAAGGTCAACAAGATTATGCATGACCTGTTTAACAAAGAGAAACAGCAAACACTCCATTAGCAAAACAAAACATGTCAACTAGACTGGGAAAACAAAGAAAGAGAAACTAAAAAAGAATGCAGAGGTATCAGCGTTTGACGAGGAGTTGCAGGTTGACAGGAAATCGCAAAGCTGTCTACGGTTTCCTACTTCTAAGAATAACAATGAAAAACACAATCTAACAACAAAGCACATAAATTTTAACAATAGTTTCGAGGCGAATGTTTGGTTTATTAGCAGAACTGTTAAAGTAAATTGGCCACCGTAAGGGGGCTAGTTTCATAGTTTCATCGTTAATTTTCGAGGGATTGTCTTAATTTATACCTCGACTTTATCAATGACGCCATCATGGTTGTAGTCCCAGCTGTGGAACGTCTTCTCATTGGTTGGTTCAATGTTGATCCCTGTCTCAGGGTCTTGAACCTCACTCGTGTCCAGGCCTTCTCCAGAGGCGAGGTCGATTATTGTCTGGCATTCCTCGTCAGTTAAGAAGTTGGGGATTTCTAACGAGAAAAGTATCAACTTGTTAGCCTTAATTTAGAAATGCGGGGCGACCTTCACTGTTTGTAACGTCTCACATTATTGGTCGAGAGGACGAAAGAAACAAAAGGAAAAACGAAAAAACAATGCACCTAGACAAAAAAAAAAAAAAACACTGATGGAGCAGTAGGTTATCTAGGCTCGAGAGAGCGGCGGAAATCGAGCCTATAGGTTATCTGGGTCCAGTGAAAATAGGCCTACTAAAAAAATGTCGACAAGGTAGAGGCCCAGATTCGATCTAACGCTACGCTTCCATAACGCTGGTAGTGGTACCTATCGATAGTTTTTGAGCAATTAAGCAATAAGCAATTGAGTTTGCCAAAAGTACTCGTACAAGAGCTAACCACGACTATAAACTTTACTTGAGAAGAGCGGTTTGTAATTGCTACAAATATTCTTTCTTTATTCGCATTGTAAGTAAATGGAATGATTTGCCAGGATATGTTGTACATGCCGAATCATTATCTGTTTTTAAGAGTAGACTTAAAATTTACTCAGTTGAATATTTATTGAATCAGTAGCCATCGAATTTTATCTAGTTGTAGAAATTTCAAAATATTTTTGCAAGTTTTTAGTTAGGGAAATTGTTTTTGTATAGGGTTAACCTCACGATTTCCTTATTCAGGATGTTTTTGTATTTGCGTTAAAGCCTCCTGAATAAAATGTTATGTTATGTATGTTATGTTACCGAGCTTCAATTCGACCATCCGACATGTTAAGCGTTCATCACAAATAAAAATGATCCAGCTTTTAATATAGAAATAATGCGATTGTCAGTGCGTTTGTTTTCTCCTAGCCGTATATGCCCCTGAAATAGGTAGTTCGTCTACTGAGACCGGTGAAAACAGAAATATTGAGCAAAAATTAAACATTACGGCTGACATTAAGCTGTTCCACCAGCCTCCCAACTTTCCATTTTGCCGATCTTGCCTAAACGAAGATTGGCTACAAATTATTCCTGTTTGCTCTGGTGGTCTGTTGGCACGGTCCACACAAGTCATCTGTTCGTTCCCTTACCGAATATTGGTGGCCTAAGACTCAGTGTCTTTATTTCGTACATATTTCCTGGACTTAGCTGCCTCTTTTGAATATGGCCGACCTGAAAGGAAGAAATTTTGTTAAAAAGCAGCAAAGGGAAAACCAGCAGCAACCCTGCAGCGCAATAACAACAACAACAACAACAACAACAACAGAAAGAAAATGAGAGGTGTGGGCTTATAGGTAGATTAAACGATGCAGCAAAGTCGATGCCAGTAAATTTACTTCGGGGGGGGGGGGTACTCCCCGGAATTCTTGGTGGGGGTGTGCCGCCCGGGTCTTCAAATCCCGACCCTATTTCAGACCTAAACATGCCATTTTCCACACCCGTTTTCAGACCTGACCTCTAAAATTCATACCCTTTTTCAGACCTGATAATTATTCATCAGTGCCGAACGGAAGTTGACGCAAGGAGTAAAAGTAAGCTGGAATGACATAGTTTATCTATTTCTTTTTCTCGCTATCAGTTAGTCGTTCCAGTTACGTACTGAGAAGAAAAATATGTTTGTAAGCTTTCGTAAATGTTCGTCGCCCCAAAAACCCGACCCGATTTCAGACCGTAATTGTCAAAATCTATACCCGTTTTCAGACGAAAACGGCTCAAAAACCATACCCTTTGGGGCGGCACATACCTATATACCTTATATAGAGGAGTACCCCCCCCGGGATTTACTTTTACCCAAACAGAAAAAAACATTACGATTTGACAGTGGACAATTTAAAAGGACCACAGAAATCAAAATTCAAACGCAACCGGGACTAAAATGATGATTTGGGTGAGTTAGAAATCACAATGCCGAGACCCAGGCCTTTTCCTTTCAGGCTTAAACTGAGAAACTGGGGATGCGTAGTGTCAAAGGTCATACGGTGGCGCGAAAAATTAAATGTCTGCCATGCGTATTCATCACCACAACACCGGCGAAAACACGGTAGATAAGGTAGAAATTGCAACGATGCAATAACTTTAGAACTATCCTTCACGGTTCCTTTGTTCTCACGAGAATGTTTGCTCATTGATTTCCTAGAAAATACTGAAGAGCGTTGATCGTGCGTTGAGATTTTTGTGTGATCTGAAACTGTTTCTCGATACTTCGACTGAACGAACCGGCGAAGCCTCACGTAAACGAAAGAAAAAGCAAACGTGCGAGAAAGTGGGAAAAGATGCTACGAATCACAGGTAAAACTTTGTTTTAATGTTTTCGTAACGTAATAGTCCATGTTGAATCAAGAAGTCGTTTATATTTGTACATTTTCGCGAAAGTTGAGTATTCGTTTCATTCACACGTGTTCCAACTTTTGCAGACGAGCTAACATCGTACAGCTGATTTTAACCCGTTTTGATGGACATAGCTATGTGTGGTACATCTAATTTAACGTAAATGTAAAAATAAATGGTTTTACTCTGTGTTATATTTACAAATATTTGACACAAGAGCTTTGCTAATCGCTTTGTAGCTGTGGTGTGTTGTCCTGTCACGATATGCCTTTGTCACGTACTGTTAACAAAACGTTGCGTTACTGTCACGGTAGTATTCGAAAAAGGTCGAGGCAAAAATTGAGTACCTTATTACATATTTTACTGGCTGGCTTATTTTATGAGGCACTTCAGCCTTAACTGATATGCTCTATTCGAAAATTGATCAAAACATGATAAGTCTTCGGTTTATCTATACGTATTTGTACGTCCGTGCTTAATCAGTTTTAAAATATGAATTAATAAGTTAGTTAAGTGAGTACAGATCAATCTCCTTGACCACATAAAAATACAGTAAAACGTAAACTGCGGAATGCCAGCAGTGGTTGATAGTGCGAAACAACACGTTACTGATAAATAACCAATACGTATAGACAGTAACATAACAAATTTTAATTAAAATACAATATTTCTTCTGACACGTCAACTTAACTCGGCAGAAATCTAATTAAATATCAGCATCACCAGTGATATCACTTAGCTGTTTAACTTGTAACAAGAGTTTCTTTCACCTACCTTAACCCCGTCAAGTCGAGGAAGTATTTTAAAATCGGTATTTGCCTCGGCTCGCTTATTACTTGCAGTCCCAGCTGATTTTCGATCGTCACCCATTGATGCTTTATTGTCTTTCTGTTCAATTTGCGATCCATTCTTGTAATAAACAGCCACGCATATTGCTATAAATGCCGTTAAGGCGACCGCTATGGCTGTCGATGGAAGCGACGATTTCGAATCCTTCTTGGTCGGTTTTTTCTTTGATCTTTCCTTCGAGAACTTTTTCGTCTCTACCCGCGGCGGCGCCATTTTCGTTCGAATGGTATTGATCGATTCTCCACGGTCAAAGGAATGAGCCAAGTAATTTACATATCATTTCAAAACAAAACATGTCGATAAACCACCAACCAATTGCCAATAGAAACCATCTGCGGAGGTCTCTAAGAGTAGCTAACTTTTTCCATGGGTTTTACAGTGCGGCAAAGTAACAATAACACTGTGTAATAATAAGAGGGTTATAAAATTAGAAGTCAGCGTGGCGTGACAGTGCTGCAAGTTGTCACGCTTTCCTTATTCCGGTAACCAAGTAACACTGAGTTACAGGAGAAATGCACCGCTACTCATAACCCATAGCGTTAAATGCAGCTATTAAAAAATTTGCCAACTAAAAACGCCCTACAAGACAATAAGATTGGGCCAAACGTTGAGGCGAAACTATGTAAAACTTAGAAATTTTTGCATACGGGCATTTAATACTGTAAGGGAAAAACTGGGACTTCTTAAACTGAAGTGTCACGATTTTGTTAGCAAAGCGGCTGTTGCTTTTCTTCGAACCGCCGGAAATACGTCTCCGTTCGCAGGCTACAATAATCCGATTACAAACATTTGCGCACGTTGAGATTGTATTAGGGTCACGACTGTTGATTTATCTTCCGGCATCCTTCACGAAAGCCGGCTGCTGTGTAAGTTACACCGTTGGTTCATATAGTCAGATGCTTCAATAACGAAATCATTTTTCTTCTTAATGGGGGTAACAACACATTATAAAAATAAAGTAAAAACACTTTGGCGCGCGGCCGGCGCACCCACGAGAGGCCAGTTACTGAGATTCAGTCTCCCCACCCTCCCTCTTGCGCAGGCGTTTTGAACGGTTCGTGCTTCAAGCTAACTCACGCAACAAAATAGTAAAAGGTTGTATTCTTTCCAGAGATATGGAGAAATTGGTGGATTTTTACAACTGCCACAGTGTTTTGCAACGATCAGATGTGCCTAGCTCGTTGCCTTTGTTTGTCTAACGGGCCCTGTTTGGTACCCGCTCTGTCCATTCAACCTGCCCAATCAAAATCGCCGGAAACACATTACATGTGATATGGCTGCTTTAGAGGGAAACAAACTGATTTCCCTGAATGAATAGCATGTGAACCGTGTTATTTTGGATAATTAATTTATGAAAAAGTTTCCGATCGAGGCAGAGACTCGACCGCCGGCTACAGCAAGAAAGCATCGAACTTAAAATGGCGGACGGAATTTGTTTCACTTCAGTGTTCTGTGTGATATGCGTTTTTATTACTGTATGGGACTTGCGAATCAACGCTACGGATCTTTCATCTTCCCTGGGCACGTGTGATAGCGAAGACAGCGAAGACGGTTTTTGTGAGAGTAAAGATGAAAACGAATACCTTGAAAGTGATAGCGATATTTCGGATGAGAAATTCCACAAATCCAAGTTAGAGAAGAATGAAGCTGTAAAAACTTCTTCTGAGGATTTGGCGAAAGTGGAGGTATCAAGTAGCGAGGCTGATGATAGTTTATCGGAAAGTGAAGATAAACAAATGTTCGTTGCCGGCAATTCTACCAATGGGTGGCTAGGACTACAAATTCCGGTTGTTGATGGAGTGCGGGTATGTCTTGTGTTGTTTTGCAATTTATTAAATAAATTTTAGTGAAATCGTGTTTTTACCTTTAACGATTTGTTCTCAGCTATGCCCAGGTCATAATTTGTGGCATAAACCTTCATTTGACATAACTATTACACCGTAGACTTCTCGAGTTCATAACTTAAAACCGTTGATAGCGAATCAATTGGAAGTTTATCACGTGATTAGGAGAACGAGAAACTGCTGTCAGTTGAAGTTCTCCAAAACATCTATCCATCCATCATCATCCATCCTACAGAAACATCGACAAAATATTTTCTGTTCCCTCGATGAACGATATTGTTGCGAGGGGGCATCAGCAGGGGTAATATACGATAGGAACATTACGGCTTTCAACCAATAAATGCTCACTTCAACCAAAGCCTACTTTCTAATCAGTACGTTTTACGCTTCACAGATTGGTCACATTCAAGAAGTGGAAATTCTCCCAGGAGTCAAACGTCAGATGAAGACACTAAGCATGCGCCCTCTTGTATTTGGTAAGGTTATTTCAGTATTTCAGTGTTGAATAAGTCCTTGTAAACAGTAGCTAAGAAGCTTGACAAAAGGAGTTTGGATTTCTCCTTTATCTTATTATTATTATTATTATTATTATTATTATTATTATTACTATTATTATTATAATTATTATTATTATTTTTGATCAATAATGATTTCTTGAAACATAAGCAAGCAAAACTTAAAGTTAATAGCCGACGTTTTGGCGTCATCGTGACACCATTCTCAAGGCAAAGTGGATAAATTAATGCGAAGATTTGATTTCTATACTTTACAGTCTCTACAAATTAGCATATTAACAAAGGATCACAACCATCCCTAAACGTGCAAACAGACTCGAATCGCGCAAAGGTTTGCACGTTTAGGGATGGTTGTGATCCTTTGTTAATATGCTAATTTGTAGAGACTGTAAAGTATAGAAATCAAATCTTCGCATTAATTTATCCACTTTGCCTTGAGAATGGTGTCACGATGACGCCGAAACGTCGGCTGTTAACTTTAATTTTCGCTTGATTATTATTATTATTATTATTATTATTATTATCTTGGCCGATATATTTCACACAACATGCTGAACATCATATCTTTCTTACTTCATGGTCGATCTTAAAAATTCACCATCTTTGGCCATCCTTTCCCCTCCTTATCTATCATTTTAACCTGACACTCAGTGTGTTCACAGAGTTAAGAATAGAAGGAGACGTTGAATGGGACAACTCCTTTCCTTTCCAACACTTTGGTTTCTTGGACGCTGGCCATGGTGCACAAAGAAAATAAATTTAAAATTAAATTTAACAAAAAAAGAAAAAAATGATGAGATGAACAAGTGTGCTTTACATTATGGGGACACTCTCCAGATCGAATTTTAATTTGGAGATGTTGATTTTTAGAGGAGACGGAGGAACCTGAGTAGCTGGGGAAAAACCTCTAGGAGGAAGGACGAGATCCAATAACAAACTTAACACACATATGACGTCGAGTCCGTGAATCGAACCTAGGCCACATTGGTGGGAGGCAAGTGCTCTCACCACTGCGCCATCCCTGCTCCCCAAAATAAATTGGAGTTATATGCACAAGAAAATCATTTTCATTTAAAGTTTCTTTATTTTCATCTTTCTCGTAGAGATTCCTGATTTTCTCGATGCGGATGAATGTGAACTCATCATAGCACTTGCTGAGAATAAAAGGCTTAAAGATAATCCCAAGAGAACGGACAGTCGAGGAATCTATTATGAAGACCCTCTTAACACCTTCAAACAGTGGGACTTAAACAGTGATGAATTTATTGACCCAGAGGAGGTTAGTACAACTGCGCGTTTCGTTCTTTCTTTCTTTCTTTCTTTATTGACAATTGTCTGTAATTCAGTAGTTACATGGTTGGTCTTAGGTTATACGGAGGGGCCTAATGCTAAGCTCCTTTCACCTTTTATGGGGTACCGGTGGGTGCACAAAGACAAATATACAAAAACAGCGTAACGTAACGTAATCTAGTGTGAAATTGCAATGTTCATAATTCTTATAGCATGCAGCAGAATGGTTCGTTGCATACTACTTAAGGCTTTGTTTGTCTTAGACCTTCCTAGCAAACTGTTCAACTTTCTTTCTTTCGTTCTTTTCTTTTCTTTTCTTTTTTTTTTTTTTGAATTTATAAATGACTCCAAATGATCATGAGGAAATCTCGCTGACATGATGTGCTAGACATTTGCGAGTGGAAGGAATGAAGTGAAATACCACGAAACTCTCAAAACAATTTCATGTTAACTGTTCATATCTAAATGACATTGGGCCATTACAACCCTCCCAACTTTGTTTGTCATTTAGTCCTTAATTTCTGTAATTTAAAGCAAACTTCCCTTTCTGCTAATTTAGCGAAATAACCCTTTATAATGACGACATGTAATAGATGTTGTGTAAATATCAAATATGAGTTCCTTAAAAGGCAAACTTTCCACTAAACCAATAAATTAATCTTTTCATCCTTCGCAGATTGTTTTAATTCCAGGCAAAATGGACCTGAAGTTTACTGAGCTTAACGCCACCGAAATGTGAGTAGAATTAATGTACTGTGCATAAGAAGCGAAATTTCCCATACACTAAAATTGTTTTCATTATAGTAACTATGGTAACTTATTGTTAAAGCTGTAAATGGTTTGAACCCAGGAGTCATGTCATAAGTACGTAAATTATGATCATCCGGGTGAGTGTAGTACTGAGAGGGACTGTTTGAGGTGACATTGACTGACGTTTCGACAACCTGAGAGGAAGTCATCTTAGAGTCAAGTAAATTGTGGAACGTCAGTAGATGGTATGAAAGTATTTGTTCATTGACCTGATTGGTCAACGGAGTCGTGATGTTGTTGGTTGTTCTTCAGTAAGCCGTGACGTTATTGCCTGTGAAGACTGTAAAAAGTAATTGGTGCGTTTCGATCACTTTATCAAGTCATAGTGGGTTTGGCACTGCTTCTTACTAAGAGTCATGTTTCCGGTGGGTGCTCTCACTGATCAAAGCAGAGTTGAGGAGATTCCATTTATATAGCTCAGCAAAATCGAAGTACCCATTGTAAAATGTAAAACTCTGCTGATATTATTTGTTGTCGTAGGATGAAATCACTGGAACTGGATAAAGATGATAATGGTGAGTACCAAACGTTTATCAAGAGAATACACCATGATCATTTTTCTTTTATGAAGGAGAGGGACTTGATATAAATTGAGGCTAAGGATTTCAAAAACTTGAACACGCGATAACGTACGCATGCTGCACTTACGCAGCACCATATTTTCCATTTATTAATGTCAGCCGAGGTGGCCTCTCTTATAAGCCTGGTGGTTTCTTGAGGTCTCCTCGTCATTACACTGTGTTGTAAATTGAATGATTTCTTTTTTTAGTAAGGCAAATGAAATGATAATGATGATGATGATGATGATGATGATGATGATGATGATGATGATAACTTAAAACTTAAAAGTAGGTATTAACTGAATCCTGCTCTACTCTTAAACAGGCAAAATCGACTTGACAGAATTCAAAAGCATAGAACTTGAAAGAATCAAAGAATACATTGCTGCACTGTTAAATGACTCTTCACAGCGGAGAATATCCGCCAGCAAGATTTCCTGGTTGTGGCACGATGAAGACGAACTGCTTAGATATCAACCGGAGTTACTTGATGGATTTCACGAAAGGTTTGTGCTCGGTTTTCACTTTATAGTTTTTTCTCTGGAATACTTTATTTAGATCGCTGTTGAAAACCATTCGAAAGTTACTTGGTTGACAAATAAAGGTTATTGGTTATTTTTCCTTTAAAGCAAAAGTACACTGCCGCTTTGTGCTATGCGTGTTAGTTGTTAAATGTTTCTAAATTAACAGCAATTGTTTTTTATTTCTAGGCTTCAGTCAATAACCAAGATACCAAAGGAGATCATACAGGAGAGCGAGCCAATGCAGGTAAAGATGGTATTTTCTTTATTATATAGACACAAGTGTTTTACTGGAAAGTACACCACTCGCAAAATTCATACGAAACTACATCCGGGACCCGAGTGGCGTATTTGCTATATCCTCTCTAGTGAGTATATTGATGACGTCATTTCCCGGTTTTTCACGGTTGTTTGTGCAAACAGTCAGTGAAAAATGGCAAGCGATAGATTTGTCTAAATAATAAAATTATAATTAAAATTGAATTTTATTTTTTCGTGTTAGAAATAATATTTCACCACTCGGAGATAAAATTCATATCTTCTCGCCGCCGTGTAATATCTTCAATTTATTACATTGAGGGGGAAACGCCGTGAGTGTAATATCCAAGTCTAACATTTGGCGCTACAACATCGTGAGCTAACAGTTACTATTTAACAGGCACTTTTAGCTACAGTTACCTTTTTCTCATTCAAGTGGCGTTTGGCCTCTGAACGAGGTGAGAATTGGGGGCTGGTTGGGGAGGGAGAATTATATAGACCGTATTCATATTCTCGGTATTGGACTGATTTAGCTTGCAATGGAGGCTCTTGCTGCTGTGCAAGCTAGTTTCCAGCCTAAAATATATCTGAAGCGTGAAAAGAACATATTTTTCAATCTAATTTTAGGTATTACAGTTTGAAGAAGACAGCTACCAGTATTGTCAGCAAGATAGCGAGCCTACATTCAAGGGAGTTCCTTGCTGTCTCTATGGTGACATGCAGCAGTGCAGAATATGCAGGTAAGATGATCATGAAATCATCATCGTCATGGTGATGTCATCCATAGAGCAGGATGCTCGGACGTCATTAATTATTTACGAACACCAAAGTGGCACATTTGAATTCAAATGCACAGAACTAGAGAAACGTTAGGACCGAAATTTGCCCAGTAGGATTGAAAAAACTCACCTAGTTTCATAAACACCAACTTAAAATTTGACCTATGGCCTTTTGGCAAGGAATGGTGTATCTGCAATACAGCCAAAACTAAGTAGTATTGCTGTGTATAAGGACTATCCATTTACACTTGAAAACTGCGAGAAAACGGGCCTTATTTGAATAGAAGCTGATTTCGTCAACGTCATCATCATCATCATCATCATCATCATCATCATCATCATCATCATCATTAATCTGTCGACAGTTCTTAACTATGGTACGTATAACTGCAATCATTGTACCAGTAGCTGAAAGGCTAATTTTCCATTATTATTTTTTTCCCAAGGTTTATAACTGTATCTTATTTCCTTACTGACGTTGACGAAGGAGGGGAAGTTGTGTTGCCACTTGCAAACAACAAGTTTGAGGTATTTCCTCTAAGCATTATCATATTTATCATATCTGTATTTGAAATTTTATTCCAAAAGAGTAAAAAAAAAAAAACATTTTAGGATACAAAAAATCAGATATGATTATCGGCTGTTTCGCTTTCAAGTTTCCCGCACGCCACCATTAGGAGTTTTGGTCGTCATATAGTTGCCCGAGCCGCTATTGCCAGAAAGCAGAAAGTTTTTTTGTTGGTGTGAAACCGATTGTTATCGGGCAACGTATGACGTCATGCAATCCAACCTGGCGGCGCGCGGGATTTTTAAAAGCGAAAATTGGCGATAATAAAATCCAACGAAATTTGAAATTGGGTGGTGTTTCCAACAATGTAAAGGGTTATTAACTATGATTAATTCTCAAAGATAACTTGATTAATGTAAGAACGTCTTTCTTCACCAACAGGAAGACGTTATGAACAATTCTGGGAACTGGACAGGCTTTTTCACTTATGCCAAAACAACAGGCGGTAAAAACCCGTTTGAAGTCGATATACAATTTAAAATGGACGGCGCTAATAAAGTCCTGTATGGGAAAGGAAATGACGCAAGCGGAGAGTTTGAGTTTACTGACAGTTTGGTGACAGGAGACATCATACGATTCCGTAAGAAGTATCTTAACCAAGGGAATAGTCAGTTGTCAATCAAATATGCTGGAAGATTAAAGGGGAATGCTCAGATTGAAGGAAAATGGTGGGTCTCCGGCCAGAAGAAGATGAATGGATTCTTTTTCATGCGCTATGAAGCGTACGAGGTACGTCTACATTTTAAAACCACATTTCCACATTTAAATGACGACAAATGTCTTCCGTATTCCCCAACTGTCCAAAAGGCAGACACGAGTAAAAGACTTTATAGATCAGTTTGAGGTAGTAGGCTACCTTCGTTGGACTGAGTATGTAGTCAGATTGTTAGTATTTGCAGTACCGCACAAATATAAAAAAATAATTCAGCCAACATTTTGCCAGATCAAATTCCACCCACGGCCATTAAACCTAGGTGCAGTCGAACCTGTTCTTACAAACCCTTAATTACACGGACATCTCTTAGCTTTATTGTCTACCGTTCACTCGGTACTAATGAGGTCATAAATCATAGTTCACGTGCTCCCCGAGAGAGTGAAACTCATATAATCTTGCCCTCATTTTACAAGCATTTCACTTGGTCCCGTAGAAACACTTTACAATACAAAACTTGGACCTATGGCTGCGGTGTCCGTATTAAGGAGCCTCGATCGCTCTCTTTACGTAGAGATAGCCTTGTACATACAAAGTCAACGTCAACACCTGACATCACCTTTTTTTATATTTAAATCGAGCTCAAGCCGCATCACGGTTCCCTTTACGTTTCTTTCAGAAATGGATGAATAATGCGCTTGGTAAATGCAATTCACACCAATATTGCCCAAAAGGAAACTTGGTTATCAAACCAGAACGAGGCAAGGCCATCATGTGGTATAATCACGTGATCAATGACGAAGGCACCTGGATAGGAGGCTTAGATAACACAATGTATTATGGTCACTGTGACGTCATCAACGGCGAGAAATGGGTAGCTACTAATTGGATTAACGTGGACGGTGATGGAGACATGGAGCTGAGAGCGTGGAAAAAAGGAAGCAACCTTATATCCCACACTAAACAACATGAAAGCGAGAACATACTACAAAGGATGCGGAAAAGCAGAGAAAGCATTCGCACAGACGTCATTAAAGAAGAAATGCAAAACGACATGGAGAACACAGAGGAATGGACGTTTGAAGAAGATACGCGTCCAAAGGAAAGACATGTTCTTAACGCTGTTACTTCATTGTTAGCTTCTCTTAAAGATGATGAACTACGTGCTGTTTCGAAGAGAGTACACGAGAAACTTGAGATGTTATGTGTTCCTTTAGTTCTTAATCAGGGCGGAAAGATTTCCTTAGTTGATGGAAGTAAAGCGGATTGACAGAATTAGGTAACTTATTATATTGCCATTAGGCTACCCACGCCTTGGTAGTTATTCTGTAAATCTTTATCTTAGTTTTCGCGGGCGACAAGATTATCAGTTAATATTGTTTATTTTCACCCTTTGAATAACGTCTCTTTGTTTCTTATTTATTAGTTTAGTGGTTAGAGTGTCTGACTGGCCATTGTAAGGAAGTTGGTGTAATCCTATGCTTTTCATAAACTGTATGTAGTTTACCCTTATGTGAGACAGCTTACCAGGTGTATTTCTGTTTATCGCTAAGAAATGCAGTTTAATACTATACTTAGGGAACTGGTCATAACAAGTTTGTTCAAAGAGGACACACCATGTCTGGGGTAGGGGGATTATGGAAGACACCACCTATCTCGTGAACATTACCGACACAGATATACTCAGTAGCAAGAGTCAGTGAATCTCAATGTCATTTATGCTGCTGGATAGAGGCGTGTCTAGGCAATAAAAACACCCTGTCTTGAGGTTGAATTAGGAGGGAGCAAGCATGAGACCACCATCTATTTTGTGGTTTGGTAGGCCTTGCTCGAGTATAGTAGTTTTGACCACTTCCCTTATTGTTCTAACTTACCTTTTTCTGTGTCCTCTCTTCGTTTTGCGGTTTTCACTTTTTGCATTTTCATTTCCATCCTGCCTGTTTATATGTGGTGCATTTAACACTTGTTTAGAAGTAATCTAAACTGCTCACAGTGTTCTGTTGGTTTTAACTTTAAATATTTTAGATGGCATATTAGGTGCGTTTACAATGGAATGTAAATCTATTTGAAAGTTTTTGTACATTTTCTTTTAATAGAACATAAATCAGAACTTTCACCTCAAATGTAAATATTAACGAACCCTTCATTTATGGAACATGAGAGCTTTATTCTTAAGTTAGTTTAAAAAATGTGATAGCTTTACTGTTAAGTTAGCTTGGATAAATTCCTGGATACATACAGCCAACTAGATTTTAACTAGGAGGTTAAATAAACTTAAAATATTAAGTAGTTGCCGTTGCTCAATGTTCTTTTCAATGGTTGAAACGCTTCTTTTGTTGTTGTTGTTGTTTTTGTTTTTTCTCGTAGAGGTAGTCAATTCAATCGTTGACAAACCTGTGGCATAAAAATGAACACAAGATTAAAAGAAAACGCCAACTAATATCAAACTTCAACAGCTGTAACTGTAATGTAAGTGACAAACAATGAAAACTTTCTTTTTTTCCGAAAGAGGATTTAATCCTACAGTTTTATGAGAGGTGACACCTCTCGGCTTTCCAATCATTCTGTTGCATTTGAGTTGGGATTCAGCACCTTTATAGTTTTTAGCACAATAAGTTTGCTTTGATCTTTTGACTGGTGTTTTTAAATGTCAACATCAGGGAGGTTGGTTTCCAGTAGCTCGCTTAAAGTTTTAACCCGTGGTTAGACTGGGTAAGAGATTCGCCTGAGGTGTCAGGTACTTGTCGCGCACCTGTTCAACCTGTATGAATAAATTATCAGGTGAATGAATTATCAGCGGAAATGCAGTGATCGATGCTTTAGAGTGATTCAACTATAGAGTGATTCCTTCAAGCCACATCAGTAGTTTTGGACAGAAATAATTGGGATTTTTGCGTGTATGATGGGAATACATCTTCGTGATGTTTCAATTGTGATTTACGTCTTTGCTATTGTGGCATGTGGGGAGAATGTGGAAAAGTTACAAACCGGACAATGTCATGATAGAAACAAAAACTGTTTAACAGACCAACAAAAACGAGAGCCAAGTGATGCTGTGCTGCGTTTACCAAGGATCAATGCAGTGAAGGTAGGCAAGATTTATTTTTCACCTCCATTTGGCAGAGTACGAAACTGGACTTATGGCTTTGCATAATATTGTAAATAAACAGTGCCACAGGAAAGTACTGCTCGACTGCTTTCATTTTGATGGTCACACTTAATAGTAGAAGCCAAGACGTCATGGTCTCTTACTAGAATCACATTTATTCATTGCGAAATGACTTTGAAAGTGAAAGGCATATAATGATTTTTTTTTTGACGAAATACCTAGCTTATGTCAAAATGAAATACTTGCGATACAGTGATTTCATTTCTGCTCAGTACTTAAATAAATTAGCACGGATGACAAAATCTACTCAACCTGTAATAAGTTTAGAATTCGCACAGAATTTTACATGATACATAAAGCTAAGGTTAAGAACTGGTCCTTACTACCAACTGTACCATTTTTCTTGAAATTTCCTATATATAGTGGTTAATAGCAGTGTTCAACCCTTTAGTTTATTATAATATGATCTTTAGGTAGCAAGATCATGGAGTTAACTAAATGAGGTTTGACGACGCTTCCTTAACGAAACGATTAACTTAAAAAATATGTTGAGCCTTTTGCGCGAGCCATGAAATCATTGTAGATGAAAACCTTTAGAGTAACCTTTCAAATCATAAGCTCTCCAAAAGTATTTCCTTGTGGAGTTTTTTCTCTCAATGTATCTCTAAAAACGAAATTTGTGAGTTTTGTCCAGTTTTGAATTAGCTGGCTCTTGGTCTTGTGAAAGGTTTAAAAGAAAAGTACCTACAAGTTTGTGAACTTCGAAAATGGTACGAATGACACATTCCTTTTATGCAAGTAAAGCTGGATCAAGTAAACAGCGAACCAATTTCAGTAACTGTCCTCTTAGGCTGCTGATCAAACTGTTAAAGCGACAAAGTTAAAATATCAAAATGGCGTTGTTTATTGTAAGGTGCAGTGAACCGATTTCCATTTGGTACGCTTGAACAGCTCAAATAATTGAATTGATTGTAGGCAGTGTGGCATGTACGCTGTTCCGGGCTGATAAGTTAAACGGTGTCAAGTGGGATCAGTGACTGGAGTGAGGGCGTATTCGAAATATGTGAAACACATCATCCCTGAAAAGGTTAAATGCATGAAACTCCTGAGTTTTTAAAACCTAGCAATTCACTGTCTTCTAAGTCTGTGGGATGCTTTTTCGTTGAGAATTAAAACCTTTAAATATTTTTAACTGTTTGTCAGAGCAAGGAACTTTAGAGACTACTTTTGTGTTAAGATAGGGAATACATTTGTTACTTTCGCTAGAAAACAACCCATGAAAATAAGACTACAGAACTATGTTTTCTATGAGTGTCAGCGAGGCTAGAAAACGGAGAAGACTTTTTAACTGTTGTACGTAGTAGACAACTAACTGATCTCAATTGGAAAACCTCGATATTTAGTTCATAATAAACAAAAATAAATGAAGAACAATTGTATTTTCCAAGGCCATAGTGATTGTTGCATATCAGCGAATCGAGCTTTGACGATTGAGTAAATCCTATTTGCAACGTTAAGAATGCGAAGACGACTTTCAACCAACCTGAGCGTACTGCGGAACGACCCCCCATCCAATCAGAATGCTCGATTTACAATTAATATTGCTAAAGTGTTTTTATGCTTTTCTAGGTGGGTCATACTCAAGAAATAGAGCTAACTAAAGGAAGCACGCATACTGTGACGACTCTTAGTTTGCACCCACCGCTATTTGGTAAGCATAAGGGGTTGGCTCTTAACTACCATATTGTTGCCATGCCAACCAGAGCGCGCCTGCGTATGCTCGTATCCCTGGGTAGTTTATATGAAAGATGGAGTATCAATGCACATTGCCGATGTAGAGCTTGTATGAATTTGGTGTCTGATCCCCGGGATGAAGGGAACTGCCCATAGTTCATAATTATTACGATTGGTGTTTCTGGAACGAAGTGATTCGTCTTATTAAGGAGGTCTCTGTATTATAGAAGTTGAAGAACAAATCTCCTACCTTGTCCCCACTTTTCTTATAAAAATACTGTGAAGAAGTTATTAAAATATCAAGAAAATTCATCTTGGGTGATAATGTTCTTAATTCTCATGACCTCAGGGGTTGAATAAGCATTGATGTTCCAAGGAGAAATGTGATACTGATCACTGTTAGGGCTTAAAGGATTAAGAAGTGTCATTATAATGCTCGCTCGCCGATAACCTGAGCGAAATTCATCTTTAGAATTAAATGAAACGTTAACATGGTTAAGTTATGTCTTTATAAATCTAGTTATCACCTTGGAAGGGTCCATAAGATCGTGTCATTATTGTTTGCGAGACGTGTTCGATTAATTAAATGTGTATTTTAATGCTGCAGAAATTCCAAACTTCTTCACGGATGAAGAGTGTGAAATGATCATAGAGCTGGCTCAGGAAAAAGGCTTGAAAGAAAGTCCACTGAGCCAAGGCACTGGTCAGACTATTGATAAAGATTCTGTTGAAGATTTATTGAAAGACTGGGACAAAAATAATGATGGCTTTGTTGATAAGACGGAGGTAAGGCTAATTATTTATCAATTATTCCTCTCCACTTGGTATTTTACGAAGAAACGCTTGAAACGAGCTCAATATTTCAAGTCACATAACATGTGAAAGAAATCATCAAAGTTTGCTGAAAGACAATTTTTTTAAGAGTATCAACAAAGTGCATCAATATCAAACAAGATTGGCATATAAGATCTCATACTTTCTGCCTAAAGCGAGGACCAACTATGGCAAATTTAACATTCGTTTTTTTGGAGCTAAAGTTTGGAATTCCATTGAAGAGTCATTAAAATTCAAGAGTCGTACCTGTTTCAAAGTCCTCTTAAAAGAATCGCTTATCTCCAACTACTGACTGGCTCATTGATGCACTTTATTTTCCAGTTTTTGCGTGTGCAGTTCCCCTTGTTTATTGTTATTTTTGTGTGTGCGTGTGTGTGTATGAATGGTAAATCGTGTCCTTAGTTCTATTTTAATGTAGGGTATTTGCAAATTTTTCCGCTTGGCCCAGCCACTTAGCTCAATTAGCTTGCTATTTCTAAGCGGCTGTGCCCTCTTCTTTAGTAATTTTTCTTTCTTGTATTAATGTAACTCTGTATAATTTCTGGGCACGAATAAAGATTGTTGTCAATATGCCATGGTAGAGCTCCATCATTCCAGAAAAAGCCCGTTTTTCGTCAACTAGAGATTCGTATCGTCAGAGTATTTTGTTATTAATACTAAGATCATTCAATGCTTTGGGTATAAACTCTTGCTTGAGGTACTGTTGTGTGCAGTGTTGCTACAATGTATGTTTTGCTCCGTCACATCTCGGCTCATCGTCGCACGTCAATTTACAGCGCAACTTGTACACACACTACCCTCAATTTACAGAATTGTTAGAAAGCAAAGTAAACGTACCGAAACATTTGATAAGATACTGTTGTTACTTTTAGGCTCTTCACTTGCCTGGGAAAAGAAATATTTACTTGACAGAAGAAGACATTCTGGACATGTGAGCGCATAACATTACATTTTAGTTCTATGTTTTTAGTTATAACTTTCTTTCGACAGCTGTGTTTCGCTAACTCAAATTTAATCCGGTGTAATTGCATTGTTTATTAAAGGTTCAAAGCCTTGGAGTTAGATCAAGATAAAGATGGTATGTAAACCCTCGTTAAAATATCTTTTCCCAACAAAATTAAAACTATTCTAGAACCTGTAATCGTCTAGTCCGTTTCTTTCTATATTTGCTTAATGCGAGCAGGTATTCTTGTTCCGCGATCAAATTTCTTTACCCCTGTAACCTTTGTTAAACTTAGTTCATTGCTTGTGGCTCTAGAGATTGCTATCGGTTGGGAGTGAAATGATATGAACCCTGAAACAACAGTCAGTTGTTCAGTTTTGCTACTTTCAGATTTTCAGTTCCTCCAACGAAGCTCTCAATTTCGTAACACGTTTTTTAAACTAATTTCAGGAAAGATTTCTTTAAAGGAGTTTGATCAGACTTCATTGGAAAATATATACGCTTATTTTGACAAGCAAGTGTTGGAGAAGCCGCGCATGCGCAGTCAAAGGAGTCAGCAAGTCTGGTTATGGCACGATGAAGATGAACTCTTGCAGTACGAAGGGTTGCTGGAAGATTATCACGACCGGTAAATAAGAGTTTTTTTTTTTTACCCTGCCGTGATTGTTGTGTAGTTATTAACTGACTGATTAATATCTTACAGTGAAATTAAGAAGTTCTTGATTTTGATTTGCAGGCTTGAAAAACTTACTCAGATACCAAAACCAATCCTAGAACAGAGTGAGCCAGTGCAGGTATTAAAATTCAATAGTATTCAAAGCATACGCTGAGCCTAGCTGGATTCTTCAAAAAGATTTTTGTCCCTTAGTTTTGACTCAGACTTTTCTTTACTATTAGCTTAAAATTAGCTTTTATAAGCATTTTTAACGACGGAGCGAGATGAGAACCTCGGTTAATTTTTCATCGGGGATTAGCGTTAATTGGCTTTTGAACAACCGCGCCCACATTTTGCAATGACGTCATCAAATAACTCTTTCGTCCCAGGCTTTTCGCGGAAAAAAGAGACATCCCAGCTTAAGGCTTCGCGCGGACAACGATATAGGAGAAAACGCCCAGTACATTGCTGAACGAATCAAATAAAGGAATCTCTTAGAATGAATTAGAATGAAAGTCACAATAATGCAAAGTACCTTAATCCCACAATTTTTTTCTATTACCAAAGGTTGTGCATTACACTGAAGGCGGTCATTATCACTGCCATCATGACAGCGAAGAAATCGCGCATGACAAACCTTGCTGTTTGTATGGCTCTAAGGATTGCAGGCTCTGTAGGTAATTCAATTAATTTTATAATACAGAAACTATCTTTCCATTTTCTCAGCTACCAAACATTCGTTAAATTGCTTGATTTTCTGGATGTTGAAAGCTAACGACTTGCTCACTTTGTCTGTTAGATATCTATCCATCATGGTTTTTCTAAATGATGTTGAGGAAGGAGGGGAATGCGCTTTTCCTATTGCAGATAACAAGACTTTCAGTTGGAAGGTAAACAAAAAAAATAATTAACACTTTTATCAGTCTGAAGCAGTTCCAGAAATGCCCAAGCTCAAAACTGCAACCAATTTCGAGGTTATTTTGAAAAGTGATGTAGAATAAACAGTTATACGGAAAGGAAATGCTTGATTGAATAGATACTTTGGGCAGTTTCATCAACAATTGATGACAGACTCAAAGTAAGGGCCACCAACTTTTCCAGCATAAAAAAAAGGTCGGTATTTTGAATATTCACACGTTAGGATTTCATCCACAGCTTTATTAGTTAACTTGATTGCCGGTCACACTCAGGGATTTCTTACAGATTAATTCAGGGGTGATGTTCTTTATAGGAAAGACTGTACACTGTTCTCTGATCTACATTGTTCTTTTTCTTTTTTTTTTTTTTTTTTTTTCAATTTTGTCCAAAGGCGTGGTCAAACGAGTCATCACACAAGTGTAATATGGTAAAACACTGCGATGAGTCAAACTTAATTATCAAACCCCAGAGAGGTAAAGCTGTTATGTGGTATAATCATAAGCTGGATGGTTCACAAAGATGGATAGGTGGCTTGGATCCTTTCTCTTATCAAGGGAGCTGTACAGTAAAGAAAGGTGAAAAATGGGTGGCGAAGATTTGGATTAATATCAATGGTGATGGAAAGAAAGAGCTTCGTGCATGGAAGATGGGGCATAACTGGCTTGCGGAAAATAACCGAAATGAGGAAATAACAAATGCTTTAAGGACAGAAATAGCAGAAGAAACTGCAAGTGAAAATAAATACACAAGAGAAAATAATAGATTCGATAATGAGGTGAAAGATTCTCGTAATGTAAACAGTGAGGATGAAGACTCTTCGAAGAAATATTCTGAAACATTGAGAGAAAGTCTCAGATCACACGTAAATCGTGATACGCCGCATAACAAGCTATATACCAGAGACTCGCCTGAGGCCACCCCTCAGGGGCCAAAATTAGCAAGGACGGAATCGTCTTCACCTCTTCCGCTTACGGAAGAGCAAATGAGTCCGAAGGGGCCTGGAGTTGGCGAGCTTCCACCAAAGGGGTTTGAGGGAAATCGTATTATGCAATCTGTAATGCTTCTACTGGAAGAACTTGATCAAGTAGAGCTTGAAATTATTGCTAGGAACTTGCACACGAAACTTAAACTTGTTTGTGTTCCACTTATTGTGAATCCAATGGGACGCATCTAGTTCAAAGGAAACCTTTTATAAACAATTATTAAAACTTTTACTCCCAATTAGGGTTGGCATATATTAAAATTTAGGGAAAGTCCCAAGTTTTATTTTGTAAAATGTTGAAAAACGAAGAGCACCTTCGGAAAGTCCTAGATTTCATCTACAGTCTTTAAGCTTAGAATCAACTTGTACAGCATAATAAACAGCACCACAGGAAAGTACTGCTCAGTAGCTTTCATTTGAATGGTCACACTTTCGGATTTCATCAACAGACTCAAAAGTTAGAATCACCTTGTACAGCATAATAAACAGCACCACAGGAAAGTACTGCTCAGTAGCTTTCATTTGAATGGTCACACTTTTGGATTTCATTCACAAAATCAAAAGCTAGGGCCATCTTGTACAGCATAATAAACAGCACCACAGGGAAGTACTGCTCAGTAGCTTTCATTTGAATGGTCACACTATTGGATTTCATCCACAGACTCAAAAGTTAGAATCACCTTGTACAGCATAATAAACAGCACCACAGGAAAGTACTGCTCAGTAGCTTTCATTTGAATGGTCACACTTTTGGATTTCATTCACAAAATCAAAAGCTAGAACCATCTTGTACAGCATAATAAACAGCACCACAGGAAAGTACTTCTCAGTAGCTGTCGAATCTTTCATTTGAGTGGTCGCACTTTAAGATTTCATCCGCCAGCTGTGGCATTGAAGGACTGGTAACGAAAGTGTATATGGACAATTTGCCACTGTCGCTATTACCATGACGTCATTGTTAGACAAACTTTCATTTGGTAAACTTTTGTTAAATTAGCGTTGAGTGTAAGGAAACGACGAGTAACGGCACCAAGCCCTTTACATGTTTTATTTAAATAAAACAACGCCATATTTGAGACTTTTTTCAGTAAAAATTGATTTAATTGAGGGCACGTTTTCAGTAGCGAGGATGAAATGCTCGTTACTTTCAAAACTAAATGTATGTTACAGTCTTAAAATGACTTTATAAATTAATTTTTCTTTTACTATTATTACCGGTGATACAGCTTCAACCTTCCTCGATTTTCATAATGCAACCTCCATCATAGATCTGTATAAATCAATTATCGTCCTGGCGTCACTGGTCCAAGGAGAGGATAGTCGTAAATCCAGCGGATAAAGGATTAGTCCATTGTACAAATACACATTTTCCCTGCCAATGGGATTTATCCTTTGCCTTCTTTCTTTCTTTCTTTCTTTCTTTCTTTCTTTCTTTCTTTCTTTCTTTCTTTCTTTCTTTCTTTCTTTCTTTCTTTCTTTCTTTCTTTCTTTCTTTCTTTCTTTCTTTCTTCATTGACAATTGTCCGTAATTAGTTACATGTTTGGTCTTAGGTTATACGGAGGGGCCTAATGCCAAGTTCCTTTCACCTTTTATGGGGTACCGGTGGGTGTACAAAGACAAATAAACAAAAAAAAAAAAAAGCGTGACGTAACGTAATCTAGTGTGAAGGTACAATGTTCATAATTCTTATAGCATGCAGCAGAATGGTTCGTTGCATACTACTTAAGACTTTCTTTTTTTCTTACCTTTCTTTCTTTCTTTCTTTCTTGCTCGCTTGCTTTCTTTCTTTCTTTCTTTCTTTCTTTCTTTCTTTCTTTCTTTCTCTCTTTCTTTCTTTCTTTCTTTCTTTCTTTCTCTCTTTCTCTCTTTCTTTCTTTCTTTTCTTTCCTCCTTCCCTTACAGGGATTTATCTCATCGATAATGGACGTAGCATGTTCACTAAATATCCACTGTTAATTTTAATACGGTTACCACCGTAACTGGCAACATGAGCGCCAATCAAAACTTGTTTAAAACCACGACTGAAATAATACAATGTAAACGATTTGCCAGCCGAACAGTAATTAGAAGTCTCTCGACCAACTTGAATGTCGAACGTTGTCATGTCGTCATGTTTTCAAATTCCTTTCCCTTTAGAATCTCAGTAGACTGAAAAAGTCCGAAACAATCCGCCTACACACTTTTGAAATTATTATTTAACAGATGGCCGAATTTCTGACAAATTATCTGTAGACAAATAGATCGAGAGCTCTCAATCGACGAGATAAACTAGCTAACTGGGCTCTACAAGAAAAACAGAGTACTTTCTTAGCAGTTAATTCGTTAACGAGAAAGTGATGTCAAACGAGCAACGAAATAATTACAATATTAGAAATAAGAGATGTCAGCGAAGAATCTCAACTTTTCCTCGCAGTTTAAAGAGAGAAAGCAAAAAAGGCAATACATGTATTGCTGGCCTTGTGTGTGCTAATATGTGGCAGCTTGTGGGGCCGTGTGTAAATAAATAAATAAAGAAAGAAAGAATAATTACAAAACAATACTTAAAAATTTACAATATAAGGTCTAATCTAGTTTAAATAAAAATTTACAGCTAATAATGTACCTAATTATTGACATTATCTAACTAAAAACTCATACTAATGGGCATTCGAGTCATCTTCCGCAGTATATATTCGCAAAGACTCTCTATCAGTACTGTTCACTGTGCACCTGACAAGAATGACATACCTCAATTCTGAGCAGACGAATAATCTTTCTCGCTACCAATCGGAGGGACTGTTTCTATTTTACGATTTAGTAAACTCACTCAAATGAACGTTCAACATTAATATAAAGTTGGCATAAAGAAAAATCTCCCGACCTTTCGCTCTTCACGTCTGTCAAAGTGTTAATGCTATTGGGGAGATTTACAATCGCCTTTGCGCCAAACGTGGTGGCTGACAATTCCTTTATGATTCCTCCGTCTTTTTCTTCAGCAGTTGGGCCATTTTTTCACGAAACTTGTAGGGGTCAACTCCGGGTGGGATTGTACCATACACTCTATAGGCGGCTTCCTCGTACTTTTGTCTCCATCGCTTCGTTTCTTTGCTCTGTTGGTAGTAGTATTCTAACATTTCTTCAGTGAGCCGGCGCCCTGCTCCCTGGCAATTTTTCTCTTCTGGGTTAATCTTGTGATCTCCGATCTCTACTGAAGGCTTTTCATTTAGCTTCTCCATGTCGCTGGCATTTGATTTATTCTGCCCGCTACGGATAGATGACTCCATGTTCCTTTAGAATCAAAATGCTCCTGTGATTCTGAGCGCACTTATTCCAAAAGAACGAGTTCAGTCACTGCAATGTGATGAGTAGCGAATCTCCATGCGCGCCACCATATATTACTAATTCTTCTTGCGCAATCGGATAAAACTACAGTTTTCAATTGACGTCACCATTTTATTTCCGCCTTCTCATGAGAAAAGTTCTCTTTCCGAACTTATGTTTAATGGACTGATTGTCCTCACTAAAGGCGCTTCGGAGAACATTTATTAATCGCGAGAGACAACTCAGGTTTGTCAGTGGCTAAATCTAGGAATCAGTTGCAATAGAAAGTATATCTCTCCTGTCAACTCATAGCCGTTAAGGCATGGGATTATAACGGGATTTACCATTGTCTAATGAGAAAGCAATTGAGGGGTGGGTGGGAGGGGAGTGGAAGAGTGACTCAGTCTTAAAGGAGACGTCTGAAAATTAAGGTATTAAACTTGACCACCATCACCACCAACTGAATAATTTCTTTCCTTTTTTGCTCTGGTGTTTTCTAGTTTGTTATGTGATTAAGAGGAATTGTTAAAAACAAGGTAACTTCCTCTTTTTCATTAGTGAAAATGTAACAACGAGTAAATCATCATTTGTGCAAATCCTTGTGCGAAGGCTTGCCGACTTTACTTGCGCAACTGGAAACCGTGTGCGCCATCAGCGTTGACTATTTGGTTTTATTGTTCCAATGACGTTACTCTTTCTTTACTCCTCAAAGTGTTTCACAGTTAGCAATTAATTTAGAGCCAGTGGAATTGTCATTTGGGACAAACTAATCCTGAACATTCATCTTGCGTAATCATATTGTGACGTATAACCTTTTAGGGTTACCTATTAATTAGCTATTGAAAACATAGTGAAACCAATGTCTCTTGATGTTAATGAAGTTAAATATCTTTCTCCTCCTTTCCAATACCCAATCTTCGATGTACCTAGTTTTATTACCCGTTTGGATAAAGTATTGCGTCAGGTTTGACTGTTTGTTTTCTATTGGCTCCGCTTTTCATTTAATTGTGTTAATAAAACTACTATTTCTTTAACTCAGAGACGCATTCCACCGCTGAGCGTTTAAAACTATTATTCTTTATTGCTAATCAAGCTTACTCGTAGAGTTACCGACAGTTAATGTAGACTTTTCACGATGAATGTTAAATTCCAAGTTAATCAATAGGCCATTTCCGAGTTGTTGGGGGAGCTATTGGGGAGATTTAAAATCGCCTTTGCGCCAAGCGTGGTGGCTGACAATTCCTTTATGATTCCTCTTTCTTTTTCTTCAGCAGTTGGGCCATTTTTTCACGAAACTTGTAGGGGTCAACTCCGGGTGGGATTGTACCATAAACTCTATAGGCGGCTTCCTCGTATTTTTGTCTCCATCGCTTCGTTTCTTTGCTCTGTTGGTAGTAGTATTCTAACATTTCTTCAGTGAGCCGGCGCCCTGCTCCCTGGCAATTTTTCTCTTCTGGGTTAATCTCGTGATCTCCGATCTCTACTGAAGGCTTTTCATTTAGCTTCTCCATGTCGCTGGCATTTGATTTCTTCTGCCCGCTACGGATAGATGACTCCATGTTCCTCTACAATCAAAATGCTCCTGTGATTCTGAGCGCACTAATTCTAAAGGAACGAGTTCAGTCACTGCAATGTGATGAGTAGCGAATCTCCATGCGCGCTACCATATATTACTAATTCTTCTTGCGCAATCGGATAAAACTACAGTTTTCAATTGACGTCACCATTTTATTTCCGCCTTCTCATGAGAAAAGTTCTCTTTCCGAACTTATGTTTAATGGACTGATTGTCCTCACTAAAGGCGCTTCGGAGAACATTTATTAATCGCGAGAGACAACTCAGGTTTGTCAGTGGCTAAATCTAGGAATCAGTTGCAATAGAAAGTATATCTCTCCTGTCAACTCATAGCCGTTAAGGCATGGGATTATAACGGGATTTACCATTGTCTAATGAGAAAGCAATTGAGGGGTGGGTGGGAGGGTAGTGGAAGAGTGACTCAGTCTTAAAGGAGACGTCTGAAAATTAAGGTATTAAACTTGACCACCATCACCACCAACTGAATAATTTCTTTCCTTTTTTGCTCTGGTGTTTTCTAGTTTGTTATGTGATTAAGAGGAATTGTTAAAAACAAGGTAACTTCCTCTTTTTCATTAGTGAAAATGTAACAACGAGTAAATCATCATTTGTGCAAATCCTTGTGCGAAGGCTTGCCGACTTTACTTGCGCAACTGGAAACCGTGTGCGCCATCAGCGTTGACTATTTGGTTTTATTGTTCCAATGACGTTATCCTCAAAGTGTTTCACAGTTAGCAATTAATTTAGAGCCAGTGGAATTGTCATTTGGGACAAATTAATCCTGAACATTCATCTTGCGTAATCATATTGTGACGTATTACCTTTTAGGGTTACCTATTAATTAGCTTTTGAAAACATAGTGAAACCAATGTCTCTTGATGTTAATGAAGTTAAATATCTTTCTCCTCCTTTCCAATACCCAATCTTCGATGTACCTAGTTTTATTACCCGTTTAGATAAAGTATTGCGTCAGGTTTGACTGTATGTTTCCTATTGGCTCCGCTTTTCATTTAATTGTGTTAATAAAACTACTATTTCTTTAACTCAGAGACATGTTCCATCGCTAAGCGTTTAAAACTATTATTCTTTATTGCTAATCAAGCTTACTCGTAGAGTTACCGACTGTTATTGTAGACTTTTCACGATGACTGTTAAATTCCAAGTTAATCAAAAGGCCATTTCCGAGTTGCTGTGAACCTCATTATGAGAACAATAAGTGGCGAATAACGGCGGTATCCGTATATGGCATTGATTCCGTCTTTCATGTCAGACTAACTCCACCATAATTACATTACCATTTGTTTAATATTCATCAAATCGATGTTCCTCCATCCTATCTACTTTTATTCGCAGATTTTCTTGAACCAATACATGTGAACCGGTGTTCTCGATAGGTTCTATATACTTTGTTGAACCAGTAGCCGTTTGACTTCGTGCGCTCTCTAGAAGCTTTACCGACAGTTCTTGTGCAATCGGAGATATTTGTGACGTCAGCATGGGCTGCTAATTTGCAATTAACACCGCCTTTGATTTCATTTTGTTAATTAAATTAAAAGGCGTATCAATGATCGTTTTTTTTTTTTTGCTCAGCGCCCAATAACCTTTTTTGTAGTAGTAATTTGTGGTTAAAAAAGAGTTGCCAAATCTTATTGTGCAACCTGGAAAGGTTGTAGACGAAATGTTAAGGGCTGAAGAAAAGTTTTTTCACGTTTTGTTTTTTCCGAGTTGGTCCGGTGGGTTCTGGATTACTGTTTTATCCCTGAGTATTGGCTGGTGTTTTCTATTTCAGAAGACAGTTGTCATAGACATTGGTATCATTATCATTATTGTTGCTGTTGTTGATATTATTTTCATGTTAAATAAACCAAACTGATTACCAACACTATGGCAAGGGCAATTTATTTGGACCAATATTTCAACTAGTACAAGTAGTCTTAATTCTAATTTAACCATATTGGGTGAGCAGATTCTATGGATGCGGTCGACCGAAAACTGATAACATTCTGTTGTAAATATGTTGACGATACGGTACTCCTAATTAAACCTGACACGATCGATGTAATCTTAGACCACTTTTTTCATAAGTTTGACGAGAACATACGCTTCACTTACGGCTTGTTTGAAAACACCTCCCCGCACTTTCTGGATATTAACATCTCACCCAATAGCATTGGAATCTACCGTAAAGACACCTTCACTGGTCAATACACAAACTTTGACAGTCTCGTTCCTTGGCGTCAGAAAATTTCCTGGATAAGAGCACTGGTCGATCGCATCCATAGAATCTGCTCACCCAATATGGTTAAATTAGAATTAAAACATCTAAAAAAGATCGCCTCGTGGAACAACTTTACATCACACAAGTAGTCTTCTTCACGGCTAGGGTTACAATGACAGAAAATAACAGCTCTTAAAAGTTTAAATTTGGACGTAAACATAAATGGTTAATGGCTAACTAGTGGACATGACCTAGCGTATATAACGGTTCGTAAGATACATGTCGATTCATGACGCAAGTTCATTTCGTGGGTTAAGGCCGTCTGGCGATAAAGTTTTACATCTCTCTATGAGGTAGGCCTCTCTCGCTTTTCGCCGGGATCCGTTGTTGTTGGGTTGTAATTCCAGAGGAATTATTTTCATTATGTTATTGCGAAACTAAGGCAACATCCTCACTGAAAAAGGTTTTCAAAAGTCTCCGTTTTCATCTCGCCGAAAACGTAGCAAAGTTTTTTCGTTCACACTAGCGTTCTCGTATTATTTGTACCTGTCCACACTGAAAACGAAGCATTTACGAGCGAACGAAGGTTTACCCAGTTCAATAGTCTTGATTTCCGAGACCGTTTTCGAAAGAATCCGTTTTCATCAACGTTTTCGATCGTTTGAGTGTGGACGACAGGGGAAAACGTACAAAAAAATATGCGTTTTCAAACGAATTAGTGTGGACGAGGCCGGCCTTAACAAAATCGTGCACATCAAGAATTCTTTCAGGGCTCATTTAGATGTCAGTCACTCTGTGGTTGGAAAGTACCTTTGGATAGACTGTTTTTCCTCAAATTACTTACGAAGCAGGTACGAATATCAGAAACTTTTTATTAATTTGTGTAAATTTGGTCGAAAATGAAACATTTGACGAGAACGGCCTAAGAGCAGTTTTCAAATTAGTTTCTTTAAACCGAAACCTTGGAAATCACTCTGGCCAATCACGACTGAGACAGATAACACAACGAACCAATCAGAACCCGCGGAAAACACAATCAAACCTGTATTGCCGGCTTCGATCCTCTCAAACCTGTATTACCGGTTTCCTCTGACTTACAACGGCTACTTCTCTAGTTACCTCTGACATGTTTTCTCCTCTATCCTTGTTATTCATTCACATGCGCTAATCTTGTCAATTTAAAACCTCCGATTAACAGCCTTTTCTCTACACCGATGGGGAAACTCTATCTGAAGATGACCATTGTAGCGAAGATTTTCAACTGCACGTAAAATTGGCACCAGACCGGTTAACCGAGCAATTAGCTGACGCGATTTTTCTTGATCTGGCTTGAAAATGTGGCGCGAACTTTTTTATTAATCATATAACACAGTGAAGCAAAACAAAGTTAAGGACACTAAATTAAAAACCCCGTCTATTTCTACAAATCATAAATTTCGATGATTTTCAAACCCCTCGGAAAACCGGTGAGCAACCTGCAAAAACCAAACAAAGGTTTGTTCTTTTGTTATTAAGTGAGTTTGTAAATACCTGCATAGAAATCAAACTGGATTTAAAGATATTCAAACTTCAGACACGTGTTTACTAAATGCATTGCTACAGCCGTTTTCAAGATTGAGAAATACTTAATGATTCAGAATCAAACCAGTTCCCTTAAGTGAGCCAATTTTCCGTTTTCCGTTTTTGCAGAAGACTTTAATAAGGCTCCACCCAAAGGCATTTAAAATGCATACCACGTGTCTTCAATAGCTGGGTTATAAAACTGATAAAATATCAAAATCATCCAATTTTACATTTACGACAAATAAGAAAGTATAACAACGAAAGAGCAAATTAACAAAAACCAAAAAATGTTTGTTTAAATTCCTGGCCAGCTCGTTACCTTTCTTTAAATGGTAAATAGCATTTTGATTCTATTTTGATTACTTCTTTCTTCCCAGAGTAAACACTTGAGTCGTGTATTCTACCCTTGGAGTCTGTGGACGAAATCCTAAAGTGTGAGCATTCAAATGGAAGCTGCTTCTTAGGATTTCGCAAAAAAAAATAAATAAATAAATAAATAAAAGTAGAAGGTTTTGTCTTTTTGTTTTGCATTGGGGTACCCTTGAAAGTGAAAACGTAAAATAATTTAAGAAGCAGCTGCTTGAAGTTCGCTTTGTTACGTCACAGCCGCTGTGCTTTGTTCATGTGCAGGGACCTGTAAACAGTCTAAAAAAACTGATAGTTACCACCAATCTAAAGCACAAAAACTTCATTCAACACACAGATTCTTGCAAGATCTCTTAATTTACGCACATATGGAAAGTTGGAAATATTCCGTAGTGTCTTACCTTTTTCTTTTATGTTGTCTGTTGGCTGCGAAGAGCGAAAAATCGGAGACGAAAATCGATAAAATTAAATGGACTCCGAAGCTTCGTGATCCCGTGAAGGTAAGATGAACGTCTGACTTTGTTTTTAAAAAAGTATTTTTTTGCCTGCCATTTCAGGCGAAACTTGTCCAACTGTTTGGACTGCCAGTCTCGTACAAAAAAAATAGAAAATTAAATGATTTGAAGTTTTTGGCGACTTGCCGCGTGGATGAATTAACAGCAACATAAGGCAATTTGTCCCGTGCAACGCAAGTACGACATCATATCGTTACGGGGCATTTGCAAGCAAAAATCACTCGTATCGCCGAGGGCTATTTCAGTGGCCTGAAAGGCGAATAAATGCGCTTTTTTGCCGAATTATAAGATTAACTGAACCGCAACTGAATTACAATTAAGGAACTTTTCATAGCGTACCCTTCGAGCACATGGATTGCATATCTTAATGGAGAACCAGACACAGGTTTTTGAAGATGCCTTATCTTTTTCTCGAAGTATTCTCAATCTGAATTCTGCAATTCAGTTATCTTTTGTCAAATTAGATGCACCTCTTGATTCTGGATGATCTTATAGAGTTAACCTAATGATAATTGATTTCCCAGCGTGTTTGACGTGTTTTGAAGCAGCCACCACGTTATTGCCAAGAAGAAAAAGCCAATTAGAAAATTGAATTACGTTTCGGTTAACACTGATTACTTTGCATTTATTTAAAACTCTTTTAAACTTTGCTAACCTCGTCGAGGTACCCAGGAGTTCAAATTGCCGGTTGAAGGTTAAACGTCGACAGAGAAACAAAAAATACGCTTTGTGTATTCCCGGCGTTTCGCTTAACTTTGAATTTCGCCATTTTAATGTGTATAAATACAAACTCTTATAAGAGTTTTATAATGTATAAATAAACTAGTTTGTACGCCTTAAGCTTGATCTACGTTATTTCAAACGACGGATTAAATTCTTCCAGAGTATTAAGGGAGCGGGGAGGGCGCAGTGATAAGAGCACTCGCCTCTAACCAATGCGGCCAGGGTTCGATTCCTGGACTCGGCGTCATATGTTAAGTTTGTTGTTGGTTCTCGTCCTTCCTCCGAGAGGCTTTCCTCCGGATTCTTCGGTTTTCCTTTCTCAAAAACCAATATTTCTAAACTCCAATTCGATCTGGAAAGTTTCCCCAATAAGTCCTCTGCGCTAAACACATTGGCACTTAAATAAAGTGATTTATTTTTTTTGTTTTTTTTTTTTTGAATAAATTGATATGTTATTTTCTTGTAAAGATTGGTCATCAAGAAGAGGTGATGGTGTTCCCTTTTCACAAGCGAAAAGTGACAACAGTAAGCATGAAACCTCCGATTTTTGGTGAGTTTTCACTGATTTACATAGTTTATTTATTTATTTATTTATTTATGAATTTGTGTCCAGATATATTTTTTTTCTACTTATTGAAAAACCTATGGTAAAATGATTCGTTCTCTTCTTTAAAGAAATTCCAAACTTTCTCACGGAAGTGGAATGTGATCACTTGATCAGCTATTCTAAGCGCCTCGGCATGGAGAAGAGTCCGTTAGCAAAATCGAGCCAAACCATTGATGATGAAACATCAGAGAGGACGTTTAAGATTTGGGATAACAACGATGATGGATTTATTGAACCTGTTGAGGTACGTGAAACTAACGTATTCGGCATCCAGTAGAGCTGAGCCCCTTATACCTCCCGAGAATATAACATAAAATCCGTAATGATTTAGTTAATAGAGATTAAGCACCACGTTTACGGCAAACGTGAGATTCGCGTTTATGTTTTCTTGAAAAAATGAGGACATAGATGAAGAAAAGTGATGAAAGATGGAAACAGCGAGCGGCAAATGAAGGATAAACATGGTCACGTGGTCATTTCTGCCGTTTGCCGTTTGCCGTTTGCCGCAAACGTGATGCTTAATCTCTCTAATATCGGTTTTCCCCTAACTGCATTTCTCAACCCAAGGAGCCCCAGACACAGTGTTTGCAAGTATTATCAACTCCCGTCCAACATTAACGCCTGTGGTACGTCCTTTTTCCCAAGAACCATAAGTACATGGAACCTACTGCCCAGCAATGTGGTGATGGATCACACTCTACAGGTTATAACCTTGTAGGCTCCTGGCCACCTACGCAGACTATAAGACCTGTTCCTGTGTATACCAGAATTATCTCAAGCTATCTAGGTTTAGTACTTTTAAAAGACTTTAAGAATGCCAACGAAATGACGCGGAACAGTATGGCATGTCACTTTCTAAAAATATTATTGATTTACGTACTAGAGGTAAAAATCAGGTTAAGTTGCACTAGGATCCTAAGTGGCCCACACGGCCGGAGTTTAACCCGGTTTCTGTAGCATGAAGTAAATAGGAGTATTACTACTCCCCCTGGATATGGGATGCTAGTCCATCACAGGATACCCAGTTTGAAGTGACTAAGAGTATTACTACTCCCCCCTGGATGGGATGCTGGTCCATCACAGGATACCCAGCATGAAGTGACTAGGAGTATTACTACCCCCTGGCCTGGATGGGATGCTAGTCCATCACAGGATACCCAGCGTGAAGTAACTAGGAGTATTGCTACTCCCCCCCCCCCCCCCTGGATGGGATGCTAGTCCATCGCAGGATTACCCCCAGCAGTATCGGCTCCAGTACCCATTTATACACCTGTGTGAAGAAAGACAATGTGGAGTAAAGTTTCCTATCTAAGGAAACAACACAGTAATGCAGAGACCAACCTGGCCTTAACCATGGATCCTCTGATTGTCCGACTGAAAGTGCGATTGAAAGGCCGACACGCCGTCCATCCACCGTTTCTTGCCCACGACGTGAGATGTATCAGTGATTTTGACCGCTCTGGATTTCACGATGATATTGTCGTTAATCTTTCAGATTATGCATTTACGCGGAAAAGAAGACTTATATTTCACTGAAGAAGATCTTCTTGAAATGTAAGGAAAAGTGACGTTTCTCTGTTTTTTTGCCTGAAGCTTAATTCATCTGTCTTATTGTACAGTAATGAAGCAAGTACTTATTTAAAATTAGAGTGAATTGCTTCCTTTTTGTTACATTAGTGGCAATTAAGCCTTAATTCTTAAGTATTCATTTTTACTTAACATAATTTTGTATTTTCGCTCGTAGGTTTAAAGAACTTAACATGGACAAAGATAACGATGGTAAATCTATATTTGAAGCTATATCATCGACACCAAATGGCATTAGTAGATGTGATAAAACTTTTTAAAACATGTTTCCCTTATTTAATATGTTCATATTTATACACTGAATATCTCTGTTTTTATTTGTTTTACCATTTTTTAATTTTTTACGTTTATTCCGGTCATTCAATCGTGGATCAACATTTTATTAAGATTTCCCTTGTTAAAACTTTGCGACCATTTGTTTCTACTTACAGTTACCGTAGTTTCCTCGGCCCCTGATTAAAGTTAGTTTTTCTAACCTAAAATGTTGTTAAAAATAACTTTATCAGCCTTGAATCTTTAAAGTTTTTAATTTATTTTTTGTTTATTGTATTTCATTTTTACGCGAAGTCAGTTTCTGATCCTGGTCTCCACAAAAATCTTAGTACATATTGCACCTTGTTGTTTTTGTAATCCTAGAATGTTTTACAGAAGTCAATGAAATAAAAACTTCTTGCCCGAGGTCACTGTAACAATAAGCAAAATAATTTCACTCTATAGTTTAATCTCTTCTTAACTTCTTTGTGTTTTAGGAAAAATCGATTTTGATGAATTCAGCAAAGTAACAGTACCGGTCATTAAAGAATACTTTGATAAAGTTCGACGAACAAAACCTCAACTCCGCAGCCGCAATAGCCGGCAGGTTTGGATGTTCCACAACGATCCTAAGTACCCAATCCTCTCGGACTTTCATGGCAGGTAAGAGACTTGTACCGAGCCAAAGAAACGTTGACATGAGTCTTGCTCCCCTCTCCCCTTGGTCATTTACAGTCTTTTTCCTTTTTTGTTAGATTGTCACGTTTGAGTCTACTCCCCGAAGAATTTATTAACAACACAGAACCACTACAGGTACGTAAAAATTTTTTGTAGTGTTTCAGGACAGTACAATCTCACAACCTCAGACACTTGTTCTTTGAAGTATTGAGGCTCCAAAACTTTCACTGATATTAACGATCATTTACTCTTTCTATATGATGTTATTTGATCTTGGTGTCAAGTTTCGCTTGTTTTCTCTCGTTTTCTCTTATTTCTGCTCTTTTTGGTATATCGTGGAGACTGTTACATGGTCGAAATGAAATTTTGAAATGCTTTTCTGAAGTAAGAAAAACTGGAGGATCTGGACAAAAGCGAGAAGCGACAAAAAAATCCATCCACATATGGCGTCAACTCCTGGAATCGAGCCCGGGTCATTTTCCCTTATATCTATTATTTCTTTTTTTCTCTCCTACTTGTCTTCCACTTTCTCTTATTTCTTTTTTACTTTCTTGATTAATTTCTCCTTTATTCTTCTAAATTTTGTGTTTCGTATTTTTCCGTTCCCTTTTCCCATTTATCTCATTTTCGCTGTTCTGACGTCAGGTCGTGAAGTATGACGTACACGGACATTACCATTGTCACCACGACTCAGATGACCTGGACCCCAGTCTCCCATGTTGCTCTTTCTCCAGGGAAGATGACTGTCGACTCTGCAGGTCAGCGGATTTTAAATTGCATCAATGTTACCATGGATACAAGGATATCTTAGTCAGCTTTTTGTGAGCATGAGGAGCGTGTGTTTATGTTTCTGTGTGGGAGCATCAGATCCTTGTTTCGCAAACCATATTCTCTGTGAATTCTTTGATCGTTACAATTTATAGAAACCGGATTAAATTGCATGTAGGTGCCACTTACATTCTAAACATTCCATATTTATTTTTGCAGATTTGCCACAGTTCTGATTTATTTAAACGATCCAAAAGAAGGAGGAGAAACAGCATTTCCTTTGGCAGGCAATGAAACATTTTCAATGGAGGTAAGAACGAAACGGGAAAACTACTAAGGCTTATGTCAGAATGATTGCCCTTGTAACAAGCGCCACACGACAGTTTCTACGTCATGTGCGTTTCCTAGTAACAATGTTTATGTGCACTCTGGTAACAAACAGCCATCGACTCAGTATTTTGGTTTTATAGTGCACTGGCTATTAGCGTCACTTGTAAATACCGTTCGTGCTGTCGTGCTGAGCACTCCGATATGGAGTGAAATATTCAAGACACTGGTCGTTTTAATCATTTTCTTTGTTTATTAAATTTCGTTTCAGGTTAAAATTATTAAAACATCATGTGAAAGATTTTATGCTATTCATCAAAACGCGTATCTGCATATTGACACTGTAGGGAGATCTTTGATTGTGATCACTCGTGTTGTCTTCTTTTAAGGCGTGGGAAAGAGGTGAAGGTTGGAAGTGTAACTTGGCTCAGAACTGTCATCAAAGTAACCTGGTTGTTAAACCAGAAAAGGGGAAGGCTATCATGTGGTACAACCATCTACTAGACGAGAAAACAGGTAATAGATAGATAGACACCTTCATTAAAACCAAAACAAATAAATAAATAAATAGGTAAGACCTCAGGGTAGTCCCTTCAGGGAGCTTACAAAGCATCTCTGCTATCAGTAGGAGCCCTGAAGACTCAGACTGTGAAAAAACGATGTAAGCTCATTGTTTTAAAGGTAATGGTAAATTGTGGCACTGAAATAATTCCCAAATTAATTTCACGAAAGCATTGTGAAACGAACAGAAACACAGGAAAGTACTGCTTAGTAGCTTTCATTCGAGTGCTCGTTCCTTATGAGAGAGTGGTTTTATCATTTAGAGCTGTTTTTTTTTTTAAGGTTGGCTTGGTGAACTCGACCAATTGGCTCAACATGGCGGATGCGATGTCCTTAAGGGAACAAAGTGGGTTGCCAACCTTTGGCTGACCTTGGTTGGTGACCCGGGTACAGGAGAAGCTTTTAAGGGTTGGATCGATTCCGGCAAGGACGAGAGTCAATTCCAACCAGGGACAAACTGGAGAGGAGAAGCGGTGAAAACAGGCGCTGAAGAAGAAAAGGAAAGCAAAGAAAAAGAAGGAAGTGGAACAGAGAAAAAGGAAGAAACAGAGGATGAGAAACAGAAAAAAATCGAGGAAGCTAAAAAGGAAAGCAAAGATGGATCATATGATGTAAAACTTGAGCTCTAAGCTCTACATACATGTCAGCACTATTGAGGTCAAATTTAAAATTCTCCTTATTGCTTTCTTTACTTTTTGTAGCTTGCCTTAGGAGAATTTTGCTTTTAGTCAGTTATTTTCAGCTGATCAAAGGTACCATTCTTGGTCCCTGTAACTGAAGATTTTATAAAAGAACAGGCGTAAATTGAACATCATTCATTGTTGGGTGTTGTTTACTGTATCTTAGATATGTTACTACTTCTGAATAATGACTGTTTTAAAATAAATTTTTCTAATCTTTCTGCCCTTGTTGGTTTTTGTGGCATTAACGTATTAAAGTCGCCGCCCTGATGTCAGCTCATTGGGCGAGTTTCGTTTACAGTCAGCTACAGTTGGGTCTTGGATGTCGGCACGGATTAAAAAAGGGTATCCTCGACTCGAATTAGCCTGTTCCAGGCTCTCGGTGTACCACGGAAGACGCGAAGGAGCAAACGAGAAGAGCGAAAACGGCTAGACTCGAAATGCAGTTTAGAACTACTGCTTTTTGTAAAAGGAGAAGAGAAAATAGGAAGAGAACAGAAAGAAAACTAACTCAAGCTAAAATAAGAAAAACACTCTCGGTGTTGGTTGTTTATTTTACTAGTGTACGTCATTTTTAATATATTCTTTAACTATTTACATATACTACACCGACTGTCGCTTCGACTTCGTGTGAATGGAGCAAATAATAGACTTCTGTGCACGCATAGCTTATGGTTTCAACCGCTGATCAAATGAAGCGAAGGCTCTGTGAGAGAATGAGAAGAACCCATCTCATGTAAAATTAAACAAAGGCTTTTTTTAAGAACTTGTCTAATATGAGGAAGCGAACATATGTTAATAATATCAATATATATATTCTTCTTAGTCTTCCTCATCATCGTATTCTGTGCCATAGGACTCTATTCGAGGAACATACGGCCTCATAGACACCGTATTTGGTCGAGCGGCCAAGATATACAATGCGTGGTTCTTCACGAAGTCTCCCCATTTAACTGTGGTAGGCCGCTGAAAAAGTTGAGGTCCTTCGGGCTCAGGTTCCTTGATCCACTCGGTCCCAAGCCAGTCCCATACGGGAACTTTTTCATGTCGGAGATTTATCAGAGAGAGGTACCAGTTTTTAAAGGCCATCCGGGATGAATTTTTGCTTATTTCTCCGCATCCATCTTGATCATATCGTTTGAAGAACCGTTTGAGTTTGTGAACTTCTTGCTTTGTCAGATAAGAGACAAGATTTCTCTGAAAAAAAAAAGATGTAAAGAACTGTTTTCATTTTTATCAACAACTAGTTCTTCTGTACCAAATCAAAAGCATCACAGCTTGGTAATCACGTCATAACAGCCAGACACGTGATGCCTGCAAATCCCTGGCAATAGATTACAAAGCAAAATGAAAACATTTCTGGAATTCTCCACTTTACTGTATTTCAAAACTTAAAAAATGCTGTTTAATTTCTAAAAACCCTTTCTACGTTGAGTAATTAGTAAATAGATGTTAATAGTAAATGATGGCGTGAAATTCGGTGCCCTTGCACTTTTTGCGTTGTTTGACTACCTTTTATACCAGATTACTGGGTATTTGATTTTGCAATGTGTAGTAAATCACATTCTTTCAAACCTAAGTAGATTACATACCTTCGCCTACCCCAAAAATGACAAAGAAATCAAGGATAGCTTCAAAGGCAAACAGGCTGACGATAATTTGTGGGAGTCATTAACTGAAGGTGAGTCTTACTTAACATTCTTTCACTCGTTTTGCTTAAGTAGACATACTCGGCTTGAATCTCGAGTACATAGCACTTATACTAAGTTCTCAATTAGCAGAGGGTGAAGGGGTTACAAATCCCATTTCAGTATAAACCCCAGCCTCGAGCCCAACTTTTGCTCCTGACATTATTCTGGCCCTCGTTCCCAGTGCCCAGATTTAATGACCAAATCCCATTTCCAGTGCGTCAAATTCCATTTTCAAAGAGAAGAAGAGTAAATCCCAGTTCCCATTTTACCCTTTAAGTACCCTCTGAAAATTCTCACCTTCTTCCTTTCGTTTAATTTCCTCACGCACATAGGCATCAAGTACTCCCACCAATCAATCACCCCGGTGCCTTTCCTGTCCATATCAGCAAACGTCCTTTCTTCAATAGTCACGCGATATCCGGGCATCTCAATACCCAGCAGCTCACGGTAGCAATCTTTCTGATACTCGATGTACTCTTCTCTATTTATGAGTGAATCTGAAAGTATGCGATAAAATGGTGAAACTTGACTTGAGGAGGGTAACCAGTGTTTTTTTTTAGTTTAATCTTAAGACTTGCTGGTACTCAAATATAAGTTGGTTGGAGAGGTCAGGGAATAAAGTTTCTAGGAAATACCACAACAGCGGAAACCATGTTCTTGTTGCTCAGAACAACAGTGAGATAACTGGAAACTTTTATTAGGGCAGAGCACATAAAAATAATCACAATAATGATGACGATGAAGATGATGATGCCGACGTCGACAAGGACGACGTGATGGTGATAGTTTTGAGGCTGGTGATGATGATGATGATGATAATGATGATGATGATGATGATGATGATGATGATGATGATGATGATGATAATGATGATGATGATGATGATGATGATGATGATGATGATGATGATGATGATGATGATGAGAAGGAGGAGGAGGACTAGGAGGAGGAGGAGAAGGAGAAGGAGAAGGAGAAGGAGAAGGGGGAGGATTAAGGTATTTATGGTGATGGCGACGACGGTGTTGTTAATAATGATTATGATTAAGACAGTGATGGTGATGAAAGTGATAGTGGTGACGATACTGAATGATTATGATAAGCGATGATGATGATGAGGCAGCAAACTGATTGCAAGGTTGGCACTACTGCAAAGGGGAATATTTCAACTAGTACAGCTAGCCTTCTTTGGGGCCAGAGCTTTTGATTATGTATCTCTACAACAAGAGACCCATCAGCAAAAAGTATTCATAACAGTTTATTTGTGCGTTTTGTGGTCCCCTGGGGCCCGTTTCTCGAACGTCCCGGTAACTTACCGGGCCCGATAAGTGTCTTTGGTGATAAATGTTTCTTTACAGAAGTAAACTTTTCTTAGCTTTGAATACTAAATTTTAAAACTTAATAATTCTATTAAAACGTTGGCCAAGTACCGTGTCTGTAATCACTGTGTAATCGGCGAAAAAACATTTAAAAATATACTTATCGGGCCCGGTAAGTTGCGATCCGTTAAAAGTGAATTTGTACTAACCCTGATTTGTGTCCATTTTATCAAAGGTCTCCATCACATCAATTTTTTCTGTATCGCATAAAAGATAGAACAAGTTCTCCTGTAAAACACAAAAGACATTAGATGATGTTAAATTTCTTTTCTGTGGTTTACGTTTCCTGAGCTCTATTATTAGTTCCAGAAACCTCATTTAATGTTCTCTACTAAACCAATTATTGTATGGATGGCCTATAACGCCACACATATCTATGTCAAAGACAGAAAATGTCAAATAGCGTATTTGCATTGGATCGATTTGAAACCCTGTTTTCGGATCAACAATCTTAACAAGTGTCATTTTTAACCAATCAGGAACCAACAAAAACTTTTGTACAGCCGATTTCTTTTTTTTCCCGTGCCTAGCGTCAACTGTAGTTGGTTTCCCGCGCTTAGTAGAAGTTTTGTGGCGCTTGGCGTCAGTTTTTTTTCCCGCGCTTGGAATCGTTTTCTGATTGCGTGACTCACGTTTATTGTGTTTCTCGTTTGTTTTAGTCTCAAACTTACACAATAGAAGCAACTCCACCCAATGTCTGTCGTTGAAAGTTGTATTGCCTCACGTGATAAGCCTTCTGAAAGGAAACCGCGACTTTCCAGACACTCTGTGTGATAAATTCGTGGACAGATCCTGCACGGATTCAGAGGACTGTTTTCCGTGGAGGAAGTTTGACAAATCTGACAATTGATATTCCACTGCGGCTATGAAAATACGGAAAAACATATAAACTGCTTGGTTTTTACTACCGCTTCTCAGTGACACTCATTTTATTGTTAACTTTTCGGTTCAAATTCTATTTTTGTGACCCTTAAGAAATGTTTTAGTTTTAAACGTTTTACCCTTTCACAATGACTATGAGGTAAAAAAAAAGACACCCCTTTAGGGGGAGCCTCCCAGTACAGCCCATCATGTGAAGTAAAACAAGTGTCCAAGTGACTGAATGTCTGAGTGCCATCTCTGTTAACTGTAAGCAGCTATAAAAAGGTTGAGACACTCGGCATTTTTCCTATTTCCTGCAAAAACGCACTCTAAAAGGCCAATGAAAAATGTAATGCAATTCAAGCCCCCCCCCCCCCCCCCCCACCTCTCCCCATTTCAGTGTTGACGCTTGCTTGGTTGAATGTCATTGTGAATTTTGTTCAACAATGATAACAGGGGGGTGGGGGGTGGGAAATAAGTAATATTATGGTGTGTGTCGAAGAGGTACCCAACAATAGAGAGTCTCAGCTCTTTTTACAATTGCTTATGGCCAGCTTTCTATGGCTAACTATCTGTCTGTTTATCTATACTTACTATAAACTCCTCGTCATAGGACAGAACTTCATCTTGGGTCTTCATGTGAGCATCCACGGTGCTCGTTCTTCTGATAAACCGGACAGCATCAGCCAACATTTTAAACCGGCCTTGCATAATGCCTCTACGCTCCAGTTCCATTGAAGCTCTCCTTTCCCGATTCGCTGATTCACGCAGAGCAGTCCATGCCACGCTTGTGTCATTTATGGCCAGGCTGTGCCTATCGTCTCCAATATTGACACTGAAAAAACAATCAAAGTTGGTTCAAGTCTTTAAATCCCAATATCAACACGTATATTCTCCCTACCGCTTCTCACATTTATAACCGATACTAGTTGGGAGACCATGTTTAAAGATATCAAGTCATTTTTAATGATTATTTCCTTTTTTCTCATGACTTATCTGTTTGATATAATAGTGATGTTGTAAGGAGAAATTACATGGTGATCACACAGTTATATATACATCGCGGTTTTAAATACTATTTCTATGTACTAGAAGGATAATTATTAACAAACATGGACCATTATTTTAACGATTCCATCGATAACAACAACAACAACAACAACAATATTTATTAACTCACACTTTAACTAGTTACAGAGCATCGTTATATACATCACAGGTTAATTAAAGAGCATAATAAGAAAAGTAATTTAGGTAATTGGAGCCTAGAGGCTAAAGGAACCGTAAGGTTTTGGAGTTAATCTCTAATAACTATTTACAGTTAATTTTGATAAAAAAAGGAGCAACAAAGAAGAAAGAAACCAGACCCAGTTAATAATGCTTAATAAGTCAGATTTAAAGTTGTTTTTACGCAATTTGTAAGAGTATTGTTTAAACAGCAGATATTGTTTTACTTCTTTGGCAAAAGAAAATGTACTGAGATCTTTCAAGTTATGAGGGATATCATGCCAGAGGTCAATCGCCTGATAGGAAAACATTTGTTTCCCAGTGTTGATTCGAATACGTGGTTTGCAGAAATATTGCTTTAATGCGTACGTTGCTTTAATGCAAATATGTGTTTTCTAAAATATGTGATTCAAACCCCAGCTAAACTAGCATAAACTGCAGCAATCAGCCCATTGAACACAAGAAGAGAAAAGTAGGCTAAGAAATTGAACAGAGTGCAGATTCCATTGTTAGTAATGGAAGAATCACGAATTAAGTAAAATGCGCTTATATCATAATGACTCCGACCGTGTTAGTCATAATTGCACGCGCGCGCTTTGCGTCCACTCCACAGACTCAAAAGTTAACGTATTGAAGGAAAAGACAAGTTGTAAGGCTGGGAAAGAAATGCTTAACTCGTCTTCTCAGAACTTGAGTTGGAGAAGTCATAGTGGGTTTATGGACATGGCAACGGATTCACAAACAAACCAGCTGAATAGGAGGTCCCAGGCAACCATGCATGAACAATAGATAATGCTAACAATAATCACTTAAAGCAATTAAAATGTTCAACTCGCAATACAAACTCAAAATCAAAGCAAACAAGGGATACAAAATCTGTTTATAGATCCACCACCATTAAATTAAGAGTATCAATTATTGATGGTGTAATCCAGCCAAAGTCTCGGGCCAAAAATTAAAATAAAATTGATTCGATGGCATTGTGTAAGAACTGGACTAATCACAACTCGTATTATTAGCTTGTCCCGTAAAATTGTTACTGGAGCATCAGTTGAATCAAACAACAGAGTTTTCTAACTTTTTACCTGTGTACAAACTTCATCACCTCTCTTTCCTGATCATCAACAGAAGCAGAGTTTTGTTCATGTTCTTCATTAACTGTCGCCAGCCTGCCTGGACTATTCAAGGTATCTTTCCGTCGAAATTTCCACTCCAAAATCTCGTCTATTTGATCCGCAGTTGTTTTGCGTTTAGCTCCGTTAAGTTTTGCTTTAAAAGCCCCCGCGGCTGTAACTGTGAAAAGAGCGCTTTCAGGTTTAATGCCCTCCTCTCTTCCACCGCGGATAATGTTTCCCATCTTCTCATGTTAACAGCATTTGCATTTGTACTTCTAAAATGCATGCACTTAATTAACGGGTGACAAAAAGAACTCATTTGACGCAACAAAAGAACGCATGATTACAACAAATGTTTTTCATTCGAATTACAAGACCTTGAAATTATCGCCAAACGTTACCCTAAAACTTGCCAAGGAACTGAGAAGGCCTCGTGGTGCAAGACTAACAGAAAAATCCCATTTGAAGTTTCATAACTTCAGTTTTGTAATAAAATAAATGAGAAAAGGCAAATTTCTATTCTTGTCTGAGTATGTTTAGTTCGTCAATGGAAATTCTATTTTTATTGTCGAAAGTAATTAAGCGGCTATGGTAATTGAGAAGACACTTTTAAATGGAACTGAGGGAACACTTATGGATCGACTAATATCCATACAAAATACATGTACTCAACCAAACCATAACTTGATAACAAGTCGTAATTTCTAAGTCGTTGCATACTGATACCGATCCTTTTATCGGTACTGTAATGAATTCTTGAAAATCTTCTTTCAAAAATTCTTTGGTAGGATTTTGCACGTGATATTCGTTGTGTTACATTAGCTTTTAGAATCTCCAATAGTATCGTTTTGGTTTACATTTTTTTTACTACAGTATTTCTTATTATTCAATACCATACAATAGGATGCAAACTTTAATGACACTCCCTGAAAAGGCTTTTCAGTGACAACAATAATAAATTTACAACATTATACGTCAAAACGATAGCAAATCTAAAAGTTACAATGATGCAATGATTTATCTAAGAAAAGTAAAATTGAGCTAAAGAATGGTCGCTAAAAACAACAAGATAAAATCGTTATGTAAAAGCTAAGACAGACTAGAAAGGAAAGCGGCGAATAAGTTGGCTCAAAGTTTACGCTTGAAAATAATAAAAGAGTTGCAGAGTTTAAAGATATTGTCCAGACTGTTCCACCGACTTACTATACGGTAATAGGATGTCCTTTGTCCAGATCTAGATTTAAATAAGTGTTCTTGTAAACTATTGCATTTGGTAAAACATTGGCCTCCCCGATTAGCACATTGCTTCTTGTGGGCAGTTGAATTGATTATCCAACTAACTATAGTAAGTATTGAAAAGTGTTTTCGTTTTTCGTCTCAAATATATTCCATCGTAATTTGCACTAAAAGTATGTAAAATGAATACAAAAGCTAAAATCGTCACAACTAACAAAAAAACCACAGAAGATAAACTTACACATGAATTCCAGCTACCAGTTTTCAATGATATAAAACTATCAGAAAATTGAAGTTAAGTTGAGTGACGAGAAAATGAAAAAAATAGTATGCGCTTTCCTTCAGCCAAAATACCAACATTCCTGCCCAGTCGACAATTTGACAAGGACATGACAAGGGACATGAACGAAAGCGCATCTTTCCCTACGATGTCTTCGGGCGAAGTTGCCAGCCTTAATATCAAAATGGCTGAAAAAGAGAGGGAAAAAAAAAAAAAAAAACAGCCGACAGCGGTACCTCTGGACGCTTTGCCGGAGCGTTGTACCATGACGATGCACCACGAGATTTCGGCCCGCGGTTCGCTTATGCCAGCCGGAGATGGTTCCGCGATGCTTTCCGATACCTTGTCCCTGACAAGACAGTGAGGGAGAGAAAAGTCGGCCCCTAGACCATATGAGACAGATCCCTTTCGTTGACACCCCAGTTCCACCTTACTGACTTAAACGGAGATTCAGCCATGTATATATATGACAATGTAGTCATTTTCTCTTCCATGTGGTACGTTTTGAGGTTTGAGCATGCGCAAGGGCTAAAACGATATAATGACAGAAGGATGACTCGTGGTCAAACGACCTGTAGTCTTCGAGGTACCGCTAGTCTTGGACTCCTTTTACCTTATATCATTCTTACAATTTTTAATGCCGTTTTTCCGAAAACGATTGCTCCTTTGATGGGTTGTTGACATACTTAAGGGAATCAGGTCGTCACTCGAAGAGCTCTTTGAAAGCCGTTGCTATTTTTCTGTTTTTGGCTATTAAGTCAACACTTATTACTGTGCCATGCGATGAAAATGTGCCACGTTTGTTACTACAACAATTCAGACGCTACCTTTCGCCTCTTGATGTCTGGTGACAACAATCTAACCATGGACAAGTTTCTGCTTCGACTGCTGGTAAGATCAATTACCTCGTGATAAATACCAAAAGCTAAAAAGTTATCACAAAGACAGCACAACAAACTGGCAATCCGTGTGTAACCTCCATCGCTTCCAGGACCTGGTGTACGCCGAAAACTCTGACGTTATATGCGTCAACGAGACATGGTTCAACCGAATATCAGCACTCTGAAATAGTGTATTCTGGCTTCACAATATTTGGGAGAGATCTGTCGGAAGCCGAGCTGCAACAACTTGAGATCATTTTTGCCGAAATTACTACGCTTACTGGTGAAAGAATTTTATTCTGTTTTTGCTATGGGCCACCCAATGAAGACGCAAGTTGGATGGATGTATTCGATAATTTTCTGCATGATGTTTGTGATCAGTTCGACAATATGGTAATTTCGGGTGACTTCAATTTGCCAGACATCCTCTGGGACTCCATTGACAGGGCATCGGGTGTTACGAACTAGCCGAGTTCGAATTTGGAGTCAGTCTCTTGGAGAGGTTTAGCTCTTACCTGATGGGTCGCTACAAACGTGTAACAGTGCTGGGTGAAACCTCTGATAGTTTGCCTGTCATCTCCGGAATACCCGAGGGCTCCATTTTAGGCCCGATGTTATTTCTCATCTATGTAAATAACTTGCCCGATTCGGTGCTTACAAGCCATGTTGCCATGTTTCAGGGGCACCCAACGGATCTTTTCGGTAAATTATCTGTTCGGAAGGTCCTCAATCCCTTACAATTTTCTTAAGGGAATTTTCACCTCGAATGTTCGTGATACGGGATATTTACAGCCTAATGTTTTCGAATTCATAAAAATGTCGTTTTGGACACCGAAAAAAGGTCAGCTAAGATTTTCGGAACGAAATAAGACCTAAGGTTTTCGGAAAATGGATAAAAATGCCCTAATAATTTCGAAAAGACTCAAGTTCTTCTAGAATGACCGAACAGATAAAAATATTATAGCGCGGCTTGAATTGAACTACAGAGCTTTTTAAAAAAGCACTCCAGATAGCCTAAAATTGCGTTTCAGAGGATATGCGAGAAAACTGTCGTTGGGCACCCCTGATGTTTGACGACAAGCCGACTTGCTTGCTGGCTAGTTGACAAACATCACACTTACAGCTGGCTGGGATTTTCATTTCTTAAAAGTCTTGCTCGCTGGCAGTGAAGAGCGGGTATTTTTTTTCCCAGGAACGTTAAATAGTAACCAAGATTGGCGTAGGGACACTCAGCTAGGGTTTAGTGCAACATACGATTAATTTTGTCTGAAAGGGTCGTTGGGTACTTCTGGAAAGTAGTTCACCTATGAACGCGAAATTTTCCCAAATTTCAAAGTGCACTTGGAATGCGCTGATAGTGAGCCCACCTATTGTTACAAAAAGGCATTAGTCAGTGCAAAACAGTGATTTGTCGGCTGAAAGACGTGTTTATTTCAGTGACCAAGATTTCGTGAATGATTTTCACGAAACACACGATTGCAATTAAAACTTGCTTTTACCAGTATAATTTTTGAACCATTAATTATTAATCTAAAGATGAATGAAACAAGAGAGCTGGGAAAAGCGTTTGGCTTCGTAGGCTGTAATGTGCGTGCATAGATTGTTTTGCTCCCTAGAACCGATTTTCATTCATTCATTCATTCATTCATTCATTCATTCATTCATTCATTCATTCATTCATTCATTCATTCATTCACTGACGTTAGGAGTTGTCTCGCCATTTTGAAAACGGAGTGGTTACTGGGGATGACTTGGTCCCAGGCTTTCACGGCCCAATCACACATCACAACATGGCGGACGATAAGGCAGAATTAGCAGCGAAAAAAGCTGCGGAGCTGGACAAGGAACTGGACGAGTATATTGAGTCTCTTAAAAAGAAAGCAGGTGGGAAAAAGCGGGAAACTGGGTTTACAGAGGAAAACTGGCAAGAGGTAAGGATGAGCAGAGTGTTTGAGCCACACACGTGTTTGGATTTCAGCTGTTTATTTTTTAATATATGTTTATTATGTTCCATGCTTGATAAACTACCTTGTATACGCTCTTTTTAACTTTGAAATCCTGCCTCTATTAAAAAAGAATTATACCTGTGCTGTTTCCAGAAAGAGCACCTCGAGACTGACAAATTCCTCAATTTCTGTTGCTCTCAATCTGCAGTAGGGATAACCTCGCGGTCCTCCTTTTCAAATATGTATCTTGTATCATGTTTATGAGCATATATGTATTTGAATAAAGTATTATTATTATTATTATTATTATTATTATTAAATTAAAGACTTAATTATGATCAATAATGTCGGGAATTAAGTTAAAAGATGCGGCCAGATGAAGGCATTGGTGATCAGAAGTGGCAGTGTATTCTGCAGTTACTCAATAACCCTTTTGACTATAACTGTCCAAATTTTCCCACGTGATGATTGACTAGTAGCTATTACCTACAAGAGAACAGGCAATAATGGCGTCAGATTTAACATGCAGGCTTTCTCAACAAAAGCCAATTCCACTCATACTTTTCATGTTATTGTAAAAAACAAATCAATGGCAGTTTTCTATGGTCTACACCATAAAATGAGACCATAAAATCTTCAGTACCCAAGTAGAACCATGAGCCGCACGCAAGTGGTTTTGCTGCCAAGCTTTGAACATTTTATGGCATTATTTTATTGCCATTGGTTGGCTAATTGTTTTTGCTACCCTGATGCATATAGGAATTTGAGAAAGTGCCAGCCTTTATGACAAAAGCCCCAACACAAGAAGAGATTGACAATAACCCAGCATTAACTGCTCTTCAAGCTTTAAAATATGAGGATGAAGACCCTGTAGGTAAGAACTCAGGAACAAAGCTGTAATATTATATGGAGATATCTAAAGATACCTTTTCAATTTAAAGATCTGCTGACCACTTTACTTGACTGTTACCAGGAGTAGTTGCTTTTTTGGAAATCAAATATTTGACTTGAGTCCTTTTCTCTGTTACTCTGCCATCAACACTTTCGTTGTTTACACTATTATCCCCTTTTCATGCCAATTTACTTTAAGCCCCAGTGGTACAACAACAACAACAACAACAATAAATATTTATTTGAAAAACAAAAGAATAAATGGTTTGTCCGCAAATAGTTACAAAACTACCTAATCGAGGCGGGACAAGACGAATACAGGAACACTTTAGAAAACTAACGAGAACTTACAAATACAGGCATGCAAAAACTTTACGTAGTACATGTAAAAGTGGTGACTAACATCTAATTTCTCCTTGCAATGTTGCTGTTTGATTCAACATTTAAATCAGGAGAATCAAGAAAATAATCACCAAAGATGAAATGCCTTGATTTTTTGGGAAATTCTCCCAACTAGTGACATAAGAAATATATGAAGGACAGTGAGGGGAATGTACATATTGATGAGCTGAAAGGGTTATGTTCCACCTGGTATTATTGTCTACCCATTTTCTACCTCTTTGCCATGAATACTCCAAATTGGTTTGCCACATCATTTATTTTACTGCCTTCAACTGCATGTATCCATGTTAATACTAGATGATTGACTGGCTGACAAGTCATGCTTTTGCACTGGTACAGTCTAAGGTATACACAGAGCTGTCATTAAGGGCCGGAACCTGTAACACCTGTCACGGCTGAATACCCTCAAATGAACCTTGATGTTACATGTGCTCTTGACAGTTGTAGGGTCATTTTACCAAGAAAGCAACAAGATTGTTATGGGTGTCAAGCTCAATGCAACATGTAACCAAAAACTTAATGACAGCCCCGATACACACATACATGTTTCCTTAAAAAAATTGTTCCAAAAAGTTAATTAAATGGAAAGAAAGGCCTTAGTAATTGTTCCTTGGTAATTAGGAAGGTGCACCTACAACTATACGTGAATCTATTGTGTATAATCTAATTATTTTCAGCAAGAGCGGAAGCATATAAAGAAGATGGTAATTATAAATACAAGAGAAAACAATTCCATGAAGCTATTGCAGTGTATACTGAAGGGATCAAGATCAAGTGTGACAATATGGAGTTGAATGCCATCCTCCACACTAACAGAGCCACAGCACATTGGAGTTTAGGTGAGTTAATACAATCTAAAGTAGGGTTCCAATATCTTAAACACTGACCTTCTAACACCTTCTCCTGTCTTAATAGAAACTTGGATACCATGTAAAACTTTTAAACTCTTTGAGCCCTAGCAGTACTATCAATGCTTATTCATTCACTGAGGTCATGAGAATTAAGGATGTGATCACCCAAGGTGAATTCTCTTCATATTTTTATAACTTCTCCCCAGTACTTTTATAAGAGAAGTATGGGGACAAGATAGGAGAATTTGTTCTTTGATATAGGGGTTAAAGTGTTAAGTTGCTAGTAAATGTAGGAATGTACAATTTGATAGCTCTCATTAGAAAGAGTTGAAATTAACTCCAGATTCTTTGTTGCTCTCATGATAGGAAATAATCGAAGCGCGCTGAACGATGCTACAGTTGCTTGGAAGTTACAACCAACATACATGAAGGCTATTATAAGGGGTAAGTATTAACAAAACAAATGCTCCTACAGTCCCCTGAAATACATGTACTATACCCCGAACTAGTTGATGTATGAAGGCACTTATAAAATATACTCCATCTCCTCTTTGATAGTGCGTAACAGACCCCCTGAAATTTCTGCCATTCAATTATAAGTGAAGAACATTATCAGTGGTAGGTGTACAGTTAAAAAGGCCACTCCCCCTAAACTGTACCCCACACCCTCCTGTTGCTCCCTCCTCCATAGTTTGCTGTGTTTACATACACTTGTTTAGACAAGTTTCTGTGTTTAAGCATTGGACATTGTGAATTCCTTTATATAAAAGTAAGGTGAAGTTGTACTCAAGCTGACTCATCCCCCAGTCGTCTCTTATGATATTGTACGGTCGAGAGGAGACTAGGATGGCAATGCAATGAAGGGGACGACAGGAAGAAGGAAGAGAGAAAGGTTCTTCCTCCTTCCCATCTTCCCCTGCACGCATCTCTCTCACACTTCTCCTCTCGACCATGAGAGACAACTGGGGGTGAGTGAGGTACCCGAGTCTTAGTAGCCAATGTGGCTGGAGCTCAACCCAGTTTCTGTAAAACATGAAGCAACTGAAAGTATTGCTCCTCCTTCCCCCCTGGATGGGATGCAAGTCCATCACAGGGTTATCCCCAGCAGTATGTCGTCAGTACCCATATATACAGCTGTGTAAAGAGAGACATTGTAGAGGAATGTTTCTTGCTAAGGAACAACACGTACAGTAATGCAGAGACTAACCTAGCCTTGAACCACCAGCCTTCCGATCTTCCGACTGTCCGATCAAAAGTCCAACATTCCAACCACTACACTACCACACCTACAAAAACTACTCCATGTACAATAATGTCAATTCTGTGACCTGCAATTTTTAACTTTGATAAATAAAATTGTTTCATAGGTGCAAGTGCTTGTGTAGAGCTTCAAAAATATGATGAAGCATTAAAATGGTGTGACAGTGGCTTAGCAGTATCCTTGAAACATGTTCAGAGAAAATAAATAAATACTCTGTTGTGCAGAGATTCAGTACGCAATCAATCTTCCAGTGTTCAACACAATTTTCTTATCTCCATTCTCCACTGTATTAAAAGTACTATAGTGGTGGACTAAAATTGTCCATGTGGTTACCAAATGTCTTGCGTGAACCAACAAACATTTTGGATAAATATTTCTGAAAATTTCCAAAGAAGATTAAGGAAGAGCCTAAGATGTTTTAATCATGTACCAACAACTTTTAGTTTGTTTGAAACAATAAATAGGGGAAAACATGCAAGTGAATATTATATCATTGATGTCTTCACTGACAATGAAGATCTATATCATATCATTCCAGACCAAAGTTTTTTCCTTTAATCAGCCGGAAAAATTATTGTAATCCAATGAAGTTCATATAATAATTGAGATTAAAAATAAAGATGAATAATAATAATAAAAAAACAGTGGACACTTTGATTTAACTTTAATGTACCAGTTTCCTTAATAGCTAGCCATCAAATAAGATTTAAAATCACAATAAATATAAACAAATGGACAGCAACTAAGCCACTTCTGTTTCCTTCCTTCTTTTATATTTCAAAGTTCATTGATCCCTTCAAAGTTTTACATAGAAAAGTGTGATATAACATCAACTTTTTATCACTTGATGTTTCTTCAACTTTGAAAAGATTGAACCACAAAATACAAAACTGTTGGAACTTAGAAAGAAGTCTGTTGCAGAGCAGAAAAGAATGTTAAGAGATCAACGAAGAGCAACATTGAAAGAAAAGAAGGAGAAGTCAGAGGCTGAAGCATTGCTGTCGGCAGTAAAGGTAGGTACACCTCATTACTATTCGCTACCTACTGGGTTAGCAAGCGAGTTTCCCTTGTGGCAAATTTAAGGTCATTCTAAATGTTATCTGCAAAGGAGTTGATTTCTTTGGCTTCATAGCTGGCTTTGTTACCTAAGGACTTGTCTTTGTTGGTCAATGAAAACCGGTTTCTGGTTAGCGAATAGTCAGGGAGAAGTCAGGGATTTTTTTTTTTCGGTGAGTGGTAAACCAGATGAGTGATCGCCATCTACTTTACAATGTCCATCAAAGCTGACTGCCATTTAGACTCTTTATTGTCTCTTGTTCATTTTAAACTGGATTCAGTTTACTTAATCCAATTTCCTTGTTTCTGTAGGCCAGAGGTGTCCACTTGGAACATGAAGGTGACCTAACCATGCCCGTATCTGATGGCGGTCTGGACATTAAGGTTGATATGGATGCATCAGGAGTTCTTCACTGGCCTGTTATGTTTGTTTACCCAGAGTTTAATGAGACAGATTTAATATCTTCATTTTGTGAAAATGACAGGTAATGTTTGAATGCTTTACTTCTATAACTAAAACCTTACCCTTTGAGCCCTAGTAGTCAGTGATCAACGTCTCATTTCTTTTTATAGCATCACTTCTTTATGAAACGTTTAGGTCATGAGAATATGGGAAGTGATCAACAGTGATAATATGACTGAACATTTGTACAAATTCTCCCAAATAGTACCATAAGAAATATATGGCAGTCAGTGTGGAGAATACAGCTGTTTCGACAAAGGTTGTTCAAAAAAGTGTACGCCACAATGCCAAAACTAAGGTAGTCTGGGAAATACTCAATTATTTTTAATAAAAGCTCTGAATCCATATTACCCGCCATCTCAAGTCTTCGTTGTATGGTCAAGGCATTATGGATTCTAAGCTTTTATTGAAATTTATTGGATATTTCCCAGCCACCTTTTGGCATTGTCGCATACGCTTTTACGCTTTTTTTGGACAACCTTTGTGGAAACAGCTGTATATGTGTTGATATTGGGGCTTAGTGAGTTAACCATCCTTACAGTACAATTCAAACTATGAACAGTTAGATTTAACAATGTTTGTAGCTAGCCATTGCATGAAAACTTCTAATGCAGAAAACATGCTAGAGTCGTTTGCTTGTTTTCAAGAAATACCAATCAATTTGAACCTTCAACATTCAGCTCTTCTTCCCCGGACAAACACCAGGCACTTCACTATGTACTGTACTGGGAAAGTAGCGAATTTGATCTTTGCTTGGGAGGAGAGTGGAATTTGACCAGATTTATCGTTTGGTCTGGCAGAATACATGTGGAGTTTTATCTGGTTTTTGGAAATTTGTATTATAACAACTTTTCAATTTCTTTTCTTTCTTTCCTTTTATCTCAGAATATTAGATCACCTTTATGCCATGTTTGAAGAGGAATCTCCCACGTGGGATGTAGAACGAAAATACAAACCTGCAAATTTGGAGGTACAGTGTTGTATGTATGTGCATGTATGTTTTAGTGAGTTCGTAATGAGTCTTTCCTTCTATCACTGATTTAATTATTTTTTAAAAACTGTGATAAGTATTTGCAAACAAAGTGTATACCTCCATCCTTGATTCGTCAAATTATGGCTGCTTCAGGTTCTGATTATTTGTTGAACTTGTTTCTATTCTCTGTCTCCGTCCTCAAAGATAGCAGCCGTATAAGCAGATACCGCTTCGTATAAGAGATTTACCTAAGAGAGAATTCAAAGGAGAAATTCGCCGGCTTCTCCTCAATATTTTGGTCAATGAAAATGACTACATTGAAACGCTTATTATACTGTAGAAAATAGGTCTCGCCAATCAGTTGCAACTCGTTAATTTTTCGACTTTTTTTTCTTTCTTTTTTGTGTGTTACTCGTGATTTCTTTACCTCTCCTAAATTCTATTTGTTCTGTCTTTGATTGTAACAACTGTAATAATATTAATTTTTATCCTTAAACAGTTGTAGGTCTGGGCCGTCTAGATTAGGTCTCACTGCCTGTGGGCTAGTCTCTTTTTTTTTGCAAAATTTTTGAATTTTTGAATAAACTTGAGCAAGAGCTTTCGCCTTGTGTTGAGTTCAACCCATTCGAGTTCGCCCCACACATTTCGAATTTGACCCCTACTGTCAACCGAGTTCACCCTGTAAGTGTATAGGGTTCGCGCCCCAAATTTTATCAAATTCAAAGAGCCCCGTGGCTTCTTTGCGGTGTAGTTGATCTTAAATCAATCTTTTCTGTTCAGGTGTATTTTGAAGATGCTTCTCGTGAAAAGCTGTGTTTGGTGAAAAGTGACAGCTGCCTTAAAGAGATTCTTTCTGACTCCAGGTAAGAGTAGACATTGTTTCAATCTCCTCGGAGGAATGTGTCTTTTCCTTCTGTCACTTTCTGTACTCAACAGCAGTTATTTCAGTGTTAAAAGATAGTAGGATTATGATAAAACGCTTTAGTCGAAACAGTTCATTGGTTAAGAATTTATTCTTTAAAGGGCTTAGTTTGTAGAGAAACTGCAGTACTGTGTCGGTGGGGAGTAAAAATACATTTATAGAGTACCATACTCCATTAATTGTCCATGGTGCTTTACAATACTATAACTACTCTTAATCACGTAGAAGAGTAGAAATGAATGTGTGGATTCTCAACGAATTTGATAACCAAAGGTAAATTAACCGCTGAATCTCTTTGACATTGCCATTTATTTGCCTTTTTTCCCAATATGTTGACAATTAATCCATAGTTTAATTTATGGCGAGGTCACCTCTAGAAACCACCGGGCTAATAGTTGAGGCCACCTCGTACGTGACAATATGCTTACATAGATAGTGCTACAAGAGTGCGGCTTTGCCAATTCAGTGATTACTTTACTAAAAACTCTGGCAGTTTTTTCTTAAAGTTGGGAAAACGTGACAGAGAAGTGATTGTAACAGGAAGGCAATTCCAAATCTTTGAACCTTGGTAAAGAATTGTGAATTTTTTAAGATTAGTTCTTCAATGATGCACGCGATAATTGTTGGCTGTTCTGGTGCTATAGCCATGAATTTGACCGTGAATTTGATTTGGCCATCTCTTTACGGTGGCCAATTTACCTTTAGTTATCAACTATGTTGATAAACCAAACATAAGAATTTATTGGTTGCTTTTTTATGTGCAGGTTGTTGGTGAGACAACGAACGCCGTCATTTGTCATCCTCTGTAAAGATTCTTCATTCAGAACAGCATTCCTACAACGCTATCAAGTTGAACGGTGACATCAATAAATAACCACAAGTGACATCCGCTACTCACCCCTCCCTCAAGTGCGGGACATTCCTAAGCTTACGCCAGCTGACAATTCTCTTCTGCGCATACTCAATCTTTGCTCCAGTAGTTTCTGTAATAAAGCTCAGTATGTGTGACCATCTGTGTGGCCTGTGTAAGGCAGTCACCACTGTTTATCTAAACTAACGCGTTACTCCATCGAGATACCGAAACCGAGCGTTACTTTGAAGGTAGGAGTGTTGTGTGCGGCTGAAACAGCTCAAAAACCACTCATTCGGATTACCTTGCATAACGAAGTTCATACATAGGATTCACTTTGGTAGAATTTCAGCTTCCAGCTGAACTCAGGCGGACGATCAAGCTCTGTGTTTCGAAGATCTTCGTACAAGTACACGACTACTTTCCGATTTCTGTTGTTCAATCGGAATAGCGTGAGTTGGTTCGAACCGAGTGTCACGAAAATACCCGAAGAGTTTCCGATCGTAAACATTACAAACGTTTTAAATTTTGTCAGGAAAGAACCCGAAGTGTTTTTGTCCAATAACCGAAGAAATTTCGAAAGTGTTTCATGTACAATGTACATGGCGTCGACCTCTTTGATCGCTGTGAAGGTGATAAAATACATGTACTAAATCACAGTACAAAATCTGGGTAAGGGAAAAAACATAAACGTTTGAAAACCATGACGTTACTCCCTTGTGATGTGTTATCAGTTCATGTTGTGAGTTCAAAAGAAACATAATTGAAGGTATCGTATTTGTATTAGTATTACTGCGGGTTTTATTTCTAAAGGGAACTAGAAAACATGACCTGAGGTACCCTAATAATAAATAAATAACTTAGTATTTAGCACTGTAGCGCTAATTGGAGACATTTTATATCAAGGAAAATAAATATACAAACTAACATAACAGTGGCTGAGGTCACACTAGAGGCTTTACCATGGTAAAAATTTCTTTACCAAGGTAAATTGCGCAACCACCTATTTACCATAGTAAAGCTGTCAAAAAAGATTTGACGCTTTCCATGTGCACTCTTTCGCATGATCAGTAAACTTATACGTGACGAGTACACTAAATGTTGACATGTCGCGTGAGCTCATATCGGCTGTAAGTCACTGATCTGTGACCTGGCGTGTAATAAAATTATGGATCAACAAGAGAGAGTTGTATTTTCAATTGTTCCCATTTTGCTTTTAATTCTGCTGCTTAGACGAGCATGTAGAATTCGCTTCCTTCTTACACACAACTATTTAGATCTTGGGACCAAAGAAAGTGCAGCGGTTTGTAGACGGCAAAGAACACAGGCAAAGAAGAGCGCGCAGGCAAGCCTGGGTTTACCCTCGACCACAGGGATGGCTTGAGGAAATGTATGATAACCGGCTCCTTCGAGCCCTTTGGAAAGACCATTTCAGGGTAACACGGGAAACATTCGACTCCATTTTAAAAGTTGTGAAGGACGAAGAATTAGCGCTGTTGAAATCCATGTTCGCTCAAACACACGCGCCAATGAGCGGGAAAATAAATTTCATGTTTATAAAATATGAATCCACAAATGTATTGTAATTACTACGTTTGTCCAAAAAGATGACAAACTGTCAACAAAATATGCATGGTTTAGATAGACAAGAGATGTACCCACCTTTTTTTTTTGGTAACTAGATTTTTATCTGGGGTCAAGTCAACTTTGTTCTTGCCGCTGTTGTCAGGGCAACTTACCAGAGTTAGGTTTACCATGGTAAACTGAAAATTGGGGGTCACACTTGCGGTGCCGTTAACCATGGTAAACTTGAGTTTACCATGGTTAACTTTCTCTAGTGTGACCTCAACCAGTGGAAGGCAAACCAGCTGTTTATTTACATAGTGTGGCCTTGGATTTAAAAACGGAGCTACCGCAAAACAAATCCAAGTGGTCATAGCGGGACTTGAACCCAGTACCTCCGGATTACCGACACCCTAACCACTGAGCCAGGCCACCCCCTTATGTTCCAAAACCTCGTTTCAGGTATTGTATCCACACTGAAACGAGGCAAACTTCGCTCCCAGGTCTTCCGTTCCAACAATGCTATTGCTCGATTGTTTGCCATGATTTTTCGTTTTCTCTGCGTCTCCATGTTGAATAACCTGGTCATGAGTGAGGTTGAGATTCACTGCGTTGGAGAAATCGTGAAAATTTGATAGTTTAACAGCAGGACCAAAACAAAGAGCAACAACAATAGACTGTCATCGATTTTATTCCGTAAAACTATTAAACGCAATCGTTATATAAATTTAAGTACTAGTTTGATGTTAACAAATTAAGACAATTTAAAAATAACGCAATCCTTAATCCCGCGTTGTAATCATTGCGCAACATCTCAAAATAACTAAGCTCTTGTCCACGGCAATTTCTATTTATTTCATCTCATTTAGTGTCTTTGAGGAAGGAAAGTAGATAATATCGTGGGTGACAGGTTTAATGGACTATTGTCTTAGTTAATTTGTTACCATGACGACTAGATACACAGGTAATAACAACAAAGTTATCAATTTGCAACTACGTAAATTGGTTTTGTTACCATGACATCAAAATAGACAGGTAGTAACAACAACGTTATAATAAATTAGCAACTACGTCAATTAGCTTTGTTACCATGACGACCAAACAACCAGATCATGAAAGGGTTGTTGTTGTTATTTCACTAATTGTTTAGAAATTTACTACATCAACCAAATAAATGATCTTTACAACAGCCCAATTATATTGTCGTGTCGGAAAAGTTCAACTACAAGACGCTTTTCGTTAACTAAATACGAACAATGGCCTTAAATTCCATGATTTATGTTTGACCTTGGTATTATGGAGAGCTTGAATGGGCTTATGTTACTATGACAACCTTAACAACAAATAACAACAATATAATCAATGTTTTTGTAACGTCACAAACAACTGCGTCATTCGGAATGGTCACAAAAAAACTAAATAAGGAATGTTGGTGTGGTTGGTGTGGAATCGAAGATTTTCTCAATTGTGACTTCGATTTGTCGCTCCATTTAACTAACACTGGGTAAGTTTTCTACACATTCAAACTTAATGTGACTGCTCCAATCACCTAACGGCAATTTCAGTGGGTATAAAACGAAACCTGATGAGTTGTTTTGGGCGTGTCTTGATCCCTTTATTCGCGTTAGAAACAACAACCTAAAGTGGGCGGATGTTACAGTGACGATCATAACAGCAAATCACAACGATGGAATCATTGTTTTCAAAACGCCACAACTGCGTCATCGCCATGACGACGGTCATAAAAATAAATGAACAATACAGTAAATATCTCTGCTGTAGAATCGGGCATCTCCTGTGATGACAAAAATGGACGACATCCAAATAACTTCACCGTAGCTCTGCTTTTCGCTCCCCTCAACCAAACTTTGGTTAGTTTTCTCTCCATTCAACCTGACTTCTCCCACTCTACTCAATCACATGACAGCAATTTCTCTGGGTATGAAACGAAACCTTTTCAAGTGCTGATGTGTTTTGGGCGTGGCTTGATCCCTTCTCTTGCGTTAGAGGAAGTAAACAACAATAACCTTGACGTAGCTCACAATTTTTCGTACGCACAACGATCAGGGAAAATCGATATAAATTTGACCAACAGGAATGAGCAACGGCACTGTCTTCCAAGGACTGTCGAGTTATGGCGTTTGTTCCTTACGTTACAAGTGATCGCCCCACCATAACCACTTTCACCACTTCCTCCAGGAAAATACTTCCAGCCACCACTTCCACTTATGTTTATTCCAAGCCAGTCACATCTTCGTATTCCTGCAGTAGTACCATTTTGATACCACACTCGCATCCCGTGAGTAAGGAAGTCAACAAGAATGTCGCACCAGGTTTGTTGCTGAATTTAAGTATTTCGTCTGTTTGCTCAAACCAAGCAGGGGTATTTAGCGGGTACAACATCCAGGCTTGATCAAAATTTACTGCTCAGAATTTTCAAAACATTTGAAATCTACTTAAGACCTTTTCACCATGGAACCGTTTTCAGGATAAGTGGTTTTGAAGAAAGAAAGATTTTGGCGATCGCCAGCCACGGTGGTTTTGTGCGAAATCGAGTGGAAGAAATTTTTTTCCCTTAAGCCCTGTATTGATGCTTCCGTTCAAATCTGATCTAGGTACGGTATAAAGCGAACAATTACGTTTGGTAGATTAAGTAATCGAGGTTCAAATATAGGTACTACTGTCTTCGAGAGTAACTAGGGTAAAACATATTTCACTCGGTAAAAAGCACAAGTTTTTAGGTTTGTTTTATGTTTTTTTGCGCATAACAGTATATTGATTTAAATTTTGGATCTTCCTCTTTTGGCTGGTGGCTCGGTAAATATTTGGGTCAGTCTACCGTATTTACGTCCCTGTTTTGAGGGGAATATAATCTTAATTACAATCCGATTCTCTGATGATTACAAGCAGTTTTGACTAAAGATAGACATTCTAGTAAAATTCGTCTAAATTATTCGAGATTTGGAACAACCAAATTTATCCCTGATTTTCTCTTAAAGTTAATCATAGGTAACACTTGGCCAGTCCAAGGATAAGGATCCGGCAAAAAAAATTGACCCTACGAGAAAGCAACACCAACTGCAACAGCCACATACAAGAAAACCACAAAACAAATGGTTTAGTAAGAAATCGCCCTTCGACGTTGCCGTCGAGGTTGATTAAGGTTCCCATTAGAGATACGGCAACGGCAGAAACGACCACGTGACCATGTTTTTCCTAAATTTGTCTCTCGCCGTTTTCAGTTTTTTAGTAAAATTGAGTAGTTTTGCGTTAGGACCAAAGGCTGGAATTATTTTGTACGATACTCATCTTCGTTCTTGTTGTTTCAAGAAAAGATAGACGCGCATCTGACCTTTGCAATTGGACGTAAACGCGATTCTTAATCTCTCTATATAAATTAAGCAGCGACGACAACTGCAACGAGAACGTTAGAAATTGATAGTTAATAGTTAAATTAGCAAAATGCTGGCTCTGCACGTGTGTTTAGTACTTTGGTACATTTCTTTGTCATCCCTAGTCTACAAAAAACAACGTGAAATGGCCAAATTCAAGATTTTATAGAGAACGCAAGTACTACAACAACCTTTAGTTATACTCATTTAATTAATTTTTTTTTAAAAAAAGATCGAGAAACAGATGGCGTTCAAGTTACCCAGCATAAAAGAACCCACTTTACTGTCTACCAGCGCGGAGAACTGGAAAAGAAATTTGCCCAGACACAGTACATTTCGCCACGGGAACGACGAGCATTGTCGCAGAAACTGGGAATTCCTATTGAAATCATACAGGTACACTTGCAATTCAAAAACTATCATGCTCTAAATTACAATTATCGTTTGTATAAAGTGAGATAGAGCGGTTTTCAAATGAGTGCCGAAAGTAATTTCGCGTTTGCTTTGGTGTTGCATTATTGTGCTCTCTGATTGGTTAACAAACTCGCGCCACTTTCTCAACCAATGGGAATCCAAACCAAAACCAATCGTGTTTTGGCCGCACGCGTTTTCCCGCGCTTGACGCCATTTACATGTATTTGCTTCCAATTCTGATTGGCTCGTTGAGTTGTTTACATCTATTGTGATTGGCCGGAGTAATTACTTTGGTTTTGGTTTTACGACACTCAATTGGAAACCGCTCTAAGACGTCGAGACTGCCTTAATTAACAAAATGCGACGAAGCGTAGAGCTATCTAATTTAGCTATGTTTAGTGAAATACTTTGTTTTTGGAGGGGAAAAGGCTGTTCCCTTCGTTAGTGATGATTGGGGAAAACCTTTTTTGAAATCAAATCCAATTTTTCCGAATCGTAATTAGCGGCCGATTAAGAGACGTCATCTGTTTTGTTTTAGACCTGGTTCAAGAACAGACGAGTTAAATGGCGGAAAGAACAGCGACAGCGCCAGCCTGGGGCGGGTCCTCTTGTCGCCTCTCCTTCAGCTGGTCTGTACTTTCACTACTTTGGTCACGTGCCATATCCAAGCAGTAAGCTGATGTTAAACGATGCCCGGATGTTGTATGGTCCAGCTACTGCGCATGCGTATGTTCCAGATGAAGAAGATGAAGATTGAAGCAAATGGAAGCGAAGAATTTTCCCATTGCTGTTGTTGTTCTTGTTGTTGTTGTTGTGTTATTGTTTCCCATTTGCCATTCTTTAGCGAATATTATATATCCTCATTACTCTGTGTAACTCGTTCTTGTTTTTTCTCTTTTGTTTTTTCCACCTTTGGTATGATTGTGTCGTGTTGTTCGTTTTGTGGTCTGTTGTATGTATTGTTTGGTGTGGTGTTGTGTTTATAGTGTTGCATAGCATGGGACTTATATCCCTCTTGTTGCCATTTCATTATAACCTATTCCATTACCTTGCATTATATTGTACCGTATTCCATTATACGTTGCATTACATTGCACCGTATTGCATTTCTTTGCACTTAACTGCATCTTATTGCGTTGCCTTGCATTACATTGAACCGTTTTGCATTGCCTCGCATTGGTAATTGTACATAATTGATTGAACATAGTTTTAATCTTTGTAGTTTTTCAGTTTTATTAGTTTTAGACAGAGGGTCATAATTTCATCAGTGTTGTTCTCTATTTGGTGCTACTCTCTTTAAAGGATTTACTGACCATTACATTACACCATGTTGCATTGCCTTGTATTATATTGTACTGCATTGCATTGCCGTGTATTACATTGCACCGTATTGCATTGCCTGCATTACATCGCACCGTATTGCACTGCCTTGCATTGCCTTGTATTATATTGTACCGTATTGCATTGTCTTGAATTACTAGCACCGTATTGCATTGCAGTGAAATACGTCGTGCTGTACTGCCGCTGCACTTTCTCAGATATATTTGTCTAACGTACTTCTAACCGACGACAAACGACACATTTTACATCAGTTTTGTCGAAAGAATCAGGCAGTGTGTAGGGCTTAATATCACTCTCCAAAGTTACTTTTTGCGCCCTCTGGCCATCCTGTGCTTGTCAGAATTAAGTTTTGAATTTCTTGCAATAAAATTAAGAAGTTAATTTTGAAAAGTAGAGTAAAATGAACCTAAAAAGCCTGTTTCGCCATGTATTTCGTTTGACTTAGCTATTATAAGGAGTATATTGAATCATGTGACGTGTTTTGAGCAATCGCAGTCAAGCCAAAATATTTGATGGCTTATAAGGACCGATAGCCTTTGAGAAAGTAAGCGTTTGACCATAAACTGGAAGCCGTGTATGTAGTTAGCTTGATAAATTGCGCTATTTCTTTGCCTTAAAGGAATTATCAGAACTTAAATAAACGACATTTGTTAAATGGAATGACTCTGGTTGTTTGTAGTCCTTGCTGTCCACTTTTAAGTGCAGGATGCACTATGGGAAGAGGAGTTTTCCACGCATGATGGCGTTAGATGTTTCACGTGTCCATCACGTGCACCAAATTAGATTAATGCCTTTTATATTTTCTTTCGGCAAAATTTTGCACCCCTCGTGCCATGAGAAACCGAACTTTATACCCGTCTTCGTTTTTGTTACTTATGCAAATAACATCGCGTTGCGTGACATTATTTTGCCTAAAATAAATTAAAGAAACAAAAAGACATGTCCTAATGCCAAAACGCTCGGTTTCATGCCGAATAAAACAAAAATAACACTTGAAATTCTTTTAATTACAAGAAATTAGTAATTTTCATTTACTGAGAGCCCGAATCATTTTCTTATCATGACGCACGCAGTGCAAATTGAATAATTACATTTGCTTATTATGACGCAGCAACTGAAACTTTTCTCGTTTTGAGAAAAGTTTTATTTCGTTGAGAAGCTTACAAAAACTTTCCGAATTTTCCCGGCGTTAAGAAAAGCTAGCTGTCAACACAAGGTAAGGTGTACACAGAACTTAGGAAAAAACGAAAAATTTCTTAAAACCAGCTGAGATTTTCGTAAAGTCAACTACAGCTCGTAAATTCAGGAAAAATCTGTTCGTTAAAATTTTCTAGGACTTAAAAATTCGGCTAAAAAATTCAAGCAGATCAAACAGTCATAAACATCCCTTTTTAAAACTCCAAAATGATCTTTGGAAAAATAGTATTTTTCTCAACTATTCTGACCATTCTCGTTGGATGCCCCCGATAAAATGCTGCGTTTCATGTCACACATTACAAGGCCATGCAATTTGTCTAACGAAAACATGGCTGAAGTCGTGAAACGACGAATAGGAACGACTCTGCCATATAAATGTATTGCAAGTTGCACGCAAGGTTTAAATTACGTCCAGCATCCCCCACGAATAATTTATTGTTCTGAATCAATTTTTCCTTTCTGTAACATATCTCAAGTTGTACGTACAAAACTATTTTCCTTTCTGTTTTCTTAATTAAATGTTTGAGTTAGGGCAGAGACGTTATTATGTGTCGTTTCGCAACTTCAGCCATGTTTTCGTAAGAAGAACTGTATGGCCTTGTGAATGTGTAACATGATCTTCACTGATTAAACAGAGTTTTTTTAAGCTTTACAGTGAAATAAAACTTTCCACGAAACGAGAAAAGTTTCTGTTGATATGGAGATACTTTCCTACGTCATAATAAGGCAATCGTAATTACTCAATTTGCACTGCGTGCGTCATGATAAGAAAATGATTCAAACTCTCGGTAAGTGTTTAAAATTACTTATTTCTTGTAATTGAGAGAGTTTCAAGCGCTATTTTTATTTTCTTCGGCATAAAACCGAGCGTTTTGGTATTAGGACATGTCTTTTAGCTTCCTTAATTTCTTAAATTTTTCTTTTCTGCAACATTTTTCAAGCTGCACGACGAAACTTTTTACTTTCCAATCCTAACTTAAAAGGGAAGTATCGTGGGGTTTTTGACCTCTTTTGTTAAAAGTGGTGACCTTCACTTTGCTACAAAATAAATCTAGAACAACGAGATGAGAGAAATCAACTCAATTCTTGACAGGAACAACTCGTACTCTGTTCTAGCGCATTCTGGAAATAAAAATACGAAAACTTGAAAAGCATTAGCCTAACTTTTTTCAAGTTTCAATCCATTCCGGCCTACTCTGTCACTGGCCAGGGGCACCAATCGACAGTTTTATTGCATTGGGTTGATAATTTATAACAAAACTAGACAATTATTTTTTTGTTTCTGTTTTCATACAAACATTTTTGGGGTTTTGAAATGACATCAAATTTTCGTGATAACACCCATTTAATTAACTGCGGGAACGGAATCTCGTCACAAGTTCCTGGTACTTCGGAATCTGCTACAAATGGACTTCGAATGACAGCAGTGAATCACACAAAGCTGGATCCGCACAGTTTAATCACAACTCACAAAATCAACTTAACAATTACAAGCAGGATCTATTTATCACTAGTGGAGCTATTCAAAACAGTTTCACAACAACCAAAAGTTAACACAAGTGCTAAGCTATTGAATTTACAATAAAATACTTAAGCAAACAGTTTGAGTACTGTTTGGATCTAATTTATATTGTTTTGGTACATACAAGTTTTTTTTAAAATTCTGCTTAAAGTATTGAGCCGCACACACTGCCTGTTTCTCTCGACAAAACTGGTGCAAAATGTGTTGTTTTTCGTCAGAAGTACGTTAGACAAATAAATCTGTGATTTTTTAAAAAAGATTGTTTTGCAAAACAGTCAGTGCGTCCATAATTTACAATGCAATGCGATACAATACGGCACAATGTGATGTGAGGCAATGCAATACGGTGCAATGTAATACAAGGCAATACAATATGGCACAATTTAATGCAAGGCAATCCAATATTGTGCAATGTAATACGAGACAATGAGTGTAGCACCAAATAGTGAACAAAACCAATTACCTTGTGGTCCTCTGCCTAAAACTAAATAAAACTGGAAAACTACAAAGGTTGAAAGTATGTACAAAAATATCAACAAAGCAAGGCAATGCAATACGATGCGATGAAATGCCAACAAAAGGGCAAAGTGCCATGCTATGCAACACTATACACACAACACCACACCAATCAATAGGGAGCAGTTAAGCAACTAAGACGGCAACGGCAACGAAAACGTCACCTGAAAATATATCTTTATTTCATTTGTGCTACTTCGCGATTATTTCAACTCGCTCAACTTTTACAAAAATGGCAAACTATCCAGGAACTATCCAGGAACCAAAATCTCCACAACACTTTAAATGTGGTAATTTCATGTTGTTGTTTTGCAGAGGGCGGCAAAGAAACGTACCAAAATGTAAAACGCACGTGCAGAGCAAATTAAACCTATTGTTTTGCGGCGTTGTCGTTGCCGTCGCCGTCGTCGTTGCTTAAGCTCCCTAAAACACACAACAGAACACAAAACGAACAGCACGACACAATCATACCAAAGAAAAGAAAGGTAAAGAAAAGAACGAAAACGAGCTACACAGAGTAATAAGGATGTATAATATTCGCTAAAGGGTGACAACTAAGACACAATAATACAACAACAGTAACAGCAGAATTCTTGGCTTCCACTTGCTTTATTCTTCATCTTCTTCCATCTTCTTCGTCTCGAGCACACGCATGCGCAGTACATGGACCATACAACATCCGGGCATCGTTTAACATCAGCTTACTACTTGGATATGGTGCATGACCAAAATAGTGAAAGTACAGACCAGCTGAAGGAGAGGCGACAAGAGACCCCACCCCAGGCTGTCGCTGTCGCTGTTCTTTCCGCCATTTAACTCGTCTGTTCTTGAACCAGGTCTAAAACAAAACAAATGACGTCTCTTAATCGACTGCTAATTCAAATTTGGAAAAACTGAAATTTGATTCATCACTAAAGGAGAGAACAGTCTTTTCCCTCCAAAAACAAAGGGACGTAAATTTATGTACTTCACCAATAAAAGATAGCTAAATTAAATAACTCTACGCTTTGTCAATTTTATTAATTAAGGCAACCTCGACTGACGTTTTATCTCACTTTGTACAAACGATAATTATACTTAAGAGGAATAGTTTTTAAATTGCAAATGTACCTGTATGATTTCGATAGGAATTCCCAGCTGCTGGGACAATGCTCGCCGTTCCCGAGGCGAAATGTACTGTGTCTGGGCAAATTTCTTTTCCAGTTCTCCCCGCTGGTAGACAGTAAAGCGGGTTCTTTTATGCTGGGTAACTTGAACACCATCTGTTTCTTGATCTTTCAGAAAAATAATAAATTAAATGAGTATAACTAAAGGTTGCTGTACCACTACGTATGATCGTTGTTGTTTCATACTGAGAAGATGGCAAAGAAATGTACTAAATTGCACAACAAACGTGCAGGGCCAGTGTTTTTCTAATTAAAACTATTAATTTATGAAGTTCACGTCACGTTACAGTCGTCGTCGCCTCTATATTTTAATAGAGACGTTGAGAATCGCGTTTACGTCAAACGACAAACCTGTCATTTGCGTTTATCTTTTCTTGAAAAAATGAGTATACATACATGAGAATAGTCCAAACTATTTCTGGCCTTTTGTACTAATGCAAAACTACTCAATTTTACAGAGAAACTGAAACAGCGAGTAGCAAATTTAGGATAAACATGGTCACGTGGTCATTTCTGCCGTTTGTCGTGAACATTTTTAACTCTAATTCTCTCTTGTAGGAAACTTAATCAACCACAACGGCAACGCCAAAGAGCGATTTCCTTTGCTTTCTAAACCGTTTGTTTTGTGGCTTACTCGTTGCTGAATCAGGTTGCTGTTGTTGTCGGTTTCCTAGTAGGGTAAAAACATTTTTTGGTCGTTCTTGCCGGACTGGCCAAGTATAACCTATGATTAACTTTGGAAATGATTAATTTGATTGTTTCAAATCTAAGTAAATTTACCTATCTCAATGTTTTGCTAATTAAAACTATTAATTTCTGATGTTCTCGTTGCCGTCATCGTCGTCGTTGCTGCTTAATTTATTTTAATAGGAGCCTTAATCAACCAGCTCGACGGCAACATCAAAAAGCGATGGCTTTGTTTATTGATCGTTTGCTTTGTGGCTTGGTGTTTTCGTTGTTGTTCCTTCCTAGTAGAGTCAAAACAGTTTTTGATCCTCATCCTTGAACCGGCCAAGTGTAACCTATGATTAACTTTTGAGGAAAATGATTTATCTGATTATTCCAAATGTCGATGAATTAAAAGAATTTTACCAGTCAGTAAACTGCTTGTAATCGTCAGTGAATGAACGTAATTGAGGTCATATTCACTTCAAAACAAGGATGTCAGTACGATAGACTGACCCAAATATTTACTGAGCCATCAGCCAAAAAAGGAAGATCCAAAATTTAAATTTATATAGCGTTATGCGCCAAAAAACAATAAACAAAACTTAAAACTTGCGCTTTTACCGAGTGAAATATTTTTTACCCTAGTTACTCTCGAAGACAGTAGTCCCTATATTTGAACCTCGATTACTAAATCTACCAAACGTAACTGTTCGCCTTATACCGTACCTAGACGAGATTTGAACGGAAACATCAATTCCGGACTGAAGGGAAAAAATTTCTTCCACTTGATTTCGCGCAAAACCACCGTGGCTGGCGATCGCCAATATCTTTCTTTCTTCAAAACTACTTATCCTGAAAACGGTGCCATGAAAAGGTCTTAATTACATTCCAGATGTTTTGAAAATTCTGAGCATGTAAATTTTTGACCAAGCTCGGATGTTATACCCGCTAAACACCCCTGCTTGGTTTGAGCAAACAAACAAAATACTTAAATTCAGCAACAAACCTGGTGCAACGTTCTTGTTGACTTCCTTACTCACGGGATGTGAGTGTGGTATCAAAATGGTAGTACTACAGGAATACGAAGATGTGACTGGCTTGGAATAAACATAAGTGGAAGTGGTGGTTGGAAGTATTTTCCTGGAAGAAGTGGATAAAGCAGTTGGTACAGGGAGAACACTTGGAACGTAAGGAACAAACGCCATAACTCGACAGTCCTTGGAAGACAGTATCGTTGCTCATTCCTGTTGCTTTAATTTATATCATTTTTCCCTGATCGTTGTGCGTACGAAAAATTATGAGTTTCGTCGAGGTTATTGTTGTTTTAACGCAAGAGAAGGGCTAATGCCACGCCCAAAACTTGAAAGGTTTCGTTTCATACCCACTGCATATTGCTGTCATGTGATTGATGAGTAGAGTGGGCGAATTCAGTTCAAATGGAGAGAAAACTTACCAAAGTTTAGTTGAGGAGAGCGAAAGGAGAGCTACATGTTTCCCTTCACAGGAGATGACTGATTCTACGCCGAAGTTATTTACAACATTGTTTATTAATTTTCGTGACCGTCGTCATGGTGATGTTTTGAATGACGCAGTTTGTGCTGTTTTGAAAACAATCATTTGCGATGATTCCAACGTTGTGATTGGTTTTTATGATCGTCATTGTAACATCCGCCCATGTCAAGGGACGTGGGACGGTGTATCTAACAGGTACTGTTGCTATATGGTACTATTTACTTAATGAAGCGGACAAATTGTCCGGAAAAAGCAGTTGAAACTTCGTCCCCTTTCAAAATATAAATGGCTGCCAACAAACAGCGAAACACTGGCGCATGTGTAGAGCGCTTCCAAATATCGCAACCTAAATTTATTGGCGGAATACATGTCATGTGTACATGACAGTTATTTAGGAATTGCTGTCCATATTTGGGTACAGTGATAATTTTTTGAATAATAGCATCTGATATCCAAAATCAACGCACACGCATCATTGTGACGTCATATACCATTCAGTTAAGAGTCAATAGAAAATTGTAATCCTCCAAATCAAAGAATAAAGATGGCAAAACACGATGACGCTGAAAGTAAAAATAACTGAACTGAACAGTAGAACAATACCTTATCATAAGACAACAGTCTGTCTGTCAGTCTGCTCGCGTCATGCAAAAAATCGCACACAACTCTCGTCATTCAACATTGCCTATACCTACGATTGTGACGTACACGACAGTCGTAAGCGAGTTGTAGGTTTGATTTATGGAGGAGGTTGACTGACTATAAAAGTGAAATACGACAATCTGAAGAAGGTATACTTTACATTAGAGGGGGACGACCAATAAATGCAAGGAGTGCTGCAATGGGCAATCAGGCTCGGGAGGGGTGTGTGTGTGAAGAATTTGCATGTTTAAAATAGTACTTCTGGGGTACACAGAGCGATGAGGGAGTTTTAATTCCTCAAGGACACGAGGAAGATCACCCTGTGCCAGCCACCCTTACAGCAGAACCAGTTAGATACACCGTCCCTCAAAAAAAAGACGAGCACCCCTTGTGCAGAAAATTGTTATAGATAATTTTTTTTACTAATTTCATTCCAATACTGATACTTGAAGTATTAACAACTTTATTGACATACATTAATGTTTTCATCAAACATGTTTTGCTCTTAAACTCAAAAGTTTACACATGTCCCATGCAGAGCACTAAGCTTACCAAAGACTGCAATCTTTATATCTTTATACCGAACATTTCTCAAATTGCACGTACAAAACTATTTTCCTTTCCACTTTTTTCATTAAATGTTTGACTTAAGGCAGAGATGTTATTATGTAATGTTTAAAACATGAGTGGCAGTGTTTTATCGGGATTTAAAACCACGAAGCGCAGCTGAGTGGTTTTAGACCCGATAAAACACGTGCTTCGAGTTTTTTTGAACGGCTTCAAAAACATTCCTGGAAAAGCGTGTGTCAAGGGAGTTCATAACAATGATGCTTTTGTCAACGTTGGAAATTAGCATACGAGAAAAACATTAAACACGGCATACTAATAAGGAGGAGGTTTCATCGGGTTTTAAAACCACTGCACGTGATGTATTAACGACCATTTGATAGGTCAATGGGCTTATGAATTATTAATGAGTTTATGAAGTGTCGTTTCGCAACTTCAGCCATGTTTTCGTAAGACGAACTGTATGGCCTTGTGATGTGTAACATGAGTCTCCACTTGATCTTCACTGATTAAACAGAGTTTGTTAAAGCTTCACAGTAAAATAAAACTTTCCACGAAAAGACACAATTTCTGTTACTATAGAGATACTTTCTTACGTCATAATAAGGCAATTGTAATTATTCAATTTGCACTGCGTGCGTCATGATAAGAAAATGATTCGAACTCTCGGTAAGTGTTTAAAATTATTTATTTCTTGTAATTGAGAGTGTTTTAAGCGTTATTTTTATTTTCTTCGGCATAAAACAGAGCATTTTGGTATTAGGACATGTCTTTTAGCTTCTTTCATTTTATTTAATTTTTCTTTTCTGTAACATTTTTCAAGCTGCACGACAAACCTTTTTCCTTTCCAAACTTAACTTAACTGCGGGAACGGAATCTCGTCACAAGTTCCTTGTACTTCTAGATCTGCTAAAAATGGACTTCGAATGACAGCAGTGAATCACACAAAGCTGGATCCTCACAGTTTAATCACGACTCACAAAATCAACTTTACAATTACAAGCAGGATCTATTTGTCACTAGTGGAGCTATTCAAAACAGTTTTACAACAACCAACAGTTAACAAAAGTGACAACATATTGAATTTACAGTAGAATACTTAAGCAAACAGTTTGAGTACTGTTTGGATCTAATTTATACTGTTTTGGTACCTACAAGTCTTTGTTAAATTCTGCTTAACGTATTAAGCCCCACACACTGCCTGTTTCTTCCGACAAACCTGGTGCAAAATGTATTGTTTTTCGTCAGCCAAATAAATCCGTGATTTTTTAAAAATATTGTTTTGCAAAACAGTCAACGCCTCCATAGTTTGCAATGCAATGCGATACAGTACGGCACAATGTGATATAAGGCAATTAGGGTAGCACCAAATAGTGAACAAAACCAATGAACTCGTGGTCCTCTGTCTAAAACTAAATAAAACTGGAAAACTACAAAGGTTGAAAGTATGTACAAAAATATCAACAAAACAAGGCAATGCAATACGATGCAATGAAATGCCAACAAGAGGGCGAAGTCCCATGCTATGCAACACTATACACACAACACCACACCAATCAATACATACAACAGAACACAAAATGAACAACACGAAACAATCATACCAAAGACAAATAAATAAATAAAAAATAATAATAAAATAAATGAATGGGAATTTCAGTGGCACATCCACAGAGTGGCTATTCGTCCACTGTTCGAGGTCAAATTGGAATTTGGAAATGAATTCGAAAATTTGAATTTGTCGTCGTTGCTTAAGCTTCCTAAAACATACAACAGAACACAAAACGAACAGCACGACCCAATTGTACCAAAGAAAAGAATATAAAAACAAAAACTAGCTACACAGAGTAATAAGGATGCGTAATATTCGCTAAAGAGTGACAACCAAGACACAATAATACAACAACAGTAACAGCAGAATTCTTGGCTTCCACTTGCTTTATTCTTAATCTTCTTCATCTCGACCACACGCATGCGCAGTACATGGACCATACAACATCCGGGCATCGTTTAACATCAGCTTACTACTTGGATATGGCACGTGACCAAAGTAGTGAAAGTACAGACCAGCTGAAGGAGAGGCGACAAGAGACCCCACCCCAGGCTGTCGCTGTCGCTGTTCTTTCCGCCATTTAACTCGTCTGTTCTTGAACCAGGTCTAAAACAAAATAGATGACGTTTCTTAATCGACTGCTAATTCTGATTTTGAAAAACTGAAATTTGATTCATCACTAAAGGAGAGAACAGTCTTTTCCCTCCAAAAACAAAGGGACGTAAATTTATCTACTTCACCAATAAAAGATAGCTAAATTAGAAAACTTTACGCTTTGTCACATTTTATTAATTAAGGCAACCTCGACTGACGTTTTATCTCACTTTGTACAAACGATAATTGTATTTTAGAGGATGATAGTTTTTAAGTTGCAAATGTACCTGTATGATTTCGATAGGAATTCTCAGCTGCTGGGACAATGCCCGTCGTTCCCGAGGCGAAATGTACTGTGTCTGGGCAAATTTCTTTTCCAGCTCTCCCCGCTGGTAGACAGTAAAGCGGGTTCTTTTATGCTGGGTAACTTGACCACTATCTGTTTCTTGATCTTTCAGAAAAATAATAAATTAAATGAGTATAACTAAAGGTTGCTGTACCACTACGTATGATCTATATAACATCTGAAATTTGGCCATTTCATGTTGTTGTTTCATAGAAGATGGCAAAGAAATGTACTAAAGTGCACAACAAACGTGCAGGGCCAGTGTTTTGCTAATCACAGTTCACGTTACAGTCTTCGTCGCCGCTTTATTTTAATAGAGAAGTTTAGAATCGCGTTTACGTCAAACGGCAAACGTGTCATTTGCGTTATCTTTTCTTGGAAAAATGAGTATACATACCTGAGAATAGTGGAAACTAATTCTGGCCTTTTGTGCTAATACAAAACAACTCAATTTTACAGAAAAACTGAATACAAACAGCAAGCGGCAAATTGAGAATAAACATGGTCACGTGATCATTTCTGCCGTTTGCCGTAAACGTTTTTCACTCTAATTCTCTCTTGTAGGAACCTTAATCAACTTCAACGGCAACGCCAAAGAGCGATTTCTTTTGCTTACTAAACCATTTGTTTTGTGGCTTTCTCGTTGCTGGATCAGGTTGCTGATTTTGTCGGTTTCCTAGTAGGGTAAAAACATTTTTTGGTCGTTGTTCTTGCCGGACATGCCAAGTATATTAACCTATGATTAACTTTGGAAATGATTAATTTGATTGTTCCAAATCTGAATAAATATACCTATCTCAATGTTTTGCTAATTAAAACTATTAATTTCTGATGTTCTCGTTGCCGTCATCGTCGTCGTTGCTGCTTAATTTATTTTAATAGGAGCCTTAATCAACCAGCTCGACGGCAACATCAAAAAGCGATGGCTTTGTTTATTGATCGTTTGCTATGTGGCTTAGTGTTTTCGTTGTTGTTCCTTCCTAGTAGAGTCAAAACAGTTTTTGTTCCTCGTCCTTGAACTGGCCAAGTGTAACCTATGATTAACTTTTGAGGAAAATGATTAATCTGATTATTCAAAATGTCGATGAATTTAAAAGAATTTTACCAGTCAGTAAACTCTGCTTGTAATCGTCAGTGAATGAACGCAATTGAGGTTATATTCACTTCAAAACAAGGAAGTCAGTACGATAGACTGACCCAAATATTTACCGAGCCATCAGCCAAAAAAGGAAGATCCAAAATTTAAATCAATATACCGTTACGCGCAAAAAAAACATAACACAAACCTTAAATCTTGTGCTTTTTACCGAGTGAAATATGTTTTACCCTAGTTACTCTCGAGAACGGCAGTCCCTATATTTAAACCTCGATTACTAAATATACCAAAATTGTTCGCCTTATACCGTACCTAGATCAGATTTGAACGGAAGCATCAATTCCGGGCTGAAGGGAAAAAATTTCTTCTACTCGATTTCGCACAAAACCACCGTGGCTGGCGATCGCCAAAATCTTTCTTTCTTCAAAACTACTTATTCTGAAAACGGTGCCATGAAAAGGTCTTAAGTAAATTTCAAATGTTTTGAAAATTCTGAGCATGTAAATTTTTGATCAAGCCTGGATGTTATACCCGCTAAACACCCCTGCTTGGTTTGAGCAAACAAACAAAATACTTAAATTCAGCAACAAACCTGGTGCAACGTTCTTGTTGACTTCCTTACTCACGGGATGTGAGTGTGGTATCAAAATGGTAGTACTACAGGAATACGAAGATGTGACTGGCTTGGAATAAACATAAGTGGAAGTGGTGGCTGGAAGTATTTTCCTGGAAGAAGTGGATAAAGCAGTTGGTACAGGGAGAGCACTTGTATCGTAAGGAACAAACGCCATAATTCGACGGTCCTTGAAAGACAGTATATCGTTGCTCATTACTGTTGCTTTAATTTATATCATTTTTCCCTGATCGTTGTGCGTACGAAAAATTATGAGTTTCGTCAAGGTTATTGTTGTTCAAGTTTCTCTAACGCAAGAGAAGGGATCAAGCCACGCCCAAAACTTGAAAGGTTTCGTTTCATACCCACTGCATATTGCTGTCATGTGATTGAGTTGAGTGGGCGAATTCAGTTTAAATGGAGAAAAACCTACCACAGTTTGGTTAACGGAAATGAAAGGAGGGCTACAATGGAATCATTGGGACGTTCTCCACGATTCCCTACACAGGAGATGTCTGATTCTACGCCAAAGATATTTACAACATTGTTTATTAATTTTCGTGACCGTCGTCATGGTGATGTTTTGAATGACGCAGTTTGTGCTGTTTTGAAAACAATCATTTGCGATGATTCCAACGTTGTGATTTGTTGTTATGATCGTCATTGTAACATCCGCCCATGTCAAAGGACGTGGGGCGGTGTATCTAACAGGTACTGTGGCTATATGGTACTATTTACTTAATAAAGCAGATAAATTGTCCGGAAAAAGCAGTTGAAATTTCGTCTCCTTTCAAACTATAAATGGCCGCCAACAGCGAAACACTGGCGCATGTGCAGTACGATTCCAAATATTGCAACCTAAGTTTATCGCGGAATACATGTCATGTGTACATGACAGTTATTGAGGAATTGCTGTCCATATTTGGGTACAGTGATAATTTTTTGAATAATAATGTCAGGTATCCAACGCACACGCATCATCGTGACGTCACATACCAATAAGTTAAGAGTCAATAGAAAATTGAATTGAATAAAGATGGCAAAACGCGATGAAGCTGAAAGTAAAAATAACTTAACTGAACAGTAGAATAATACTTTATGATAAGACAACAGTCTGTTTGTCAGTAACAACAACAACAACAAGCTTTATTTGCATGACTATAACAAATCGGGTAGTGCAAAAGCTATTGATAACTAATTAATGATTCCTTAACTAATTCTTAATAATAATAATAATAATAATAATAATAATAATAATTATGATAATAAAAGATAAACAAAATAAAGTAACTGAAGTCTTTGCTTAGTTTAAACTATTCATAAAGTAGAAGTAATCATTCCCGATAGAAGTTTATCTCTCAATTCGAAGCACGAGGAAACAAATGAAGTTAATTGAGTGTTTTTAAAATAGTCAGTTGAGTTCATTATATGCGATAGTAAAGTTTCTTTTGCTAATAGTCGTGGAAATGGAAGGCTAGGTTCTATTTTTATACAGAACATGTCTCTTAAAGAAGAGTAGCTTGGGCAATCTAATAAAAAGTGAATTTCATCTTCAATGGTTTTACAGTTGAAAAATTACACACCCTTTCATTACGGGGCAAGAGTTAGGGTTAGGGTATGTTGTTGTATCTTCCTGTTTCAATCAAAAGCTTGTTAGTGTGTTCGTGCAAGTACAATGTGTGCAGAAACGTGTGTGTCCTATTTATCCCCACTGCTATAGCAACATAGGAGGCGCTTCTTCACCTGAATAGTCTCACACGACTTCTTAGAGAGACAACTGCAGGTTTTCTACCACGATCATGACTTCCGATCTGCTCTCGTACACACGAGAGCAGCTGATCAACGTTATGCAGCATGCAACAGCAAAATTAACTTGAAAAGCTTGGCGAATGAAAGGCAGTGGCTGCAGGAAGATAACAACATGTAGAGAATCCAGGCAGTAAAATGTCGTGAAAAACTTAGGCAGTGGCAGAAATATGGAGAAGACACGATAGGGGAACTGGTCGAGTCGAAAGCTGGAGGGAAGGTCACTCGAGGTTAATGGAGGAGGTTGACTGACTATAAAAGTGAAATACGACAATATGAAGAAGTTATACTTTACATCAGAGGGGGACAACCAATAAATTTAAGGAGTGCTGCAATGGGCAATCAGGCTCGGGAGGGATGTTTGAAGAGTTTACATGTTTAAACAGGAGCCATAATCTGATTATGGCTCCTGGTTTAAAATAGTATTTCTACATCACTCGTACTGGGGTACACAGAGCGATGAGGGAGTTTCAATTCCTCAGGGACACGACGCCAGTCACCCTTACAGCAGTACCAGTTAGATACACCGTCCCTCAATTCAATTTAATTCAATTCAATTCAATTTATTTGCCATTAACAAAAAAATACAACATAAATACATTATAGACGACACACAATATTCTTACTATTACAATATTCATACTTGACTATTTACAATTTTAAATGTGTTAAAGGCTAGGAAGCCTATATAGAAGCCGGGGGCTTATTAACTATAGGCTTCCTAGAACTATTGGATAAACCATAGAAGTTAAGGGTACTGATTGAAATTTCCAATTAAATTTTTTGTTTTAAAGAAGAAAAAAAAAAAAAAAAAGGAAAGGAAGAAAAAAAAGAAAAGGTAAAGAAAAGGTGTGTAGCTCAACAAAGAGTCAATTTAACTTAGATAGAAGGAATTTTTTAAGTCTTTTGCCAAACAAACTGATAGTTTCACTGTTTTGAATTTCACGACTTAGCGAGTTGAAAAACGAAGGACCTTGAAACCGAATTGAGAATTTTCGAAGATTAGTTCGACAATAAGGTATATAGAAAAGGTTGGAATTTCTTGTTTTATAAGAATGTATTTGACTTGCAAGAGTAAACATATCACGAAAATAATTTGGAAGTAAGCTTCTTTTAAAAAGATACATAAATTTACCTATTTGGTATAAATAAATGTCATTGGTGTCGAGCAAAAAACAAAACCCTCAAAAAAAAAAACCAAACAAACAAAACCGAGCACCCCTTGTCCAGAAAATTGTTACAGATCATAGATTCCAGCTTTTTTGGTAATTTCATTCCAATACCAACAGTTGAAGTATTAACAACTTTATTGACATACATTAATGTTTTCATCAAACATGTTTTGCTCTTAAACTCAGAAGTTTACACATGTCTCATGCAGAGCACTAAGCTTACCAAAGACTACAATCTTTATATCAGTCTAATAAAACTGCCGTTAAAAACTTACACCTTATCTACAATATACTGTACAGAATAATAAAGTACTAAAGTGATGACGTCACAAAAACTTAAATTATGGGATATGCTGAGATATTCTGAAAGAGCATGATGAAAAATGGTTGCTTGCAAAATGACTTTTGTAATCATGCTCTTTCCAAAGATCTTTTTTTAAATCCCATAATTTCAAAAATTCAAATATTTGTGACGTCACACTTAAATACTCATAAGTAACAGATGAATAAGTTAATAATTAAGAGTTTTGATTGTAGGATCAAAAGTTTCTATATTGTGGAGAGTTTATTCTTGGGTGTGGAATTAAAAAATGTTATTGACGCACAAAATTTGTACTCGTGTGTCAAACGTGGTTCACGAGTATTTTACCAAGCAAGGCTACGTCCCTATTGTAAACAGATTTCACAATTGAATACCTTTAGCGAATGTGGTTATATTTGAAATCATTCTACTCTTACCATCTAAAACCGGTGCGCTACAAATTTAATCTACCATCAAAGCAACTTCAAATCTTTAAATATCACTTTCACGACACCATTTTATCGTTAATTTTTATGTTCTGTACGAGAAGCAGAAATACCTTGGACACTCATTGAGAAAAAAGCCCCGTAAACTCTCCAATGGGGGGCCTACCTTTACCCTCCGATCCCAATCTTTTAGTCTCGTCCCCAACCCGCGAGCGCTGTTTGCAATCGGAGGCCACATGTCCACGAGGTCTGGGCTTATCAAAAACCGGAAGCCAGGATCTGGCTTCCGGTGAAAGGGCGGATACTGCTGATCGAAAGGAACGCAGCCTCTGGGAAAGAGATTGCCAACGTCCAGAGTAAACTCTGTTGTGTGCAGGTTTCAAATTACTTCTCCATCAAGTTCTGCGCCTAATCTTATAATTTACAATAAACAATTCTTTTAACTTACATTGGGGTGTTGCTTATTTCCAATCATATACAAAGCTGATGAACGTTATAACTCTTCTAGAGAGCGATCCCTCTAAAGGCGTCTTAAAATCCACCAAGACATTTACTGTACAAATTAATTGCGCAATTCTAGAATGGTATTATTTCGCGACATTCTTAATTTGGGTAAATCTTTCTACTGAATGCGCAACTTTCTTTGTTATTTTTCTCCAGGGATTTGAAGAAAGTCAACGAGCTCTATATGACTATACATACTGTATTTGGCAAATAGTTTTGTCCTTTTGCGGTGAAATTTTGTCACCAACATTGGTCAGTTTATCTAACCAATCGGAGAAAGAGAAAAAAGGGAACCCTGGCCGGACTAGAAGGCCAAATGACAACAAACAACCGTAGATTCTTAAGAAAATTTTGTTCCCAAAGCCAGCATAGAAGTGCGAGAAGCGAATTTCTTAAGATCATAAATTTCAGCGGAGAACTATCAGGCAATAGTCCCTAAATATAAACTATGTTCTTGTTTAAATATCTGATGATAATTGAGTCAGTATTCGCGTATTTGTAATAGACCACAGTGATAAGACATTGCGCCTGGTCAGCCAAGCAAATTGAGAGTTTTGCCAACATTTCTTCCTTGTGAAGTACTACCTGGCTATAGTCACCCAATATATAAGGTTGAACAATAAAAACGCTGTGGGGAACAGAAATCTACAGAAATTGTTTATCACCATTCCCAGGTTCTCTTTCGTGACGTGCATTGGAAGGCCACAAAGCCTCTTGGGAAAACCTTGCTTGAGGATGCTTTTCCGCTTGAGACCAGACACGCTACGGACGATGGGATACACAGCGCCTTGAGAGTCCGCCACATAATACGAAACACGACTGCGTGCTTCCGGTTCCTCGGGCATCTAAAGCCAGGAAAACAAATGGTACTGTTATCTGAAAATTTCTCCTCCAAAGCCCACTTATTCATTGGCTAGTTCATAGTCACATGACATCAACAACAGAACAACATTGCGAACACTATGACATCAGAGGGTAACATTGAACTGTTACCCGCGAATATTTGACGATGTCGTTCGATCTATCTAATGTCAGTTTGTTGTACTATAAAAAAATCACTTAATAACCGGTCCCTGAGGAAACCAGTTCATTTTGTCTCCCTAGAATCTCAATGCTTCTCTCGACTTCGATAAACGTGCCTTTAAAAATAAGGTTTGCATGAAAATCGGAGGCCCTCAGTCACTCTTGAATTAAAAGGTGGCTTATCTCTGGAAAATCGACTCTGAGGGATATATTCAAAGAAACACCTCACCTGCATCCCAGCAGTCTCTGCGTGCGTGTCACAGCTGACCGATCTCGGCGGGCGCTGTCTTTTGTTCAACTGTCGGTCAAATCGGAAAATCAGGAGACACATCAACAGCGTTGTGAAGACGAAGATGAACGAAGTCATAAGATACCAGTCGATAGCCTTCGGGTAGCTGACTCGGGGCATGGTGCTGTTACTGGAGCCGAGTAAAAACACGATCGTAAGAACGGTCGTGATTCCGAGTGCGATTCGGTCTCCGATGCAGTCCCGATCCATCCAGAATACGATCCAGCTCATGATTACCATAATAATGCACGGTACATAGAAGTTTATCAGGTAGTATCCAATCCGGCGGCTGAACGTGAAGGTTACTATCATGTCTCGGTATTTCCCTGCAATGAAAACAAATAAAAATGCTTGAAGCCACTGCAGGAGTTTGTGCTATGTGAACGTTTGGATGAAAATCTTTCGTTATTAATTGTTAGCTGAATTCGGCAGCAACGACGCAAACGTCCACAGAATGTCACGTAAGGAAATGTGACATTTTTGCTACGTTTTAGTTGCTTTTATTAAGCTTTTTATTCCTATCTTTTTGAGGTTTTAAGCAATCCAAAAATTCCACCTCAGCTGCTTTGTCGTTCAATAACCTATAATTTTTAAGTGATTTTGTACGATGTTGAAGTTAAGGGTCAAAAATGGATACGTTTGTATGTTTCCTTCTCGAATTTTTCTGAGCAAATAGAGATAGCGCCTGAAGTTCACATACCTGCCACATATTCAACGTCTTGAATCTTGTACTCTGTCTTGGTCAAATCAAACTCTGCTAATTCCATATTCAAAATGTTCACTGGCTCGTATTCTTTCCAGCGGTATTCCACCATATCCCTGGTATAGGCGACTGAAAGAACACAGAAAAACTCAAAATTCATCTGTTACTCTTCATTGTGCTTCTAAAGGTTCAAGACGTACAATTAACAGTTCTTTTTCTAATCAAAACAAGTGCTGTAACTCTTTCAGCATTTTTTTGCCATCAAGTTTGGAGTATAAAGTCATTGTCAGTAATTCAAGAAGATACAGTATGTTAGAAAATATGGGCTTCTCGACAAAAAATGCGTTAACAAACGGTATTAAATTAAATTTTAAATATCTGAAGAAATGTTCGCACAAGAAAAATTTTCGAGGCCTGATAGTGAAAAAAAAAAAAGACTCCGCACTAGTACTTACAACTTTCCATAACAAGGCTACATTGCTGAACGTCAGTTGGAAATTTTTGCAGATACATGCGGCACGATGCAACAACAAATAACCTGAAAAAAAGCGGGAAAAAGGTATCATAGTTATTTAGTTGTTTTATAGTTTAAACCAGAAACATATCCCCTTGGTTGCATGCTCCTGTTTAAACTAAGTTCATCTTTTTTTTCACCTGTTTTTCTACGAATCTTGTGTGATTGGTCAGGTAATTTATTCAGGAGACCGTCTGACTCGACAACAGCAACAATAACAGCAACTTTATTCTACCCCTACAGGGCACTACAGCTGAAATGACATAAAACATACAATGGAATAGAAAAAGGGTATTGGCTTCCTAAAACAACTTGAGAGTTAAAGAACAAGGAAGCCAAATTACATGAAATAATTTACAATATTGTGGCGGGAAAACACAGAGAGAAGAGACAACAAACACAACAGAGACAAAAACACGCACATCAGTAAATGTTTCTCTCTTAATTTTCCTTCATTGTGTCTTTCTTCTTTCTTTCTTTCTTTCTTTCTTTCTTACAGTCAAGTAGCCTCTTACATATAAGTGTATGTTCCGTTTTCTCTTTACTTGATTATTTAGCTATAATCATCCCATGTATCCAACAAGTGTGAGTGAAATAATTGCTTTCTTAAAAACAATCAGAAATATTGCTAGATCTTGCTGATTTCGCTTTGCAAGAACAACCAGAAGACAATGTAATGGTCTCAATTTCTCGGGCATGGTATAATGGCCGCTAAGCCAATCAAATCCCTGGAATTGATTATGCAAAGATGTAGTCAATTTTTTAATAATTGCATTTATAATCGGATTTACCTTGCACTGTAATACACATATCCATATTTAGATATCAAAGCTAACTGATTGTCCTCGTATAATTTGTAGTCGTTGTTGTTTGTGAAATAAGTATCTGGACGCCATATTTTGTGCAAATCTTTGCCTTTCAATGGTAATGTGCCGTCTAGATTATGTGCCAGTCTCACATCGAACCATTCTTGACGCAAATACATTGATGTAGTGAATTCCTGTACAAGAGAAAAAAAGATTAACCTTAATTAATATTAATCGTCTAAGCCCCAAAGGTACAATTTGTACCAAATCCTACTGATTTGTATGAAAAAGTAACGTTGATTGAAACAGTACAATTTGCTCTGACTGGAACAGCAGGATTTGTACTGAAAAAGTAATGTTTTGGAGTGAAACGGTAGGATTTGTACGATAAAGTAACGTTTTGGACGCAAACAGTCCAAAATTTTTGGACCGATTTGGGTTGGGGTTTTGTCAAGACCAGGGGCCCGTTTCTCGAACGTCCAGGTAACTTATCGGGCCCGATAAGTGAAATTGATGATAAATGTTTTTAACAGAAGTCAATTTGTGGTAGCTCAGTTTGAATACTAAACTTTAAAATCTTACAATTCTATGAAAACTTTGGTTAAATACCATGTCTGTAATCACTGTGTAATCGGCGAAAAAACATTTAAAAATATACTTATCGGGCCCGGTAAATTACCGGGACTTTCGAGAAACGGGCCCCAGAGCTCGAAAACTGGACTAGACAAAGTACGTTTTCGCAGCTCATTTCAATAACCATACCTAACCTGGATATAGTAAACTTTTATTGAAACGAACCGGCTGCTCAAGAAAAGTGCGTAGTCTGGTCATATATATGTGGTGTGTTTGTAAAGCCTCATTTTGATGTAAGCCTCGTTTTCACCTAGCATGTGCTCTCGCGTCAGCACCTTCACGAGTTGTCAAGTTGTTAAACAAATAATCTAAAAAAGAGCAAGGCTGATTTCACGGTCAGGGAAGTATATTTTCCAATATTTCGAAAGGCACGGCCTTTCTTTTTCAGGGTATGTTTGAGACTGACCCTGTGACAAGAGACGTTACAATTTAACACAGTTATATTAGATACCTGAAAAACAAAGGCTAAAGTTGCATAAACAAGTTGTTGTTTGCTGATACTAAGTACAATAAATTTATTGAATTCACGACCAGTTCTGCTCTTTAACGACACGCTTATTACGGAAAAGGTCACAATATTTCACCTTCCAGTCGGAAACAAAGTTAATGAGGGTTCACGAAGAAAACATAAAATCAGGTAGAATCGACGTGTTGACTCACCATGTTTGATTCCTTGATATTTGTAAATGACTGAATAGCCATACTGAGATACACCTTGATAGGTTTGCCTAAAAAAAGATAGTTTCGTCAACTTTATGGTCCATTGTTATTATTCATTTCCCAAAAATTCGTGTAAAATAGAATCGTCCCATGACCGTTAAAATGTACATTCATGTGATTTACTTATGTCTTTTTTGATATAAAACAATATCGAACTAGCAGATGATAACAGAATAAATGGACTTTTACTGAACGCAAACTAAGAGTATCAAACTCGTACCCAGTCTCTCTTTATTTCAGTGTTTGTGAGACAAGAGAAGATTAGATACTAGAGCGGATTGAGGTGCGCGGGGTGTCATGGGTCAGGGAGCAACCCGCATACTTCAATCCACCCTCGTACCCAAACATCTCTCGCTCCTCTCGAGTGGATAAGAGTCTGCAAGAGTATCGCGTGAGAAACGCGGAAAAGTCACTTGACCACTTACCTCCTGCTCTGGGTCTCTCGTTTTTGTCATAATTTTTCTCTTGAAGAATTGCTTCTATAATGCCCGACGCATTGGCGATTTCTGTTCTGTCTATGTCAGCGTGTTCTTTGGTATTAGCGCTATGGAAAAAATATGATTAGGTTTGTCAATACACACCGTCGACTGTACCAAACAAAGTTAAACCAAGGGAAGTCCTGTCCGTACTAATTTTGTTTAAAAGACACCATACGTTGTGCCAGGGAGAGCTAGGGGGACCTATCTTCGGAAACTTGAATCCCAAAGGGCGAGGGGTGCATTATTTTAGTCAATTTACATTAGTTAATGAGGTAAGATTCTGAGAAAGTATCATTTATAACTAGAATGTTTCTTTTAGAGGGCTACCTATTTATATGAAGAGTAGCAGAGTGTTTGAACTTTATGAGCTTCTCCTTTTCGAAGAAAACAATGCCTTGATGGCGCGTGTGACCATTTGTGACAATAGGGACATTCAGATTTGACTACGAGTACGAGATTGAGTACGAGTACGACTTTTCAAATCTAGTTTGCGTGGTTTAGATAACCGCTTGTCACACCAATCTTGTTTTCAGTGTCTTGTTATCAGCTGGTAAACAACAGGAAAGAGTGAGAGTTTTGAAGATGTTACTGATTTGAAATTTGAAAAGTCGTACTCGTACTCAATCTCGTACTCGAAGTCAAATCTGAAAGTCCCTAATAACATTCTTAGCCCTGCCTTCTCCCTATAGGCACTATGGGAAAACAGCGGGAAAACAAATGCGTAGGGTGATATGGGAAGGACGCGAAACGTAACAGACGTCCCATAACACTCTGAGAGAGACGCCTAGCCAGGCAACTTTTAGCCATTCGCGTCCTCATTACTTTCCACGCGCTCAAATTGAATAATTTTTTCCTCAAGTCCTCTAGATCTTTCTCTGTCTTGTACAAAATTTTGTTCTAATATCTTTGGTTCTTTTATCTTATTATTTTATTTTATTTGTATTCTTATTCTTAGATTTAATCTTTTGTTTTGTTTTCAATTTACTTTGATTATTATTAGTTTTGATACTACGAGTCAATGAGAGCGATTTCTTAAAAGGGGGTATTTACGGAAAGAAAAAACATTTATGCGATGGAATGTTCTGTGGGTTCCACAAGCATACAGCACTGGAGTAAAAGGTTCTATGGCCTGAATTATTTCTGCTCTCAACTGTTACCAACTCCTTCCTAACAGAGGCTTTTGTGTTACATCTTAAGGTTGTTCTTTAAAAATAGCGTACTTACCCTCCAGCTCTCAGTAATCCTCTCATGGAGACCAGCACAAATAAAACTCCTTTTAAAAAGAAACCAGCATCCATTTTGAAAAGGGAGGAACCTGTAAAAAGCGAAAACTGAATGTCGGCTGTAGACGCATTCAAAAGGCTGAAGATTCTTCGCTGGGAATCTTTGGAATCAGTTTCCCTTCGTCGTTGGTAATGTGTATCAATCTCTCCCTAGCGATAAAACTCATTGTTTTTTTTTTTGTTTCTTATTATCACGCGTTTTTGGCTTTTTTCCCTACCCATTTTATCTGTTATTTTGAAGTCCCCTTCGGTTTGAAGAAAAACAAATCTAAACGTGCTAAATTTAAAACTTATTTAAGCAATCATCAGAGGCTGTATCTTATCTAACGGTATCATAAGGTTTATTTAGCCCACTTTAGGTAGTTTGGTCTATGTTCTGTTATTGGATAGGTACAAGTTCTTTCTCTTTGCTTATCACAGTAGCCAAAACGCACAAAGAACTTATGGTTTTTCGTTAAATTGTGTGTCTCTATTTTGTCTAATGATACCGACCTTGATCTCAAAGTGCCGCCATTCCATTGTTTTGGGAAGGGGAGGTTTAATGATAACATGGACAGAATGAATTAGTAGCTTTGAGGATGCTGCGTTCTTTGAAACTTGATGAGCCGGACCCAAATATTCATATGAATTAAAACACGGTTTATATAATCTGCGGATAAGGTTTCAGTATCTGTGGTCTCTTGTACTGGAAAATAGAAGTAATATTGTGATTTTTGGCGTCCGACGTCACTTGAGTAAATTGGCAACATTTTCAGAAGCAAACTTGAAACTGACAACGTTCGAAAACTAAAAACTCTATATAACTTATCGCTTTTGACGGACTCTATCCAAGTGTCGATTGAATATGATCTCTTTTAGATAGCATTACTATGCTTTGCAACTTGTCAACACAGATGCATTGAAATTTTCAGAATATTTAGATTTTATCTTTTATGTTTAAAAACGTTATAGGTTATTTCTAAAATTCCCCTATTTATAGAAGTTAAAGCACTCAATTCGAATTCTTGAAATGCAACTTACCTTTTTTATGCACTGATCAGAGCGAAGCAAAGGGACTTCTGTTAGCACAATAACCCCGCATATTGTTCATCTCGCTTTTAAACTTATAATAATGCCATTTGGTCGATAGCTTTGCTTTTATCTCCAAAAGTGACGCAGCTTAAAATCAAGATTCGATGATAACATACTCTTAAAATATGGTGTTGATTCCGAGCGAAATTGGAAAATAAATAGCGATGCAGCGTTAACCATTAGTTTCATTTCGCATCAGTTAAATAAATTGCCAAATAAATTAAGAGAATGACAAGAGAAAAAAGAAATAATGAAATTTGCATAAGTTCTTTAACCAAAGTTATTAAATGTCCGTATTTCATAAGTCCGGATAAATGGCTCTTCTAGATGCAATTTCACGTAATAAAATATTTATCATCTTCGGTAAAATGGTCTTAAATAATTTTCGCGACAAAGCATAACTGCTTATTTTAAAGTTATCTGATTAGTCATAGAGTAAGAAAAGCGCTCACTTGTGAGAAAAAGTAGATTGCTTGTTAAACTCCTATCGATCAACCAACTGCCGGTATGGCCCAATATTGTTAGATATAGCTTTGGTCAATTGAAAAAGATTTTTTATGCTACTCCGTGTTCTTGTCTTGAGATAACGACACACCTTAGAGTACTTTGAAAAATGTTAAACTTTCCTTTTTATCTCACGTCGAATTTTTTTTAGCTTTTGCTTAGTTATTGTAAGCTTGCTGGGGAAAGTGACAACTTGTAAATGTTTGTTTAGGTACACAAAATTGTAAAAAAAAGCTTTAAAAACCCCGTTAGTTGAAAACAAACCGAGTACGTTACGTGTCTTAAGTGTCTGTTTCAATCCTTGCCAGGAGGTATAAACAAATATAACTTCTCGAGAGAATCAAAAGAGATTCCCCGGGGTCCACTATTGTCTAAATAAACGTTATTCTAACTTGTTAGTCTGTGAAAAATTCCGCCTAAAAAATTTTCCAAAAATAGCGACTAAGTTTATTTTTTAATGAGGGTATTTTTCATTTTCTTTCTTCAAAATGAAAATTTGAGAATTTTGATGGCCAGGAAATATCTGACACAAGCAACTGACTCAAAGAAAATGAGAGCATCTTATTCACATTGCGTCATTTTTTTTATTTGATTTGGAAGGAATTTCAGTCACATAACCTTATAAACTACAAGTGGTTTTGCTCTCACCGTTATAATAACATAAAAAAATTGCGGTCTTACCCACCGTCACTTACTGATCAGTATCCGTACCATAAAAGGATGAGCGATTATCGCAAAAAAGTGGTTTTCTAATTATTTAAAATGAAAATAAATAAATTATCATTGCGGACATATTGCGGACTTACAAGCTGCATCCGGGAATCTCAGAGAAGATCCGGGGATGTTTTGTGCAGACTTACATGATTCACTACCCATTATATTTCTTCAAAATTACTTGGAGTAAAAGTCGGGAAAATGTAAGTAAGATTTTCTTCTCTTTTTGCCTTAGTGGGAAAGGAATGAGGGTATATCCCTTTACTAAAGAACTTTGGTTAAAGAGGGATAAATTTTTGACGTGAGTACTCGTAAATCAAAAGTAAACGAGACCACAGTTGTTGTTGCTATGATAGTGTACAGCTAAAGGCTTTAACGTGTTCAAGAGCCAGTTAAATTACGAGCTGAATTTTTCTGATGTGCAGTGTTTGGCGTTCAACTGTACGATGAGGGGTGCTCTTGTCAAGGATGTTTGAGTTTTCGCTTTGATACATGCCAGTCGACTTCAAGGTCTCAAGTTTGGAGCTTGATCTTTCGTATCTAGGGAATTGATCGCGTTTGTTTTAATTTTTACTTTTTTGTAAGATAGTTTGGCTTTGAATTAGCGAGAGAATTGTCGTTATTTTTTTAACTGAAAGTTGAACTGAGGAAAATACACCCGCAGTGATACTGATTAAGCTTAAATGTCCATTTGTTGATACAGAAAAAGTCTATGAATGTATACACTTCAATTTACACTGTAGTTCAGCATAATTTGGTGAATGTTTTTTGCATAAGTAATACCTAAAATAAGTTAAGTGTGCCAAAAGCATGAAATCTGACTGGTAGACTGCTCACAGTTTCCTGAAAATTTCCAGAAAATCACTTGCCTATTTTTGCAAATGAAAGCTTGGAAAAAAAGCACAAGACTACTGAGGAGGTGGGGGAGGGGCATGCATTATCCACTCAACTCTCTAAGTTTCTTATACCAGAAGGACCTAAAAAAACAATACCCAGCTTGAGAATGATGTATTATTCAGTCAGTGACACAGGCATACTGGGAAAAAAGAAATCCAAGTGCTCCTATCAGGAGTCGAACCTAAGACCTTCTGATTACTAGTTTGGATGCTCTACCACTGAGCTACAGAAGACTTGTGGGAGCTAAGGCCATTACAGTAGCTCCCACTAGTCTCCTGTAGCTCTGTGGTAGATCATCTTAACTAGTAATTGGAAGGTCATAGGTTCAACTCCTATTGGGAGAACCTGTGTCAGTGACTGAACAATCCGCTTGTTCTTCAAGATGGGATGGGCCAACGGGTACTGGACGGCAAACTTACTATCTTTTGTTTGTGTTTACAGGAGTGAGTTTGGAGGACGTCCCCCTTCAGCCAGAGGCTATAGACCTCCATCTGGTACAGGAATGAGGCCTGCAAGTGGAGCAAGGGGAAGAATGGCACCTCCAAGTTGTATCCTGGCAGATGTTTCTTTTCTAGACTGCAGTTAAACCTCTATGATGTTTATATACTATAGATTTATATGCACTACCTGCTGTTGACAAAGTTCTATTCCTTTTAAGGCTAAATAGATCTGGGTGGAGTTAACTACTAAAAAACTCCTAGTCTGTCTTCATGCTGGATATCCTGTGATGGACTAGCAGCCAATCCAGGAAGGGGGGGGGGGGGGGGGGAGTAGTAAATGGGAGAATAGTAATACTCCTAGTCACTTCATGCTGGGGATCCTGTGCTGGAGTAACGTCCCATCTAGGGGGACGTAGCAGTACTCCTAGCTGCTTTATGTTAGCAAAGTCAGGATAAGCTCTAACAGTAGTGGGCCACTAGGCTCTTGAGAGTATACCTTTATCTTTTTCACAGAAAATCTTATCTTTGTACTACATATAATATATATGCTATACTTGTCCAGTTTAGTTTATATATGTTCATTTCCTTGACATCATGTTTCAAATAACACTTGACAGCCATGGGTAGACCTCCAGGTAGAAAACATTCATTTCATATTGTTTGTAACATTTGTGTGTGGTTTTTGTGTAAATATTTACAATGTGAGATTTCAAAACAGTATCTTATGCTAAATTAAAGGAGAAAATTTGAATTTGAAGTTACCATTTACATGACAAGTTTTCTGATCCCCCGGTCACATCTATTCTGCATAGTCCATCCTCTTTGTTAGTAGCAGCCATAATGATAGAGGCTAGTGGTAGGAGTACTCACCATCAAGTAATGTTGCACAAGTTTTAATCTCTGACTTATAAGAGGGTTGAGTTTGTTTTTCTCTGGGTTCTTCAGTTTTCCCTCCTCTGTATAAAACCAATACCATGACATCTCCCTGTAAATATTGTAATTTTAATTCCAATAATTAATTTATTTGTTCCTGGATCCAAGGGCCACAGGGTTCTCATTGGCTAAACCAGTTATTGTTATCCTCATTCAACAAAGTCAATTTGTTTATTTGTTTATTTATTTATTTATTTTGTTTATGTTCATTCAGGTACTGCATTGAGAATGCCTCCAGGTACTGGAATGGTCCCAGGCACTGCTCGGCCAGGTTCGAGAGCAGGAGAAATGGGTGGAGGTATATTTTGAAAGCTTGTTTGTTTTTCTTTTATTTCCATAACAGCTCAAGTTTAAAATTGAAAGCTGAAATTCATTGAAACCTAGTTTCTGTTGGAAACTAGTTGACACACAGACTCAAAAGCTCTTTGTACACCATAAATACAAAGCCTGCTCTTAAAGTGCCCCACAGGTTTCATTCGAATGATCACACTTAAAGGGAAAGTGTCATGGTGTTTTTGACCTCAGTCTTTTCTTAAAAAAGGTGAAATAAGACCTAAACCAGCTAGCTACAAAATAATTCTAGAACAACGAGAGCAACTTTAGAAATCAACTCAATTCTTGAAAGGAACATCTCTTGATCTGTTCTAGCACATTTTGGAAACAAAAATGCAAGAACTTGAAAAAATTAGCCTAATATTTTTCAAGTTTCAATCCATTCCTACCTACTCTGTCTCTGACTAGTGCCACTAATGGACAGTTTTGTTTCACTGGGGTGATAATTTGTAACAAAACTAAACAATTATTTTCTTGTTTCTGTTGACAGGCAACTGGTTTTGGATTTTCAAATGACATCAAATTCTCATGATACTTCCCCTTTAAGGATTTTTTCCAGCGACTTGAAAGTTAGAACCACCATGTATACCATAAATAACAAATACCCCTCAGTTAAGCTCTAACTGCCCATTAGTTTAATTTAATTTTAGGATTTCGTAATAACATTAACATGAAATAAAAAGCATTTCAATCAGATGATGAGTGAGAAACAATGAGTGGTCAACATTGTGTTCCATTAATAATTGCTAATTTTTTTCCATACTAGACACTTGCCACAGTGTTCTTATTCACCTGAGTATTTATAGGGATTTTATGTTTGAGACTCAGAAGTAAGCTGTACATGATGTGGGCCATTAGGCTTAGGTCTTGTTAGAGCTAGCTGCACCACCTACTAACTAGATTTAATCAAAATAATAAATATTTTTTTTGCAGCATTGAATGCACAGATAAGAGTGGCTGACAGACCAATGACAAAGCAAGGTTTAACTGGAATGAAGACGTCTGCTGGAAGAGGTGAAAAACCAAAAAGAACTAATTAGTCATTTGTGGAAAAGGTTGTAAAAATTTCGATCAGTGGGGAAATCAGAATAAATTATTAACCTATTCTATTGCATATGACTGTACTCATCATACATGTAGCAAAAAAAATATTTTCCAGCGTGCATGGCCATTGAAACCTGAAGCTTTATACCTCTCTTGAAATTGAATTTTTTATGACAAACTCTTGAAGAACATCTGAAGTTGTTACTGAGGCAAACGTGGACTTTAAATATTGAATAATCTTTTAAAACGTTCTTGAAATGGCTGGCCATGCAAGCTCAGCATCTTTGAGGCATGGAATTGAGTGACTGCTTTTAGCCCTGAATAGACACTGGCATGCCAGACCCTCATGGCCTTCACATGTACATGGAAATCTCAAATTACTATGAGAAAAGTATATGGAACAAAAACAGCTCATCTGTGTTGTGGTAGTTACTCAGTCTAGGTAATTTGTTTATGTGTTAAAATAAATGTAAGTACTTTTTATTTCAGGTCCACAAAGGGCAATTTATGATAAGTCATATTACATGGGCCAACTGAGGTAAGTTTGTGGAGACAATCTTTAAGGTACATGCTCACAATATTTCATTCCTAACTAATTACTAGTTAAAAGCGAGGTTAACTGTAACAGTAAGCTGTTGCAATTCTACATTTTAAGCCACTGATCACTAGTTGCTGTTAATTTTTAGGGCAAAGATCACTGATCTGGCAGCAGAGATATCCAAACTACAGAAAGAGGTGGACTCATTTAACCAAGAGAATGCTACTTTTCTCACTTATGAGAAACGGTATGAATAAGTCAAATAATTATTAATTTACATTTATACAATAATAATACTAAAAATAATAGTAATAATAATAGTAATAATATTATAAATTTGTAACATGCAGACTTTCATAAAAATGTTCAGTTGTGCTGAAGTATATTAAACAATTATTCCACGAGCGCGTGTTGGATATGAGATGATAGATAGCCAACGAGGCGCGTAGCACTAAGTTGGCTTTAATCATCTCATATCCAACAAGCATGAGTTGAATAATTGTTTTATTAAAAACAATCGAAAAATGTCGCTAGATCTTACTGATTTTGCGTTGCAAGAACAACCAGAAGACAATTTAATGGTCGCTATTTCTTGGGCATGGTATAATGGCTCATATACCATGGCCGCTAAGCCAATCAAATCCCTGGAATTGCATTATACAATGATCCAGTTTTTAATAATATTTTTTATATCATGTAATTATATACTTCTGTGTGACTGAGCATTTTTCTGAAAGTCTGACCCTTCAAGTCCCAGAGATGATCAGCTTCCATTTTCTTATTACAATATCTCTGCCTGATTAAACATATTTACTAACATATCAAACACGAGAAAGAATGTTTTATCAAATTTGCAAACACTGAGAAGTGCATGGGTTGAAAAAATGAGGCACAACTGAGTTTTTTTTTAAAACCAACTTCAAGGTGCTTGGAATAGCCAGGATGAAAAACTCTTTTGTGTGTTTGATATAGCCTCTCAAACCATTGATAAAATTATTGGAGAAATTCAAAGCAAAAGTTCAGCAAATAGCCCTTTTCACGGTTAACTCTGCTCATTTGAATTACAAAATTATGAAATCTAGCATGTATCTGAGGCAATTTCGGGCTATTTTGTAGTTTTAGCCCGAAATTGCCTTGCATCCACGTCGGATAACATTGTAATGCAAATGAGAAAAATCAACCGTGTAAAGGGCTTTTTTATGATAATTTAGACAACATTTCTAAACCCTCTTCACGGTAGGGATTTCCTTTGTTTTCCCTTCATGAATAAATTTTATTACTAACAAGTTCAAGAATTTTAAGTGATCGCCAACAATAAAATGTCTTGATGGTCAACTCTCAACTAGTATTGTAAGAAATATATCAAGAACAGTAAGGAGAATATGCATGTTGATACAGGGGCTGAGAGGGTTAAAAGTCGTTCTTTGATTGGATGAAACCATTTCCCATAACTCTTCGAGAAAGGGAATTTTACCATAACTCTCCAAATTCTCGCGCGCTGATTGGCTCGTAGCTATTGCCTATAAGAGTGCAGACAATAAAAATGACGTCAGATATAACACGTGCGGTTTCTCAACGAAACCAAATAGCCAATTCCCCGAGTTCCGTTGAATTTTGAACATTTTTTGACGTCATTTTATGGTCTATAAGAGTATAGACCATAGAAAGCTGCCATCGATTTGTTAAATGGATTACTTCGAAATCATCAAACATACTCCTGAGGCCCTGGTTGTTTAAATAGTGAATAACTCTATCCAGTGGCAAAATTGCCATCCAGTGGATAAAATGTACTCCAAGCAATACATTTTATCAGCTAGGTAGCGACTTATCCACTAGATAAAGTTGTCTGCACTTTGAACAACTGGGACCTGACTGCTAAATGCATTTTTCAGGGCTGAAGGCTTGGCCAGTGAAATTAAAGAACTCCAGGGCCAACTAGCTGACTATAACACGGTAAGAAAAAAATAATATTGCATAATTTGTTGATGAATATCACTTTGAATTTACATTTATTATTAATATGTGAATAATATCATTTTTATTTAAACTTAATAATTCATTGCACTTATGAAGCTTCTGCGATAGAAGCAAAAGCTCTGAATATAAAACCCTTTTCTCTGAAGAAAAGAATTTACACATGTTAATTTACATTCTGGTGATAAGAATGAATTTTGCTGCTGATGACAAAGTAATACTATTTTTCCCTTCCCACAGCTTTTGGACAAAATAAACACAGACACTGAAATGGATGATATCATTCAAGACTACAATGCAGTAAGTTTGTCACATAAAATGCATTTGTCTGTTATACGTTTCAGAGTTCTAAATTATTGCTGTACTTACTAGCTCAATATCTTTTTTGTGTGTATTTAAAGTTGAAAATACAGAATGAACGAGAACAGAGTTCCATTGATGAGCTTTTCACGCAGAGACGAGAGTAAGTGCTGTTATTTTCAGTGTTCATATGGAGTACATGTAACTACATAGAAAGTAATCAAAATATAATATACCCAATAATTTATTAAAAAACTGACCCATTGGATGATGCAGTTCCAGAGATTTGATTGATTTAGTGGTCATTGTATATGAGCCATTCTAAAGACCACGCCCAAACAATTGCAACCATTAGAGTAATTGCCTTGTTGTTCTTGCAAAGCAAAATCAGTAAGATCTAGCAATATTTCTTAATTGTTTTTAATAACACAATTCCACTCACCCTTGGAGGATATGAGGTTGAACATATAGTCAACTCTGCGCTTGCTGCCTTGTCGGCTTTATATCTATCATCTCATATCCAACACACGCTTGTGGAATAATCATTAATTATAAAACGTTTTTTGAGGATGAATAACATACTGATATAGTACTGTGTGCAGACTGATGGACATTTATCACCTACTGATTTTGCCTTTATTTTTCATATTTCAGCAAAGAGCATCAGATTAAACAGCTAGAGCTGGAACTTGACCAGGAAAGAAGAATGGCTGAGAGTTTAGTGGAAGATATGGTAATAAAATTAAAGTAATACAGTTTTGCAAAATAATGAGATGACATTAATGACAGGGTGCTCACTTTTCATGAGCAGGGTATACATACTCCACACCAAGATGAACTACATGCATGTGCCCCCATTTTCATTTTCATGTTCCATTTATTTAGTAGAATATTATTACACTTTTGCATTGCATTGTGTATTAATTATTATGTATCTCTGTCTCTGTTTTTTTGTAGCCTCCTGATCAGAGAGCAAAGTATGCTCAACTGAAGAATGTTAACAACTCACTCCAGATGGTGAGTATTTCATTTTAGCAAATTAATTATTGTCTCCTCCCTTAATTTTTTCTCACTCTTCTCTGTTAAAAAAGTTTTGTTTGCATTCCCCTTTCTCTCCCTCTCTTCTTCCCTCCCTTTACTTCTATCCTTTCTTCCTCTTCCTAATCCCAGTCTGTTAATCTTATCTCTCTTTTGTACCCCTTCCTCCTTATCATTCTTCATCCAATTCCTCATTGTTCCTTTCCAACAGTTCTTTACTTTTGCTCTTTCCCCTCCTTTCTTATGTCCTAACTTTCTCCTTCACACCCTTCCGTCATCCCTCCATCCCTTATTTCCTCCCTCTCTTCCTTCCTTGCTCTACCTTCCAAACTTCTTCTCTCCCCCCCCCCCCCTTACTTCCCCTCTTTTCCTGAACTCCTCTATCCCTTGCTTCCCTACTTCTTCCCTTTCTTCCTCTATCTCTCCCATACTTTCTCTCACCGTCTTCTTTTCCTCCCTCCCCCTTCTTCCTTTCTGCCTCCTTTCCTTACTTTCTTTATCCCTCCTTCCCTTACCTCCTCCCTAAACTCCTCCCACTTTCTCCTAGTTCATTCCTCCCTCCCCTCCTTCCTCCCTTATTACCTCCATCATTCTCCGGCATACTTCCTCCCTTATTTCTCAGCTTCTTACTTCCACCTTCCTCTTCTCCCTTTCTCCTATCTTCTATTACTTATTCCCTCCCACAGTACTTGCTCTCTCTTACTCCCTTATCTCATTCCTCCTCACATTAAATACTTAATAGTACCTTTAATCGTTGTTCCTTTCTTCCCTCCTCCCTCTCTCTCATACTTCCATCGTCCCCCATTATTTTTCTTTTCATTCCTTCTAGTAAGGACTATGCACACCTTTGATCTTTTCTGTCTCTGTCTCTCTCTTCTTTGCTCTCAGTACTCTCATCCACTCTCTCTCACAAGACATGCATCAATTCCTTTTGTGTTTATGACACTGTGCCAACCTTATTCTGCAGGATCTTGAACAAAAACAACAAGAGTTGGATGCACTTACAACACGTGTTCAGAATCTTGAAGATGTAAGTACATGAGGTGGCATTGAGCCATTACAAGCATTAGTATCAGATGGGTCCTTTTTCTCAAGGACGGTTTTCACTGGTAAATCAACATCATGATAGTTTTTCTACAGAGCAAGCTACATTACACTCACTTGATTCAGATAAAATTGGAGTTTGTACATTTTGTTTTTTGAAGAGGTGCAATGAAACACAAATAAGCTTGGAGAAAAGCTCATTGAACAAGGTAAACATAAATACCAAACTCAACTAATGTATGACACCAAGTCTTGGATTCAAACCTAGGAGACTGTCATTGATGAGAAACAAGTGATCTCGCTGCTATGCCAATTGAAACCTGCTTACTGTTATTTTATTTGTTATTCTGAAGGTGATCCCCTTAAAGTTGTGATGAATTTTTTTTAATTTTTTAACTTTGCACAGTTGCAAAGGTATTATGCACAACTGAATTAGGATGCACATTAAAGAGTTAACTTTCATTTACATTGTCCTTAAAAGGTCGTGGCTTTGTGTTTTCTATTAACAGGAGGTATCAAGCTCCCCAGTCAAGCAAGAAGCAGGTAAGAGAGGCTTATATCTGAGGCTTATATCTGGGTCCGCAGTAACTGTCTTGCGCTGTTGCGGGTTCCCTGCCATATTGTGTTCTTATTGTATTCTGTAAGTTGTTGATCATTATTGTAGCTTATTATCTGTTGGCGAAACTAATAAAATAAAAATAAATAAATATCCATCATTAGTGATCTTGCTTGGATAGATAAACTTGGCTCTTTATATCAAACATATTACTTCTCATGCATACACCTTGAGTCAAACAAGTTAAAATGTCGACTTAAACTAAAATTAATACAACAACAAAGGGACTACAGGGTAGCATTGAAAGTTCAGGCTTTGGCAGCCCTTAGGACTTGTAGTTTTAGTGTAGTGTTCTAACCACCGATTACTTGTAGTGCAGTGCAGCGTAGTGTTCTAACCACTGAATTTTATGTAAGGGGTGCAACATCCTCTTGTCAGCCTACCTGTCATGGGCTAATCCATAATAAATGAATAAACAAACTGGTTGTCTGTGAGTTAACAAGTTATCCTGGTCTCACAGATGGATATAAATCATAGTGATGATCACAAAAATTGTGTGATTTGCAGGCATCAAAACCACAGATACAGTAGGGTATCTTTAAGGTACAGTCGTATGCATCATCTTGGTACAAGCCTGTTTTTCACTTGTTTTTTAAGTGACCTTGTATGAAAAGCTGAATGAACTGGAAGAAAAGAAGCAGAGCTTGGTTGATGAGATGGAGAAGGAAAACAGAGGAACTCCTGCAGAAGAAAGAGAAAGGCTGCTCAAACAGGTACAGTAAATGTATGGTGATCAACATCTAATTTTGAGTCCATTCTTTTTAAGTATCATTGTCAAGCAAAAAAGGTGATTAGAATAATCAACAGTGGGGATTGTCTTGATGTTCGTTTATTCGAGCAAGTTCAGTCATTTATTTCCCATTCATCTCGTTTTTCTTAGTTAAGCTTTGTAGTTCTTTTTTTTTACTTATTGTACTCGTGTTAGCCCTGTAAATTAGTCCATCTCTGCCGTGTCTTTATGCAGGTTAGTTGATCCGACGTAAGCTCTCTCGATGAGCACTATGTTGCTCTTAGAGCAAATGTCATGTTCAAATATTGTTTAAATAAAAAAAAAATTGGGTTGATCTAATAATACAGTTAGCAGCAGTGCTCAATGTGTTGACCCTTTTAATAAAGTTTATCATTATCATTATTATCGTCATCATGCCCCTAATTTCCTCAAGAAGTGAGATGAGGAGGAGTAAAGCAATTTCTTAAAACGAATGTTGGTTTTATCAACAGAGTTGATTACCAAAGGTAATTTGGCCACCATGAAGAGATCCAAGTGCTGATGTTTTGAACATTAGGGTTTCATCAGAGCAAATCTTTAGATGTGTAATCCACATTGTTTTACCTTTGTCTCTTTCAGGTAAAGGAAGATAACCAGGAGATTGCCAGCATGGAAAGAAAGTAGGTTTACCTTCTTGCTATTTGAACCCCTTACCCTCAAAACTAGTGACCAGCATTTACGTCATTTCTCTTCACAATATGTCTTGATTTTTAGACAAATTCTCCTAACTAGAACCATACGAAATGTATGAAGAACAGTGAGGAGAAGATGTATTTTAATATTAGCTGGGCTTATTTAAAGTAAACAACCTGCTGCTGAATCTCAGTTTAAGTCAGTAAGGTGGAATGGATCTTGCGAACAGTCTCAGTGATTATTTTAAAACTTAAATGAATAAGTTCCATCGATACAACACTTGGAGAGACTCACATTCTGACAGCTTAACCCGATCAGTAACCTGGAGGTGACTCGACTGAGAGCCCCTTCACAATACAAATGAGATGGGGGTGTCTTTCTATTTTCTGTGCTTTCATTTTGAAGCTGGCTGGAAAAAGGCATTATCAACTAGGATTTGCGTGAAATTACTGTTTTTATTCACTTTCTTTCATGCGCCAAATGCCTGCCACCATAAAATGAGAACTAGTTTATGGTATCACTTGAAATAAGATTTTCATCAGAATCTTCACAATAGGTTTCTTGCAAGAAATAGAAAGTACCTCTTTGGTCTTTAAGATAAAAGAAAGTGCCTTGCTGTTTCAATGGATCTCTGATAGGAACAACATTTGACTGGTAAATAAAATTGATTAAACCTAGCTTCATAATGCAGTTTCCCAGTCAAAATATGAGTCTCTTATTAATTATTAAAACAAGTGAACATATTTTTCTCTTCTCTAGGACTGCTGAACTACGAGAGAGGATTGAGACTGTGAATGGGGAAATTCAACAGTTAGACATGGATCTCGAGGAACATCAAGGTTAAATTTCACAGCTTGTTAACCTTTAATTTTTACTAGCTTGCATTGTTTCATTTTTCTGTCTAGCATCCAAAATGGTAAGAGCACAAGCAAAGTGCTACTGCAGGGCATTAATTTCAAATGTCCCATCTTAAGATGTTATCCACAGACTTGAAAATTAAAGTGGCGTGAAAGATCAATTTTTGAAGGGTATGGTTACGTTGTAAGGTACTTGGCAACGTAGTTGCACTATGAGTCTAAGTGGCCCTCACGACTGGAGCTTTAACCTGGTTTCTGTAGCATGAAGCAACCAGGAGTATTGCTACTCCCCCCAGGATGGAATGCTAGTCCATCACAGGGTTACCTCACCAGTATGTCGCCGGTAACCATTTATACACCCGGATGAAGAGAAACAATGTGGAGCAAAGTTTCTCGTCTAATTAAATGTAAAGACCAACCTAGCTATTACCCATTGATGCTCCAATCATCTGACCATCAGATTGAAAGTCTGATGTACTAACCACTATGGGACCACATCTCCACACCATGGTCATTTGAGTAGGAACTAAATAATTATTTTCTAATAAGCATTACTTATTACATTACAATTTTTTAGGTGAACGAAGCGTCAAGTACAAGGAATTGAAGAAAAGAGAAGAAACAATGGATGGTGAGCTTGATGTAGTGACTTAACTGTCAAGGCAATGTTATACAAACTTAAGGCAATATTAACCAGATTATTTTTTTTCTTGTCAGATTTCCTTGATACCTTTGAGGAGGTCAAGGCAAATGAGCAGGTAACAGCATTTTGTTCCGTGTATTTTCCTTATTAAGTCCATGTTTAGCTTCCTAAACAGACGTTCTTTGGCTTGTCACGTCACGCAGTCCTCCCCACAAAGACTGCATGACATGACAAGGACTGCATGACGTGGCATTACTACCATTCATCAGCCTAGCAAGTGGGTAATTTTGTTTCTCAAAAACGTTTCAAATCCTGCAGGCTATAAAGGACCTATGACCCTTAAATTAAAAGCTACACATACATACTATCTGAGTGTACTAACCACATTACAGTCTAGCCTGTGTAGCTGGCGGTTTTTATGGGTGGGCTCACCGGAAAGCTGGGCACAAGGGCCAAAACGAGTGGCGAAGACGCGGGGAAATGGGGCGAGGGCAATGAGAAATTCCTCGCGGCGAAGCCGCTAGTTGACGCGGCTTTGCCGCGACTGTCGCAGTTCTCTCCCAATTTTACCCGCAGCTGCACCACTCGTTTTGGCCCAGCTTTCCCGCTCACCAAAACTGCCAGCTACGCAGGCTAATTACAGTTTAGTCCTGAAAGTGCTCATAGAAAACCAGTGGTAGCCAGGTGCTGCGTCAGTGGGGAGTAGAAACAAATGTTTAGTTTATCAACCGAGTTGATAACTAAAGGTAAATTATCCACCATGAAGAGATCCAAGTGCTGGCTTTTCACCTTTAGTTACGAACTCTGTTGATAAACCAAACATTCATAACCTTTAAATGGTAATTCTGTGTCTTTTAACAGGCAAGGAAACAACAGTTGGAAAACTCTATTGTGATCGTTCTGGAACACATGAGCAGGGTAAGCTACAGCTGTAGCTAGAATCTCGTTGCACAGTATTGAATTCAATGTAGTATTAGATATGCAACAGTCTCTTTTAACATTAATAACACACTTAAAATTGGTAGGAATGGGGCACAAAACAGACATTAAATTCATGATAAAAGGATATTAAGGACAGTGGTTACTAATACCGAAGTATTTTTACGCAGTTTATGACTATGCGGGAAAAGCAGATCTTAGCAAGGGCTATTGGAATCCAAAAAAAAAGTTGGGGGCAACCACAAATTTTTTTAGAGATAATTAAGCAACAATTATTCTAAAAAGCCGTAAAATACAAAGCAATGTATGGCATTTTTTTTCTTAATTGAAGCTTTATTATCTCTGAAAAAAGCACGGTTACCCCCAATGTTCATTTTGGATACCAAGAGCACTTGCTGAGTTCTACTTTCTCTGCTTAGTTTTAAACCACGCAAAAATATCCCTGTATTAGTAAGCAGCACCCATTGGAAACATGTGTATCTCCAGATGCGCAGAACGTATGCGCAGTAACAAAAGTAGGCACCGTCCTTAAGTGACATGAAAGCTGACATAAAGTTATTGTTTAGTGTTTCTGAACTTGATGCAGGGATTTTGTATGCAAATAGAGAAATGTATTCTGTTTGTTTTAGGGAATGGTACGAACCAAGCACATGCCCAGTCCAGCAGAGCTTCAGCGAATGAAGGTACTTGCTAAGTGGTTACTCCTAATCAACATCTCTTTTGCAAGCCTCTTTTTCAAAGTGAAACAGTGCTAAACCTTTGTTGCTAGACTTGACTTTTATTTGCACATGGGTGAAAACCTCGTATTCATGCTTTGCACTTGGCTTTGCCTTGAAAAAGAGATTGTAAAAGGCTACTTAAAAATGGCCTATGCAATTCATTCATTTCGTGTGGCTCAAATTAATTTGAAATCTTGAATTGCCAGTCAAACAGTCAAGTCGTTGTTTCTTCTATCGTAACCTTTAGGATGACTTGAACTTTAAAGAAACGGAGATGCACAAATCCCAATCCACAGCTACCAGTTTAGGTTCAGGTAAGAGTTGAACACTTTACATTTTTTTTGACATTTTTTTATTTATACTCTCCACTTATACTGTTACATAAGCGCAAAGTACAAAAGTTGGAGGTATTAAAAACATAGAATAACACGCAGCTCAAAAATACAATTCAAATAGGGGAGAGGAGAGTAGAGGGGCACCTCTAGTAAAACTAATACTGTGCCCCTTTAAAGGAAGTAAATTGATAAGAAAAGTAAATGAGTAGAATAGAAAAAATAAGAAACATATAGAAGGAAAACAAAAAACAAAGAGAAACGAAAACAAGTTGTCAGTCCCTGCTGTCACAACTTTTCTACATTGAATAGTCAAGGCAAATACTAGACAGTATGATGAAGAAAATCACCTTACAGGACCAATCATCTAACGGGGCTCAGCAGGGATGTGAATGTGAACTAAAGGTAAATTGGTTACTGTTAGGTTTTAAGTATTAGCCCTTCAAGTAAGGGCTGATGTTTGAAACGTCAGCACTTTACGGTACATGGCCAATTTACCTTTCATTTTCAACTCTGCTTATAAACCCAACATTCGTTTCTACTTCTCACCGACTTAGCACCACACAGTTTCTTTAGAAACTAAACTCCTTGTCCTGCAATGTGTTTCCCGAAACTCCCAAACAGTTTTCGAGCCCAGGAAGTAGTCATTTTCTGATGTTTGGTGTTAACTTACTTCTAGTTTTTAGTGAAAACTAGCCCAATTAAAAACTCAAATTTCTGATAATAAACATTGTGTGCATAAAACAGTTTTTCAGGCTCGAAATGCTTGCAAGAGTTTTGAGAATACGGACAGTTATTCAATTTCCAGCCTTAGCATCACATGTTTCTTGTCCTTGCTGTTAAACTGATAGGTTTTTCTTTGGATGCTCCGATTTTTCTCCTTTCCTCTAAACCCAGCATTTCCAATGAGGTCTGGATGTTGAGCTGAGTTAGCACTCTATACCTGTGGAGAAAACATTGGCCCTTTAAAAAAAATGGAATATTTAGTGATCTTTTAATTGTTCTTAAACAAAATTAAATCCTTTCAATATTAATATTTAATAACTTTTTTCTCACTGATTTTTAGAACACACCCGACTTCAGATGGATCTGGAAAAGGTGGAACAGGTTAGAGCTGCTATCTTTGAAGCTGTTAAATTTCCCGTGTCATAGAGTTAGTGGTTTTACATCATAATTTTTTGTCTTTTCACAGCTTGAAACAAAAATAACAACAGAACTGGAATCACTGAAAGAAAGAATTAACAAAATGACTGAGGTAATGTAATAGTAAAGCAAAAGCAAAATAACGTTCAATACTCAATCCCAAACCAGTCTTTTTCCCAGGCAAAACTTAATTTAATTTACGAAAAAGCAAACAATCGTTTTGCTTCAAAGGTATGGGCAGAAGGGAAAGTAAAAACAATAACCAAATGTGGTGTCATTGTACTTGTTTTTTTGTAGTCTTCTTTAAGAAAATGTTGGGCTTTCTTTTTATGAGGTGGAAGAGTGGATACCATTCTAGGGGATTTCTGCTTCCTCAACAAAGGCTTAGGTCAAAGGGTGAATAAAAACGTTATTACGTTTAGCCCCCTGCGCAGTTGTTCTGTGGGATTGTCAAAACAGAAGGCTGTCGCCGCAAGATTTCAAATTGCCAAAGCTAGTGGTATAAGACCCAAAACACGCCATATAGGCTGACCATAAGACCCAAAACAACTTAGGTATCTTATGAGCAAGTGTCAAGTGGTATTCAAAGTCCGTCAATAGGTGTTATTATAACTTGTGTTGAAATAGAAATGGTGTGTAATTGTTTGCGTTATTCTTTCTCAGGAGCTTGAGACTTACAGTGACTTGGATACTCTGAGAGATCAGTCAGAAGAAAAGAAACGGGTGAGCTTCCTACTCCAGAATCAGCTTTTTTGTGCACCTCTCTGAAGGGCCAAAAGACCCAATGGAAGCCCAACATGAAAGACCTTACACTGGTTTCCTTTAAAGTTACACCACAATTACATTATTAGAAATCAGTTGCAGATTGCTCTCCCTTCGTCACTTCACTTGATTGCTTCCTCCTGTGTCCTAGTCAAACTTTTGACAAGGCTTTGAGCAAGTAAAGAAATAAAAGCATCCCATTCGTTATCGTTAAATACTTGTCAAACAACTGTAGCGTGTTGTGTCAATCTTTTTGCTAACAATGTTCTTTCTTTTATAAGCGTCTATACGAAGAAAAGAAGGGATTTTCCTCAAGGAAAGAGACATTCAAACAACGTAAGTTTAGCATCATTTCTTTTATTGATTTGTTTGTTTTTTATAATAGTTCTTATTTCCATTATGTCACCCTAAAAAAATGCCCACCTCTCTATGATGGGTAGCCTTCCACACAGTCGTTTTTAGGGGACTCGTATTACCTCCTCCTCACAAAGGAGGAGGAGGAGGAGGAGGTAATAGGAGTCCCCTAAAACCGACTGCGTGGGAGGCTATATGATGAGTAGTCGGATTTTGGTCCCTGTCATACACTATACTTGAGTCTCTCCTTTATTCTCTTTCCAACAGTATACAGACATCTTTCTTAGCTAATCAGAGGTCATTTTGGAGTTAATTATTTTCCCTCTCTCTCGTTTTTGAATTCAGATGTCCAGAGACTGTCTTCACTCTATGATGCTACAAGGAGTAAACTGATGGAAAACGAGACTCATTCTCAGGTATAATAATCCTTTAAACCCTTATAGTGATCAGCATCAAATTTCTCCTTACAATATCACTTGTTTATCAAACATACAAGTCATGAGAATAAGGGAAATGATCACCAGAGATGTTTTTCTTGGTAATCAAACAAATTATTTCAACTAGTACCCTAGATATTGGCACTAAAAGGGCTAAGAGGTATTTGGAAAAGAGCGAACTCTCGATTTATCGCAGCGGTGAGAGTTCCAATAGCAATACATAGATCACAACTTAAAACTATTGATAACTATTGCAATAGTTTTCTCAACTATCGATAGTTTCAATAGTTATCATCAAATAATCTCCCACTTAAAATCCTTTTTCTGTGATTGAAAAATACATCCTTCGTTCCCTGAGCTCACACTCACAGTGTTGATAGGTGCCATGAAACCAGGAGCATTAAAAGTTAAATGATACTTTGCTTCTATGTTTGTTTGATAGTAGTTTGTTTCCAGGGCCCTATCTGCATTTAAAAAGGCGACAAGTAGTGGTTCAGTATCACAGTGCATGATCTGACATTGAATGAGAACAAAAATTACAATGTTATTGGGGCTATAGTATCGCAATAGTATGGCAATGGTATTTCAACTATTACAAAAGCAATAGTCAAAACAACCTTAACAGTCACCCCTATAGTGAGTGCACTCTGATAGTTTCAAGCCGTGCTTCTATAACTAACTTTTCCATGGATGATTTTTGAAGGAGATGTTCAGTAAATTTAAAATAAAGTGTGGGTCAATTTTAGTAATGTTATGATGTGCCCAGCAACAGTAAATATGGCTTATTATATCACAGTGTCCCTAACTGCACATCATTTTGTGTGGGTGGAAAACTTTAATTTAACTTTACTGTCAGCCGAGAATTTTGCAATATAATTAATGCATTCATGTTGTTTGTTCTTGGTGTCTTTACAGCTTGGTAACTTGGAACGAAAGTGGCAACATCATGAACAAAACAACTTTGTCATGAAAGAGTGTATCCTTTGTTTCTGTCTTGTTTTTACAACGTTTTAGCGTGGTTACCTTAGAATGCATTTTACTAGTTAACCCCTTAGGGCCTAGTAAGTAGTATGGTAGGGATGTTTTGGGCCGTTTTTTGCGGAGGAGGAAATCTAATTAAGTTTCGAGGGAATAAATTAACGTCAATGACGTCATAGGCTATTGTCTTCATCTCATAAATAATAATCTCAAAATAGAATAGTGACATCATCGGGTGGTGGGGGTGGAGATGACGTAATCGGAAATGATAACATCATAACCAAAATATAGAATAGTATCATCACATTATTTTATAAGAGGAGTGAGGAGGAGGAGGAAACAATAGAAATGAGGAGGATTATGATGTCATAGTTTTCGATGACGTCAGCCCCTGTCATAGTTTTCGACGACGTCACCTCCACCAGCTAGCTTATGACATCATTGGCGTTAATTTATTCCCCCGCAAATAAACGGCACAAAACATCACTACCATACTACTCTAGTATCTTCGGCATCCAGGGGGGTGGGGAGTCGCAAATTATACTCCTTGTTGCTCATGCTACAAAAACCGGGTTCAGCTCCGACTGTGTGGGCCACTTAGGCTCGAAGTAGGACTTTACCTTGTTTATGTTAATCTGTGCAGCGTGGTATAAGTCCTTAATATTGCTTAGTTATTGCTCAAAAAAGCATGGAGAGTGACTATCGGCCAATGAAGCAAAATGTGACGGAACAGTTGGAAGAAATTAACAAGCTTCTGATTCAGTCTCTTGGAAAATAACTGAAACCACTTTTAAGGTGTGTGAAGGGTTAGTTTGTATCATTTAATTATTAATTTATAATGTTGAAGGGGCCTTAGAATCCAAGTTTTTCCAAACAAGATATGCTTTGGCATACAGACTGTTTATCATTAGTATAAATCTAGTAGCGTTCTATTACGAATGCCGTTCTCTGATTGGCTACGCTACCCGCTATCTATTCTGTGATAGATAGTGAGTAGCGGTTATCAACCAAATTCAGCCCGCTTCTTCGCGTTTTCGAAGTGTCTGTGAGGAGGATTTAGATAATCTACTTGTAAAGTTTTGAACAACTAGTAGATTTATACTAAAACAATTATATTATTCGCTCTCGATTTCTACGCGTGATCGTTGATTCGGGCTGCGCCCTCATCAGCTATCACGCGATAGAAATCTCGAACTCATAATCTAATTGTTAATTAGAAATGTACATGTAGTTGTTGTGTATTTATTTTTTGATCTTAAGACGTTGGCAAATTTGACAAATTACACTTATTCTAGCTTTTTTGACTTTTTGCCTAAAAACTGAACCAACAAGTAACCACCCCAGAAGGGAACGGTTGCGTTAAAATTTGATTCACCTTCATCGTAAGTTTCATTCCCATAATCTGGAACAAAGGAGTTAAATGAAATGAAACTGGCTTGAAAACGTTTTAAAACAAGAACAACTTGAAGCCACGATATACACGATGACTTTGTTGTTACTACATATTACGTCTTATATCAGGATACGCTAACATCACTGATTTTAGGGTACACTTAAAATCTTGAGCCAATTTATGCGTATGTGTGGGTACTAAGGTTTCCACTGTCTTCTCACCCTCTGGTTAGTGCATTAACTCAAGTGGGGTGGGGGGGGGGGGGGGGGCGGTACTCTAACCAAGGGGTGAGAGGATAGTATAACTGTTACCCACGGGGGTAGTATACACTAAGCAATTTGTGTATACTACCTCAGAGTTGGGGGTGGGGTTAGTAGTGTGCTATATTCCAGGGTTAGACAACACTAGCCTCTGTCAAGAATTACTGATAAATACCTTTAACCTGTGGTAATAGTAGATACGATCTTGCTAAATAGAATTATAGACCCAATTCTGAGGCGCAATCCAACTGGCTTCAGACGTGGGCACAGTTACCCTTAGTTGCCACCTTTTTAGATTTCCGGAAAGCCTTTGATTCCATCAACCGAGAGTCCATGTTTGTCATACTTCGTCATTATGGCATCCCTGCCGAAATCTTTAGTGCAATCAGAGTCCCGTATGGCAACTCTAAAAGTGCTGTGCTAGTTGACAGCCAGATGTCCGAAGGCTTTGAAGTAACCACTAGTGTCCTTCAAGGTGACGTTCTCGCCCCATTTCTTTTCATTATCATCTTGGACTATGTTACGGCCAGTCCACGAGTAACAATACTAACAACGGCCTACTGACCCGTCCTAAAAGATCAACCAGGCACTCAGCAAAGTACCTAAATGACCTTGACTTTGCCGTCGACATCAGCCTTCTAAAATCCTCTTTCGAAAGAGCTCTGGTGCATCTACCCCTCACCGCCTCCTCACCGTGGAGGCAGCGTTCGGTGTAGGGCTCCTTATCAACACCAGCAAAACAGAGTTCATGTCCCGGGAATCAATTAGCTCACTGTAGGGCCAGAAACAGTAAAACCGATCAACGACTTCCGCTATTCAGGCTCCATGGTTGTCAGTAGCCTCCACGACTTCAAACGTCGGAAGGCCGTCAGATGGTCCACATCCTGGAGCCTCGACAAGATCTAGTACTCATAGTCAATACCTTTGGACTTGAAGCTCCGCCTCTTTAGAACAACATGTCTATCTGTTCTACTGCACGGTTGTGAAACATGCATAATCACCAAGGACATGGGTGCGAAACTAAATGCTTTCGCCACCTCATGTTATAGGATCATGTTCAACATCAAAAAACTGAACAAAGTCTCAAATGACAGAATTTTCGATTCTCACAGGCACCAGCCCTTTGTTGTTGACAGTCATCGTGCGACAGCCTATGTTCCTTGGCCACATTTTGCGCATGGAGATGATGAAGCCCCAACATTTACGCATTGTATGAGTCCTCCCACGGGAGGAGACCCTCAGGGAAACGCGGAGGTCCTCCCCCCGCCAAGTCCAGGAATGAATTGACCCCGTCAATTACCTCTCAGAGGCTGACATCGTGCGCATTGTCCAAGACCGTGCCAGTTGGAGATGACTTACAGTCGACTGTTCCTCAGCCGACCGATGAAGTTAATGAATGTTAGAGAGAGATCTACAATTACGTCTACGACAAACGGCAGAAATGACCACTTGATCATGTTTACCCTACATTCGGCCGCTCATAGTCTTCAGTTTCTCGGTAAAATTGAGTGGCTTTGCGTTAACATCAAAGGCCAGAATTATTTTGCACTATTCTCGTCTAGTTACTAATTTTTTCAAGAAAACATAAACGCAGATCTCATGTTTGCCGTTTGCCGACAAAGCGATTCAAAATCTCTATTAACTTATTAACTGTTTTTATTTATTTGTGATGCAGGCAAAATCAAGCACTGTATGCCTGTATGTAAGCCACAAAGAAGAAAAACTGCCAAGGAATTCTGTTGAAGATGTCCCTTGGATCTGAGAGGATCAGTGATGCATGTGTTTGGTATTTAAGTAACATGTTAGAAGTTAGCATTAATGTACAGTGGCTATTTATACAAAATCCCTGGACAGTTTAGGCCTTGTATTATTATTGCTTAATTTCTCCTCACCATTGTGGAGATTCTTAGTTAACCTGGACATTAAAACATTACAATTGTCATTTTTACTTATCATACTCAGAATTGGTAAAGCATTTATTTATTCTCTAACCAAAATGACAGTTTTTGACCAGTGTTGAGGATGGATTTGGTAAAATTGTGTCCAGTAATAAAAGGGTTTTCTACAAAAGGAGTGTAAATCACTTTTTTGGTCAAAAATCCCCCAAAAATGTAAGCAAACTTGGTCAGTTGTAGCCTGTACTGTAATTTTGTTTCATGAAACCTACAAGGAATTTAAATTAATTTATTGTGGCAAAGCTAATTTACTAGTAAGTTTGCTTCTGCTTTAATGTAGAAGCCTTTTTATGTGATCAAATCTTTCAAAATTCAGCCTTTCAGGTAAATATCTAATACCGATCCATATTTAACACACAAACTGGGCAAGACTGTAGCGTTTTTCTGACTTTTTGGCCCAGAAAGCAGTATACACCCCTTCTGCAGAAAACGTTACAATTTAAAGACATTTCATGACCTGTTATCCAGAGATTTTTGTAAAAAAGGTTTCCATGTAGCAAGCGGCGTCATGTTGTGTAGCTTTGTTATTGTACAGCACACTTTTCTAGTGATTAAGCAATATCTTTCATGGCAAAAAGTTGAAAAATCGATTTCTTTCCTTTCATCTTTTGTGTTTATGAATAGCGATTACTAGCTATAGTAACTTGATGTACGTAGCTTTTTTTCTGCAAGAAGCGATTTAATTTAGAGAAAAAATAAGGAAATAAATTTTCGTGTTTGGAAGATACTGGAATTTTCCAATTTGGTTCTATTTACTTGCGTTTAGAAAATTGAAGGGCACGGAATAAAATTGGACATTATCTGTCAAAAGAAGTCTTTACTGGACATTGATTAAAGCCAGTACCAAAATTAACCAAACATGAACAGTTCGAAAATAAGGGCACTTTGATCATTAGAGAAAGTGTGATGATTAGGAAGCCTTCTTCTGCATCTTAATTCAACATACACCATAACAGAACGTTTTTGCTAAATCAATGGCTTTAACATTGATCACAGCTACCTGCACCTTTGCAAACGACTTATTGAAAACATCAACAAAACAGACCAACAATAGACAATTTTACTATCAATAGACCAACCGACTTCTGACTAACAGAAGACGGATCGAAACGCACCAATCACTTTTTACAGTCTTTACAGCCAATGACATCAAGTCGACTTTGTCGACCAATCAGGTCAACAATCTTTAAACTCTTAATTTTGCGAGAATTGAAATCATTTTAAGTTATGTCAAATAGTGAGATTGCAAATGGCTAACAAAGCAGTTTCTCTAATCATCGAAAGATGTTTTTCCTTTCGAATTGTTCATGTTAAGGTGTTTTGCTTTGAAGAATTTTTTTTTAACTTGAGCCACTGAGGAGCCACTGAGGAGCCACTGAATACTTTATGCTATGAAAAATAAACTTTTAAGTTATACTGTATGTAAAAATGTAAAAATACTATGTACACCATGAAAAAGACCAATAAAAATTCTAAAAAAAGACCAACAACAAACCATGTTCTTCAATCAATCTCAGCTAATGTACTGGTCGGATTTCAATTGTGGCATAAATTAAAGTTTGGTTTGGCAGATTTCCTTTGCTGGTCATTTGCCAGCCAGTACCCCTCGGAAGCAGGAAAGTCTTCGACAAACGACAGCGCTTCCTGGTTACTCGGTTTCTTCAAACGGGGACTCCAAACTGACTTTCCCTTTCGTTTGATAACGAAATGATTGCACGAAGATTGTCGCGAACGCCATTTCCTATCAAAACACCTTGCCCCTCCCCAACTGGGGCTCAATTGGACTCTGGTACCCAGTGTTGATCGCACCTCGTGTTGGCGGCCATCTTGTTGGCTACGAAGGTGATGGATTCTGCAGCGGGAATTTTGAAGCGCTTTTGGTGATTTTTGTGGGGCTGCAAGTTCTTGATAAGGTAAGTACGATTAGTTTTCGCATTTTAATTTGTATTTTATGTTTTTCTTACGGTATAAATTCAGATTGGGATGAGAAAAGAGTTTAGAATTCGAGCCAGTTTCCAAATTCGCTCTTGCATTGACTTGGAGGGACTCTTAACTGCATACTAACCCAATGAAAGGTTAGGCAACATCACCATGTAATGTTTTAGTTACTTTATTCAGTAATTTGACTTTTATTTATGGCTCAAATTGCCAGTTTTACAAATTCCATACACACTCCCCACCTTCAGATCGTTGCTAATGCGTGGTTCAATTCTACCTGTTACCATCTCCCCCCCGGGCATTTGTATACTTGACGTCCTATTCCCCACCCCCGGGCACACAGAAAGAGGCAATTCCCCACCCCCGGGACTCATGACATGGACTAAAAATAAACTGCTTCGTTTTGATGATTTATTTCTTTATTTAAACAAAACCAGGAACCTGAAAAATCCTAAACTTTTAGAACGAACGCGTATACATATTTAAAGAAGTCAAAGCTGATTGCCGCAGATTCGAGTTGAATTCGAAGCGACGCGTACGCATTGCATGCAGAAAACCAACTGTAAAATTTAAGAACAAATCTGGGAACCGAAACATTTACCCAAAGCGTATACCTAGCCTTTAAGATAAAAGTATAAAAATGAAACAGCCTTGAATATACGAAATAAAGCTACTAAATTTGGATACTTACGTCAAATCAAGCTCTGGGATAAGCTTTTAAAGTAATGAATGAAAATATAAATCACATCGCCTCCATCAGATCGATAAAATAAAATATATTTTCATTTTAAAAACTGCAACAAATTACCAATAACACTTAAATTCAAACAGAGCTTTCAGCTTCGACAGATTACTCTGGTTCAGCTATTCGCTAACGTATTCAATGGACTTGCCAGCGAAAAACGTGGCCTTTTCCGCGTAGTTAGCCGCCATTGTCACCCCATAAGTCCTTGCGTGAGTAGTTATTTCGATTTGCCCCGCCACCTACCCCCGGGCAAGACCGCTTGAGGAAATTCCCGACCCCCGGGCCAGACGGGCCGAGTTTTCCCGGGGTTGTGCCCGGGGGGGGGATGGTAACAGGTAGAATTGAACCACGCATAAATAAGACGCCTGAAGGCGTCAACGCGGGATGCGAAACCTTTTTAAACGTACAAATAAATGGCAGTGCAGATGTAAACAATCAGTATAGTATTACAAACCGTTCGTGTCTCCTAATCAAAGGTGATAACGTGAGGATTAAAGCACCTGTGTGAAGCACAAGGCATTCTCAACAAATGTTTTCCCCTGTATTTTATTTATAAATATAAACAGCGGAACATTGAAAAGCATACAAGCATTGATTACAAACCTTATCATCAGTGCTATTTATATTCTTGTTATGTAAATATGTGGCTACCGGTAAATGTAATTAAGGCTCGAGCCAATGTGATCACCTCCTGAAACCGCTCTTCTATCCCCCACCCTGACAGCTTAAAAACAAAGCTAGGATGAAGACATTATCCAGCAAGTGTTGAATGGAATTATTATCTTTCTCCAGTGAAATGTTCACAAACAGTTGGCAGGCGTGTGTGAAGGAACTTGGCATTGTGTTAAATTACTGATGTTCAGGTTTGTTTTGTTGTTTTTGCTTTTATTGTTTTCAGTTTTTATGGCATTATTGATAAAGAGGCCTGTCTTTACACTGCAATCCAATCACAGAGCCCAGGGCATATGAGAGAGACATTTTCAGGTTCTGTAAGGGCTTCACCCTATACAGTTACCTAGAGGCCCCTGATTCTGTGTTCAAGATGTCTTGTAACTCTTAACATTGCCCAAGTCCAACATGGAGCAAAATTCTCAAGTTTTGAAATAATTAAATTGTTAAGGTGGCTTACTACAGTTTTGATGGAGTATAAGGGCACAACTTTTAACTCTTTTAAAAAAGGTTCCAACTGTTTTTCCTTTCAATATTTACTATGTGAAATTTGAACAATTAAACGTCAACAAATAGCCAAAATGAGCGACCGAGTACCCAATGAGAGACTGGGCACTAGTAGGTTAAGTTACGTTTTTCTCAAATTTTACCTGTATGACCCCACCTGAAAATTTCAGGAATAAGAAATTGGGTCTGATTTAACATTCATGCCAAGTAAAATAAAAATCTGTAAGACAGTTTTTGTGCAAACTAAGAGAATGTGAAATCAAAAAAAGCTCAAAATCTGTCTTACAGATTTTTCAAAAATTTTGGCTCCAAACGTGATTCACCCAAACAAATCAACCGTGAAAATTTCATCATAAGTTGTACCATAAGTTTTCGAGCAATCCTCAATCAAAGACAGGTTTTTACAACCTCGGGCAAGGCTATCATAGCGCGCGCCACTAAGTCTCGGAAAAACTGTAGTAAGCCACCTTAAACAAAATAACTGTGGGTCTGAAGGGTAAGGCTTCCAAGAAGGATGCCGCAAACTCTCACCCAAAATTTAGAAAATACTCCACAGGAGTTTTTTTCTTTTTTTTTTATTAATTTTTTTTTTTTATAGAGAAGCCATTTAAAGAATCTAAAATCAAAATCTTCTAAATTTGTTTCAGACATCACCAGAAACTCGAAGGAGCTCATCTAGTCATGGTTTCTCTGACAGTGACGAAGCTCCGCTACCACATGTGAATATCCAAAAGGTATTTATTTATTTATTTATTTATTTATTTATTGAATTTACCCAATGAAGCCATCAGCATTCAGTACAAATATTAAATAACATTACATCAATTAGGATTAATGAGCCTGCAGTTTCATGGATTACACTTCTTATGTGTAGTTATCTGCTCTTTTAACAATTGGGGCCAGAAACCCTACCCAGATCTTCAGGGTAGAACTTACATCAGCATTACCAAATTTCCATGGGGAATTGTTGGTAGCACTGTGAAACAAGATCTCTCTTCTCACCTCAATGAAGCAATCAATTCAAGTTTCTAAGCATCCTTCAACGGAGCTCAACAGTGCTTCATGACTTAAGCGACAGTTAACTTTTTTGTGAAAAGGGTGGGATGGGGCCTGATGGAATGTGGTAGTAGTGTGATTGACTTCCCTGTGAAAATCACTGAATTTTATCATTGAAGCTCATTTTCTCTTTAAAGCCAAACTCAAGCATGCGCTTATACGACCTTAGTTTAGTAGACATTCGATTGACTTGTGCATAAGTGATAAATATTTTTAACATCCCTTGCAAATTCTTTTTCTCCTTTCAACTTTCTAGGTACATGTATTATCAAGATCAAAAGAGATGGTATTTACAGCCAGACTGTACAATGTATGAGATGTGGACCAGATTCTAAGTGATTACTTCCCTCTGGAATCAATTACAATCAGATTAGTTAAGGAGTATTATGAGATCTCTTTGACAGACAGTCACTGGTCCTGGCCATTGTGAGAGTCCTTATCTTCATCCCTCTCAGTTGGAAACATCTCTTTTCAAGGTGAACAGTCCAAGGTAGTTAAGGGGTATCTTAGACCAGTACATACATGTGGTATTCCAAAGTGGCTCAGTAGCGTAGTGCAGACCTAATCCACTGTATGGAAAAAAATAGTGGCTGTACATTTTACCATAATACCTTGCAAACCTAACACAAACCAATAAGCACATAGAAAGCCTTATTTTTTGCACATTTTGTCCCTGTGGTAACAACATATTGTACACTAGATTTGAAGTTTTTAGATCTTTTCTGTGCATTTTTATGACCATTTTTAGAGTTTTCGTATGCTAAGAATTATGGGTTAGTGTACCAGTTACCATGTCACCATCTTTTTCCACAGAGTGGATTGCAGCACCTTCACACTACAAAACTTAGATTTGCAAACTTTGTTTTCTTAAAGATTGGTGGGTGTGGATGTTTAAAAAATGTTGATACAGAAATAGAATTACATATACATGTAGTCCTTAAATTTTTCCAACCTTTTTCTGACTTTCTGAAGTTGACAAATTTGTATTTGAGGAGTGAACAACTGTTACACGTAAAGTTGCATGCTTTACTTTAAACATCAGAGAGAAGGATTTGGAAACAATTGGCATTAAACTCGGAGATTGTAGAGGTTTGTAGTGTGAAAGTACAGGTTTCCGTAGCCTCTAGAGTTTGCATCAGCTTCCAGCACTTATACTTTGATGGATCAATACTAACACTCTTATGCGTTGATACAACAATATCAAACAAACACATAATTATTGGTGAACAAGTTGTAAATGTTTTCATGACTTTGTAGGTTACCATAGCAACAATGGCCCTAAAACTTGAAAATTTGAAAATGAGGGTACTGCTCCCCAGTTTTTTTTTACACAACTATCAAATTGCAATCAGCATGTCAAGATGGAACTTTTTGCAAAGTTTAAAAAATAATAATAATAATTGGGAGGGATTCATAGGCGTCTTAAATTTTCAATAAATTAAAGTTGGTCATTTTTTTTTTTTTTTTTGAATTTTGCAAAAAGTTGTACCTGAGTTATTGTAGCCTCCCATGCAGTCATTTTTAGGGGATTGGTATTACCTCCTCCCCACAAACGCCTGCTCAACCAAGCACTAAATTCCTTTCCTCCACTAAGCCAGTCACATTGAACCTTCTAAAATCTGGAAGGTTGACCTTGACCTCACTATGCCTCGCACCAGAATGTTGAAAAACATCATGGCAGAGACAGAACTTGAGTGAGCTTTGAGCACCGCGTGCTCAGTTCGTTTAAAATTTCTCGTTTAAAATTGCCTATCAGCTGACTGCAATTAATTTGCTGACGGGGAATAGCAACATTTTTGTCAATTTGCCAGCTGGTTATGGAAAGTTGCTTATTTATCAAGCCTTGCCTTTAATTCTGTCAATGTGACAATTTACCCCCACTTGATCAGCTCTTTGTCCTTTAACTCTGTGTTTAATGGACTGATAAATACTGCAGATCTTCTACACTCTTTTTTGCTTTCTCAAATGGATTAAGTCTCTTGAAGCACTTCGTACAAACAAACAAATAAATCTGCTCCAGGGCTTCTGCACCTGTAAGAGGTGATATCTTCACCGACTGTCAACTTGATCAGGCGAGGAAGATTGACTACACTTTCCCGAAGATATTGAATCTCCCAGCAAATAACGGTGTAAAAACATTGAACGAGAAGCACTTGTTTTCACTTTTGCTAATTTTTTGGTGTTTCAGCCATGACTAGCCATTCCAGAAGTGAAAAAAAAAAATCCAACTTCACAGCTCCTCATCTCTCAAGAATGTACAAAGCTCACAGGAAACGTCAGCGGCCTTTGAAACCAGGAATTTGATTTGACATCATTAGACAATACCTCAGTAGTGATTGGCTAGGGTGCGTGGGGAGTAAAACAATGGGAAAGGGATGAACAGGCGTTTGTGGGGAGGAGGTAATATGAGTCCCCTAAAAATGACTACGTGGGAGGCTGTACCTGAGCATGCCGTTTACACAATTTCCATAATAAAAAATAGGAGTCACCAAGCTATTTTTTGTCATATTCTCTTAAAGCCAAGTTCAGGGCAGTTTTTAGCAGGTTTTATTGCTGCTATGGTAACCAATAAAGTCAAGAAAACAATTAAATAACTATTTTTGAATAATAAGGCATTTGTTTGGTAACATTAAATTATAGTATCCTCTAATCAAAGGTGGTAGTAATGAGTGATCAAATTATAAGTGAGGGAAGTGCTGGAAACCTTTGTGAGCCACCTTAAGTTTGCTGTCTTAAGCTGTTTTAATGTACATGTATTAAGGTGGAAAAAAATTTTAGAATGGATGAATGTTACTGTGCCGTTCAATGACATGCAAACTCTGAAATTTAAAACCCAAGTAATGATTTGTGTATCACAATTACTGGAACAGCAAAAAATACAGAAACTGACAGTGGATCAAAATCTGCTAATGACAGTGTATGAACATGACCTTAATGCATCGGTCAATTCCAACAGTGACCCTTCCCCTCCCCCACGCATTAGTGGGGCATTTTTCAACATTGCCATGGATCCAGGGGGTCAGGCATTAAACTAGTCTATCCCCGGGCATTCAACAGCCTCATGATTTTCACCTTACAATACTGTTGCTTCATTTCAATGATATGTTCATCAGCAAGACAATAAATTCTTGTAATTTCTTGATTTACTATATCTGAGGAGGACAAAAACGAGTATATTGCATTGCCCTTTAAGGTTGCTGGTTTTTTAATTGCTTTGGACAAATATTTTTCTTTTTAATGCCTACTAGTCTGACAATGTAGATGAATGATATGTTACTTATCAATTTTGCAAAATGAGCATTAAATCCTTAGTTTGTAAATTTGATGGCAAGTGGGCCATTCAAGGACATTTCACCGAAAGGTTGTTTTCATGTTCTAATAAAACAGATACACAATTACATATAAGCAACATTTTAAAGCCAAAATTTGGTTGCAGACAAATATCAATTATATCCTATGATTCCAATAATTCTGTTTTAGGCTTGAGATTATTCTTAATGTTAAAAGGTTTTAAAAAATGAATAATGCTTGTAGAAACTAAGCATGTTATTGAATTTTTGTGACTCTTTGTAGTTTGATATGTGAATCTGTCAAACTTTTTAAATTAATAATTCATGCAAAACCAGAAAAGACTTTTAATTCTTTTTCATGTACAGTATTTTCACAAAAGAAAGACATAATTGGTCAGAAACTAACAACAGAGTGTTTGTTTTTGAACTGTAGCCTATCTGTAAGCAACGTATGAGTGAAATCGATTTTTTTGACTTGTCCACCAAAATTAATTGAGTAGTCGATTTTTGTGGAAAGCCCCTGTTAAAGGGGCTAATTGTCAGATGTTGAGTGTTTTTGGTCAGAACTGCACTGAGACTGAAATTAAATGCCCTTTTGTGTTCACAAAATCTTCCTAGGAAGTCGAGAGGAAGATGTCTAGTTATTTTCTCAATAGAAGAAAAACCATAATCAGTATTTGATTTTTTGTAAGTCACAAAGGAAGAGGACTGAGAACATTGTTAGGGGTTGTTCATTTATATACCCGGAGTATTTGACAACCTGGTGATTTTCTCCTCACAGTACCATTGCTTCATTTCAGTGATAAGTTCACTATCAGAGACAATAAATTCTTGAGGTTAACTGCATCTAAGGAGCATAAATTAGATGATAGTTCCACAGAATGAATGGCCACTGCTGCATTACTGAGAAATAGGACTTAAATTTGAGATTTAGTTTGGCTTGAATAAGCTTCATTAGAACAAAGGCTAGCCCCGAAACTAACGAATCAATGTCTTTTTTAACTGCACCGTGGAGCATTTGACCAGCTTGTTTGACCCCACCATGGGGCATTTGGCAGTTTATTTTCAAACAGTGCTAATCAGAATTGACATAGTCAGGGAAAAGTCAGGGAATTTCTAGATATCAAGTCAGGGAAATACCAAATTCTACCTCAAAGTAAGTGAAAAGTCGAAAAATTTGTTTGGCCTGACACCAGGTTTGGGAAAGGGTTTCCTTGTTGGCTAAGGTTATGTTATTACAAAAGACATTTACGAAGGGATTCTGTGGCTTCATCACTTGCATTATTGGCAAGGAAGTTAGAGAGATTTAGGATTTCATTTACGGCAAATGGCAGAAATGATCATGTGACTGTGTTTACCCTATATTTGCCGTGTGCTGTTTTCAGTTTTGTGGTAGAATTGAATAGTTTTTTTTTTTTCAATAATTCTTTATTGAAACAAATTGATATTAATACAGCAAATTAGTTACTTACCTACATAATTATAATCTTACAACTAATATTACTAATACTAATAATATAATACAACTTATTAACGCTAATGATACTACTACAACTAATATTATTACAACACTAAAAACACCAATATCATTAACAATAGACGGTAACCAAAAAAAAATTTCAAACAAACTAGAACTGAATGTTTACAAAATATAATGTAAATAACATATTAATTAGTGTTACACACGTCACATACAGAAAGTGAATGCATATTAAAACCTTTAAATAATTGAGCATTTACTAGAGGCAACACTATCCATTTAGCTTCAAAGAAATCTTTTGTTTTTTTACTATGTAGACTTGTATATTTTTCCGTTTCATATTTTACAGCAATTTTCTTTTTAAATCCATATATATTTGGAAGAATTTTACCTCTTCTACAATCCCACAAGTACAATTTCCCAATCATAATTAGATAGTTTAGAAGCTTAATAGAAAAGGAGTTTTGTGGTATCATTCTGACTAAAACATCTTGCAACAGAAGTCGAATGTTTTCGATTAAGAGTTGGTGCCAGAATGCCTCGAAGTCACACCAGAAATCTATCGAGTAAGGACAGAGATATAGGAAGTGATATGGCATTTCTGGTTCAGATGAACAAAATGAGCACGAGTCATTCATTTTAAAGCCAATTTTGTAAAGTTTAGCAGTAGTGAAAAGAATGGAGTTAAGAATTTTGTATTTTAAGAGCAACGCTATGTGGGATCGTAAAAATTTGTTTAAATTCCTCAAGCGTAAAATGAAATTCATTTTGCAGCTTGTTTACAATAGTTGGAAAAAGAGCCTTTGTGCTTACAAGTAAAGTATAATAGTCTTAAGATTTCTTCTTTGTCACATCAAATATATTATCGTCAATTTTTAGAGAAAGTTCACCTGATTTATAAGTACTATTTTTTAAAATGGAAGGAATGGACTGTCGAAGACCTGCCCAAACTAAAAAATTAGTTTTAGGAATCCTGTCAGAAACTAGGGAAAAGGAATCTTTGTTATTTAAATCAATGGATAGATCGCTGATATGAACTACACCAGCTTCGAAATAGCTTTTATAATAAACTGTTTTAATACTGTCTAATCTTTCTATGAAATTCTTTTCAAGAAGCACTTTTTGATCATACGTGAAATAAATTCCTAAAGCCTCTATCGGTTCGTTGGGCCATTTAATCCCAAAAGGCTGTGCTTTGCAGTTCCTTGAAGAACCTATCCACATAGCTTCCGTTTTGAAACAATTAATCTTTAAGCCAGAGACAATCGTGAAATCATCTAATAGCCTAAAAAGAGCAGTAGCAGAGCTTGTGTCGGCCAGTATTGCTGTCTTATCATCTGCATATTGAAGAATTTTTGTCTCCACTCCCAATAGAAATACCTTTTATGTCTTTATTTTGTCGAATCGCAATTGCTAATGTTTCTATAATAACTACAAAGAGGTAAGGAGAGAGCGGGTGCCCCTGTCGTACCCCACGTTCAAGATTAAAGTATTCAGATTAAAGTCCATTGTTAATCACACAGCTTTGTATATTTTTGTAGAACGTTTGAACCCAATGGATGAAAATAGGGCCAAAATTGAAGGATTTCAAACAATAGAGAAATTCCCATTGTAATTGATTAGTTTTGCATTATTCTCACCTATGTACTAACTTTATCAATAAAACATAAACATGTCATGTTTGCGATTTTCTGTAAATGGGATTCTAAATCCCTCTATTATCTTCTGTTGACTTTCAAAACTGGTTTATAACCTGTGAAATGTCAGAGATATGTCAGGGAAATGTTATTGTGATAAGTGGCAACCCTGTAATGCCCTGGGGTGGGGTGGGCACTGTTGGTATTGACTGATGCATTCGACCCATAATTTCAGCCCAAGTACTTTCAACTGTTTTCTAAGAGGTCTGCCTCACTGATTCATAGCAGTGAAAAAGTTGGTTGAATCTTGAACTTCAGAGTCTGCATGTTATTGAAATATGCAGTAAGGTGAAGCATGCTGGTCTTCCCAAAGAATTAGCTGTAGCTGGTGAAAAAACAGAACTCTGTTATGGATGGTGCCTACTAATACAAAAGTATTTTTGTGCGGTTCATGACTATGTGGAAAAAGCAGATCTTAGCAAGTGCTATTGAAATTTTAAAAGAAAATTGGGGGTAACCACACATTTTTTAGAGATAAATAAGCAACAATTATTCTAAAAAGTAGTAAAACACAGAGCAATGTATGGCGTTTTTTTCCATTTTGGAGCTTTATTATGTCTTAAAAATGTATAGTTACCCCCAATTTTCTTTTTCTATACCAAAAGCACTTGCTAATTTTTGCTTTCTCAACATAGTTTTAAACCACGCAAAAATATCCTTGTATTAGAAGGCATCACCCATAGGAAACCTGAGTATCTTGAGATGCGCAGAATGTATGCGCAGTAACAAAAGTAGGCACCGTCCTTAATACTGTACACTGTGGGGTTTGGACTATTTTTTATCACTATACTATACACTCTGATTTTTGGCCTGATTTTCATAATACAGCTGTTATACTACAAACTCGAATTCTAGGCCTAATTTTTCTCCTATCTGTATATACTCTTGACCAGTGTTCCTCCTAATTAACCTAATGCTGTACACTCTATGTTTCGGCCTTATATCCATCCTTACATTATACACTGCACCCTCTGATCTTTGGTTTAACTTTAATCCCAATTCAATATATTGGTTTTTTGTCTAATTTTTATCCTAACATTATACACTCTGGTTTTTGGCTAATTTTCATTCTAATACTAAACAGTCTTGTTTTTGGTCTAATTTCCATCCTATTTCTAGTTTTTTGGGCTAATTGTTATCCTGATACTGTACACTATGGGTTTTGGTTTCATCTCATCCTAATACTATACATTATGGCTCTTGGACTAATTTTCATCCTAATACTGTACACTTTGAGTTTTGACCTAATTTTCACCGCAATACTATAGACTGTAGTTTTTCACCAAATTTTCATTTCGATACCATACTATAGTTTTCGGCCTAATTTTCATCTTAATACTTTTTAGTTTGGTTTCTGGTCTAATTTTCATTCTAATGCTATAAAGTTTGTTTTTTTTGGAATAATTTTTACCTTTATAAGTTTATACTATATACGCTCTGGTTTTTTGTCTAATTTTTATCCTTATACTTTACACTAGTTTTCAGACTTAATTCCATCCTAATGCTATAAACGCAAGTTCTCAGCCTAATTTTGATCGTATTACAGTAAACTCTGGTTTTTTTTGCCTAATTTTCACCCTGGCTAATACTATAAACTCTGATTTAGGGGCTAAATTCCATTGCAATACTATACACACTAGCTTTTGGTCTAATTGTCATCCTAATACTAATGTCTATCACTATGGTTTTTCGACTGTCATCTTAAAACTATACACTCTGCTGGTTTTTGGTCTTATTTTCATCCTAATACTTTTTACACTCTTGATTTTTGACCTAATTTTCATTCTAATACTACACACTCTAGGTTTTGGCCTAATTTTCATCCTAATACTCTAGACTCTGGGTTTGGCCTAATTTTCGCCCTAATAAAAGTACTGGTTTTTAGCCTAATCTTCATCGTAATACTATACACTCTAGTCTGTAGCCTAATTTTCATCCCAATAGTATAGACTCTGGTTTTGGCCTAATTTTTATCCCAATACTATATGGTCTAGTCTTTGGCCTAGTTTTCATCCTAATAGTATAGACTCTGGATTTTGCCCTTATTTCTATGGCAATACTAGACTCTTGATTTTGGCTAATTTCCATGGTAATACTATAGACTCAAGATTTTGGCCTAATTTTCATCCTTGTAGTGTGGTTTTCAATTGAGTGTCATAAAACCAAAACCAAAGTAATAACTCTGGCCAATCACAACAAACGCAAAAAGTGCAAAGAACCAATCAGAATTCAGAGCAAATACATTTGACTGGTGTCAAGCGTGGGAAAATACGTGCAACCAAGTCATAATTGGTTTTAGTTTTGTTTCTCATTGGTTGAAAAAGCAGTGGGAGTTTTGTCAGCTAATCACAGAGCCTAGTAGTGCAAAACCAAAGGAAATGCGCAATTACTTTTGACACTCAATTTTGAAAACTGCTCTACCATAGACTCTGGGTTTGGGCCTAATTTTCATCCTAATACTCTGGACTATGGATTTTGGCCTAATTTCATCCTTATACTATAGACTATGGATTTTGGCCAAAATCCATAGTCTACAGTGTTAGAATGAAAATTAAGCGAAAATCCATAGTCTATAGTATTACGATAAAAATTAGTCCAAAATCCATAGTCTATAGCATTATGATTAAAAATACACCAAAATCCAGTCTACGGTGTTAGGATGAAAGTTAGGCCAAAATCCATAGTCTAAAGCATTACGATGACAATTATGCCAAAATCCATACTCTATAGCATTAGGATGAAAGTTAGGCCAAAATCCATGGTCTATAGCACTACGATGAAAATTAGGGCAAAATCGATAGTCTATAGTATTAGGATGTCAATTAGGCCATAATCCATAGTCTTGTGTTTAGTTTTAGGATGGAAATTTAGCAGAAAAACAGTGTACAGTTATAGGATGAAAATTAGTGTAAGAACCATAGCATATAGTATTAGGCTGACAATAAGCCCGAAGTATTATGATGAAAAGTAGGCCGAAAACTAGAGTGTTCAGTAGTAGGTTAGACATTAGGCTGAAAACTAGAGTGTACAGCAGTATTATGATGAAGATAAGACCAAACAACAGTGTTTAGGGTTAGGGTTAACCTAACTTTCATCCTAATACTATACACTGGTTTTTTGTCTAATTTTTTATCCTAATACTTTACACTCTCGTTTTAAGTGTAATTTTCACCCTGATGCTATACACTATCCTAATAGTTTTTGAACTATTTTTTAGCCTAATACTATTCCTTCTGCTTTTTGGCCTAATTTTTATCCAAAATCTACACACTATGGTTTTTGACTGTTACATCCTAATATTATACACTGTAATTTTTGGACTATTGTTTATATAGTACATTTTGTGTTAATAGTAATAGACCTTTATCACTCAGCGGCCAAGTTGAGTCTAAAAAGCTTTGTTTTCGAGCGGCAATCCTCCGCCAGACCTGAATTCAGAGTGAGCCTTGCCGTGCAGAAACAAAGCTTTTTATTCTCCTTAGACTCAACATGGCCACTGTGTGATAAAGGTCTATTAAATGGCTAAGAACATAACAGTGTAATGTCGTATTTTGTCTGAAGAAAATTGTTACTTAATTGTATTTTGCTGTCAATAAAAATTGCATTGCTTTTTAATGGAGTCTTTGGGTCAGATCTTAAATAATAAATGTGAAAAAATATGAAAAAATCAAATTAAAAAGAGTTGGAAAAAATTAAAAATAAAATGTACGCATACATCATCAAGATTATTTATGCACGCTGACATCATGTTATTAATTATGCATGCATGACGTCACCATAATTAATTATACATGCCTGAAGTCATCATCATTAATATTCATTGGCATAAGACTCAGATTCAGATTCGAAAATAGACATGATTCTGAATCCAAATCTGATTCCGAGTATACAGCATCTCAACGCATCCTCGGAATCAGATTTGGATTCAGAATCGTGTCTATATTCGAATCTGAATCTGAGTCTAATGCAAATGAATATTAATGAAATGATGACGTCAGGCATGTATAATTAATTATGGTGACGTCATGCATGCATAATTAATAACATGATGTCAGTGTGCATAAATAATCTTGATGACAATTGCATACATTTTGTGGTTGATTTATTCCAGAACCAAAATCAGTCCAGTACTCTTGTTAATTTTTTGTTTTATTGACTTTTCCCTTCTTACATACTATCTTCACTTTTTTCTGACTTAATACAGAATATTAACTTTTTTGTCTGCTTTACATCCATTAACAATAACATGTCACCTACCACCTTCAAAATCGTTAGTTAGAGTTGCATTTTTGTAGATTTTAATCAGTGAACGAAAAGCCAGTAAGACTTTTGGCATCATTTCAAGGAGACGCAGCCAAAAAATTGATATGTTTACTTGGTTAGAAATGGTAAAACTTATCAAAGTTGATTCCATACCAGTTTAAACTAAAAGAAAAGGTGTATTTTGCTGGATACAAAACATTGAAATTTCAGTGCCCATGATAATGTACAAAGTCAGTAAATTATCAGTAAAATACCTCTTCTTTTAGTTTGAACTGGCTCGGAAATCACTTTTAGTTGAGTTTTACCTTCTCTTGGCAGGTAAAATTGTCAGTTTCTTGGATCCTTTAAGTTCAAGATAATTTAAATGGCTTTTCTTTGAACGATGTCCACCAAAATGCAACTTAAACCGAGTTTTGAAGGCAGTTGGTCATGTGTCAACTAATTGCTGTAAAGAGTCAAATTAAAGCCACAAGTTACAGTCAATCTATGTCACGCATGACCAGTATGTTTGAAATTTGAATGCAATTTTGAAATTTGCATGTAATTTTTGAGCATCGCCAGTGAGATTTCAGAGTTCCTCTACAGATTCCCTAGTTTATTGGCGGTATAAAGCTATGAATTTTTCTTAGTATTTCAAAGTCTTTCAAAAATAACAATCGTTTTCCAGGTATTTTGAAATTTTTTTTCAGTTAATGCATCTTTATGAGACAGCTTTCTCAAGATTCCATTCAAATGCAGGACATTACCAGAAAGGACTTCAAATGTTAATTTCATTCTAGGAAAAGCTGGTCACATTTGACGTAGACTGACTGTAAATTCAACTAATATCTTACAGTGGTTTCTGCTTCGAGAAGTTTTTGACATTTTAATTTCCCAGTGACTACCATTTCAGCTGGCTGGCCAGTTAAAAGACAACAGATAATTGGAAATGTCAATCCCTGGGCATCACTGACCTTTAGTGCTTCTTAGATTGCTTTTTTTTTTTTTTCGTTTCTTTTTTTTTCTGTTGATATGCACTTTTTAGGGTGAAAAACGGAAATCTTACCCAGTCGTGTGCTTTTACTTGAAATGAACTGCAAAAAATAGAGATCTTGGGGCAACGTTTCCTATAAGTGTACATGACATAATTTTTTTATTTGCTTGATCAAGTCAAATGTTGATGTTGTTCTTGTATGAAATTGGAAAATATTTGTTAATAATTTTTCTTCCCCGCATTTGAGATGTATAAAAGCGTCAAATTTCACTTCCAGTTTGGGTGCCAAACCGCGCCACATGGGAGACTGGCTGTCATGTACCCAACAGGAAGTGAAATTTGACACTATTATACTCCTCAAATGTGGCAGAAAAATTTATAACAAATTATTTGTTTTCAATTTCCACACAAGAACAACAGGAAGATTTGATCAAGCAAATAAAAAAATTCTGTCATTTTTACTAATGCCAAAACAACAAAAAGTGATCTTAAAAGTACTATAGGTCAATTACATCCAGAGCCCTTCAATTGCAAAATCACAATGAAAGCCACCAGGAAATTAAAATGTGTCAAAAACTCCTACGACAGCAACAACATGACATGATAAACAGTAACCAATATTGAAGGGCTGAGTGCAAAAATAGCCTGTATGGAATATTAAACTAATTTTACAAGTTTCACACTTTTTTGGCCTGAATTCAGCTGTCTCTTCTCGTTGCTTAGACCAACACATCTGCGTTATACAGCCAATGATACAATTTAGTGACATGATCAGAGACGGTTGCATTGTATAGCCACAAATTGGGACCATTTTCCTTAAAGTTTTAAATTTCATATTTCATTTTCTTGTTTTGCTGAAGACGGCAAAGAAATTTACCAAAATTCATAACGCACATGCAGAGCTATTGTTTTGCTAATAAATCTTATTTTTTGTGAAGTCTCCATGATCGTAGATCTTAAGGTCCCTACAACTGTCCAGTGACCTTGTGACCCATTTTAATGACAAAAAGCATCCATCTACTTCATGCAAAATACTCCAAATGTTGCTGAAATGGAGTGGTTGTTTGATAATCATTTACTTTTCTTGCTGCAAAAAACCCAAATCAGAACTGGAATGATTTCATGTGAAAAATACTAAATATATTTTATCGGCAACTTCATTACCTGACAATAATATTTGTTAAAATACATATGTAACAAAATACTTGAAATTCTGAAATCCTGGTGTTTTGATAGAATATTGGTTTCTATTGTGCTGAATACAAGCTAAGTTTGCTTGTGATTCCATTTGCTTGCTAAAAAAAAACATAATCCTGTTTTTTTTTGCCACCTTATTGAAGCAATTCTGCTAAAACCGTAAAATGACATGAAGAGCCAATAAAGGCAAATCAAACCATTGCAAAGTCTCTAAAGTTTGATGAAATATCCCTACATCCAAACCCATGACAGCAATGCAAATATTGGCAATCAATGACAAATCAAAATTATTAGCTCATTTTTAGGTCGTGATGTCACTGGACAGTGATTGTGCAGATGTATCCTACTGACATGTGTAACCAGAGGAGACAGTGAAGATTTAGGCTACACACCTTTATGGAGTAAAAATGCTATGAACCATTTACGACTCGACTTGCAAAACAGTGGTTAAAAGGTGACTCAAGCAGACAGTGTTTTAACATGTTTAAACAAGAGCATTTAGACATGTGGAAACATTTGCTTATGGTGTTTAAACATGTTTTTAACGTGATTAAACATCCAGTTCAAAATGTGCTGTGTTTAATTATTTTGGGAATTTATTATGGTATTCATTGCAAATTTGAATTCAAGTTGATTATTATGCAAATAAACTAATTCCGGTTGTTGTTACAGATTGTTACAAACAAAATCAGACAGAGAACGTCTTTCGCACAATGCCAATTTGGCTGTATCTTATTAATAGAATATGCATTCACATTCCAAACTCGCTAGCTACAGTTGATTCTTCCAGTTCACCTTCAAGTCCAGGCGTCAAGGTGGTTAGTTTTTATTCTAACAGCAACAAGAAACATTTCAAAGCACTACAACTTACAATTTGCCCATCTTGAACAAATAGCACAGAAATTCAGTCACAAATCCAGTCATATGTTACTCTTTTGGCAACTGAGAGATTCCATTTATTACAAGCCGAGATCAAAATGTCCGCTTGAGATCGGCAAATCAGTATTTGTTTGAATTTGTTTAAAAATTATTTATTAAAACAGAGTTTAAACGTTATTCAAACCTGTTTAAGCGGTGTTTAAACTTGTTTTCATTTAAAATGCTAAAAGTTGGATTTTCCTTTCTGTCACCTTAAACCACCTTGTTGCAAATTAGGTCACATTTAGTTTTGATGCTCTTAGAAATGAACTTCAATTCCTTGGTTGCTTTGGCCAAATTAGACCATGTTAAGATGCTAGCTACCACAGATTCATCTTTCTTCATAATTGTTGATAGCATTTTCCACTCACAGAAAGAAACTTGAAAACTAGGAGCGAGCGCCTCTAAGCACTCAGCCCTTCAGTTACAAAGCTTAATAGAAAAGTACAACAATAACTTTAAAAAAATAAAAAAATGCAGAGCTTTTGCGTACAGAAAGTTAACTGGTCTTGCAATCACTAGGCTGTTGATTAAATTTCAAAATTAAATGGACGTAATTCTTGGTTAGGCTTAACCCTGTTTCCAGCAATTGAGTCCAGTGGTTCTAGAATTTCTTTCTAGCATGTCAAATTAGCAGCCGTTGTTTTGTTAACACAAAATAATACAAAAAGTGTATGCAAAAACCCAGCAATTTCAAACAATAATTGTGTGAAATTATTATGAGAATAGTCTAGGAAATTAAGGGTGTTGTTCTATTGTGTGACTGAAACAATTTTCCTCAGTCCACTAGACTGCTGTATTTACTAGTTGCAAACCTTTAAATTTAGCTGCTCAGTGAATATAGGTATAACTCATGATGACCAAGAAAGAAACTCTTAATCCTCTAAGAAATCTCTTGATCCTCCTTCAAAACAATCACTCCAAGCTGTGCTCCACATCTCAGAGGTACAGAGTGGCACCAAATCAATGTCACCTTGTTCTTGATGACAACTAGAAAGTAGAAATGACATAGACATGTCAAAAATGCTAAATGACAGTATAACTTTTGTGTTTGTCAATCACCCAGTGCTGGTAACCTATGTTACGTTGCTTTATAAAGCACATGATTTTGAGTACTGTTCCTGGGGAAATAGTGTTCAGTTGACTGATTCAATTTGGTTAGAGAATAAAAACCCTCCTACCACGTCCCATCCTTTTCTATTGAAACACTATGCAATTAGCTCTGTTTTTAACTCTTTCATCAATAATTTGTTAATAGTGATTATAAGACATTTTGGTAAGCTGATTTTTATTATTGGTCGAGTCAATCAATATTAGAATCATTTATTATTGATTATACTGATTGGATTGATCAATGATTCACTTTTGTTGACTGATTTTCCCGCAAATTGTTCCAAATAATAAATTTTAAAAATTTTAAATAAACATGACTGCCATTTATCCCAGCATTTTAGTGACCTTTTTTGGAGCAAACTGAGCATTTTACTAACAAAATGGATGAAGCATTTCGAAAGAATATTTTAGTGGGGAAAGAAAAATATTAATGTACAAAACCAATGGCTTACCCTCAAACCAGTGCTTCACACTGCTTCAAGTTTGTTGAGGCTTTCCATTGCTCTAAGTTCCTGTGGACGGAATAAATTACAACAGTCAAGAATTAATAACATAATATTATAATAAATTTATTATGCACTACTTATAAATCTTTCTTTTCTAATGAAAGCTTAAATGTATGCAAAATGAAAGACCAAAAAGGCCTTTCAAGCCAGAATGCCTCTGTAGTCTCCTTGAATCTTAGTTCATTTCCACAGCCAGATGCATACAGCATTTTAAGACAAGTAACCATTCTCTGCATTCTGAAGGATTTTGTCAAGTGCTATATTGGATCACTTGAGTTCTCACCCAAACAGAAACATAGGGATCCAAGGAAGGGGTGCTTACTTGAGGAAGAGGGGTCACCTTATTTCAAATTCTGGCAATAGGAGGGGGGCACTTAATTGAGGGAGGCACTTATTCAAGGATTTACAATAGTCAAACTATCATCAGGATGTACAACAAAATTACATGTATGGGACATTGATGTCATGAAATTTGCATTATTTTATAACTTCACTATGATATCATAGACACATATGTTTATGGAATCCGATTTGTTTCACTGGCATATCTGATCAAATCTATTAAACAGTGACTTTCATCACATTACAAAGAAGGCTAATGGACCACTGGCTTCCCAGGCTCACAACGGGTTCCTCAAAGGCAAAATATGTCGGCCAAAATAAAAGGATTTTATCATGAGTTCAATAAAATAATTATTGTAAAAATGTACAAGTATCGAAATTTAAGTGTACATACCTTACGGAATTATGCCTCTGTGTTGTTTTGTGACTGTTTCATCACCTGTAAACAGCATATATGACAAGCTTTGGTGTTCTGGTTTCTGCAGGTTTCTGGATCACGACTTTCCAAGACAAAGTGAGGTAAAACAAATCGCAATCACCTTCAATCGACCCCAAATGCTCCTTGCTAGAATGTAGTCTGTAGAACCTCTTTCCAAATTATCTTCAGTTTAGTAACAAGACAATTTTCAACTTTGTGTCTCCGTCTCACTGGCTATTCTTTTGGCTTAGTAGCCATGCCATATGGTTGTCTCATCGGGGACCTTGTCAGGGAGGGACCCAAGTACAAAAATAACCCCTTCTTTGCACATGGTTAAGCTTATATCTGACCGCAAATGATCCGAAATGATCCCCAAATTGGGCCGCAAGTTAAAAGTCACCTCACTAAAAGGGATTGATTGGTATGGACTTCTGACATTGGATAGTGAAATTCTCACAAGTCCGACAGTTAAATTTAAATGCATAACATTAACGGACTGTCAATGGACCGACTCTCTTTTTCCAGTCTGTATAGACTGTACAGATTGTCAAACTCTCAGAGGCCCCAACCGCTAAAGAGATACATAAAAAAATATAATAATAAAATATCAATAAAGAAAAGAAAAGAGAGTCGCTAATTCAGCTGGGGAAGATTCACCCAAATCAAGAAAATTTAGTGTTGTGAAAATCGCGTATTTATGTGAGTTGTACATTAACGGTGGTGGCACTTTTAGAGGGAGAATCATAACTACACCTGTAAAAATAAATTTATTGATAAGCAGCAATTTAAGGTCAAAAAAATCCTGTAGAATTGTTTATTGTGAGTTAATGAGAGCAGGCACAGAATTTGATGGAAAATGAAATTTAAACCTGAGCATACGACAACATAGAATCTTTGATGTTACTACCAAAACCTTGAATTATTAGCTTATTTGACTGTTGCTATTATTAATTTGTAGATAAGGCATCAGTTTAAATATAAATGTTGTAGGCTTTGGTAAGCTCAGTGCCCTGCATGACACCAGTGTAAACTTCTGAGTTTAAGAGCTATACTGTATGCATGTTTGATGAAATGATTAATGTTAATGAAGTTGTTAAGACGTGAAATAAAGACAGAAAACTGGAGATGCTCTGTAGCAATATATATTTGCTTTGACAAGCAGTGCTTGCTTTATACTTATGCAAATGAACAGAGTGCAAAAGAATAATTATATACTGTACAAACATTCCTCTTTTCACAACACAACACACTACAGCCAAAACTCTTCTACCGCAGAAAACATGAAGCTGAAAAGGTGGAGTTGGTCCTATCTACTATAAATAGCCTCTTATTTCTCTATTATCCCCAGCAAAACACACAAGGAGATGATATCCCATCTGGTGAGGAGGCCAAGCCTCCAGTGTGTCCATTGAAGAAGTTCACTGTACATTGTACATGCGCTCCTCATTTTAATGAAACAATATGTGCATCAACCCGCGCAGACAATTCAGCAATAGCTCGCTTTAAGCGAGGAGGATCCGTGAAGAAATATGTGAATAGCTCTCTTTCCATCAGCTTTAAGCTATCTGAGCGGAGGACCTGCGGACAAATAATAATAAGATGGGTAAAAATAGGCGCACGAGAGGTACATGTGTTCACAGCTTGTGATATCTCCAATCTTCACATATTTCTAACTTACCAGATGAGTGCTAACGACGATGGCAATGCTAATGACTTACATTAATAAAACATTTATAAAATTACAGCATTACACAATTTGGAATGATTGGAAAGTAGTTACAATTTGTTTTCAGAGGATGCAATATGAAGTCATTCAGCCAATTCCAATAGTAGCCAACGCCTCATTTATAGCACCAAGTTTCTGTTAGCTGTCATTTAACAGAGTTACAATGGTAAACAGCTTTATTACTAAGAAGCCAATATTTAAAGAGAATAAAAAACAATATGTCACAATCTAAATAACGTCTGCAAAGGGTCTAACAATAAAGATGCCAGCTGATATGGCAAAATAAAACCCTGCAGTTGTACCTTTTTCTTGGCCTCACAGTCTTTAATGATGTCCTTGATGGATTGTTCTAGAGTGACAATCAGCTCATCCAACTGACTTAGTCCATCTGCTAGACGCTGTACAATTACAAACAAATCAATAAATAACCTACAATGGTCTCCTGCTATCTGGAACACAAACTCATTTCCCGTGGATATTGTTCACAGACTGGTTTATTAATGGCTGTCTCAATCCCGACTATTTCGGAAACATTTGTTTCGCACAGGAGTTAGAGGTAACAAGAGCCAATTTACTGAAGTACTGGATGATGCCTCCTTCTGCGTCTGCACACATAGTCTGCGCATCTCAGGATTGGTCCATGAAACTTGGGTTTGCCTAAAGAGGGAGCGTCACCCATTTTTGGTGCAATTTTGAAAAGCCAAAAAATACACTTAATTTATCAACGGAAAATTTAAACTAATGGTTCGCCCAATATTAATATTCTGTTAACAATAACTCCACCAATGCACAGAAACTAGCGTAAATTATCTTTGGCTGCAGATGGCTGACATGGAAATGGAAGGCAACTTGAAAAAATGCGCACTTCTTTTCATTCTTCCTAACTTATGTATCTTCGAGAAGTCGCAAAAATATGATTAAGTTTTGTCCACCAGGTGTTCCAAGAGCAAATTTCAAATTAGAGAAAAAGGTTCTTTGTCAAATATTTAACGAGTTTTGGCCAAAATACAGCAAAATGTCCTTGACAGTACCCCTTTTAAGGATGGTGCCTACTAAAACAAATACATTTTTGCATGTTTTGAGACTGTGGGAAAGCCAGATCTTTGTATGTATTTAAAGCTGTTTAGTATTATTAGAGAAGTTTAGGAGAAACATTTTAAATACTTTCCCGCATTTGACACTGACATTTTGAACTTGAGAATGCTGTCATGAGGACAGCGAAATGTTCCTTACTAATTTTGGTATAGTTTTTAGAATATTACTGTTGCTTAATTATCGCACAGAGAACATTCTATCATTCCTTTTAACCTTACAAACTTAAAAGGAATAATAGAATCCAGTTAGTTTCGACTGTAACCAAAATCGTTGCCTTAACCCTTAAAGCTCCAATAGTGACCAACATGAAATTTCGCCTCACATTACCCATGTCTGATCAAACATACAAGTCATGAGAATAAAGGAAGTGATCAACAAAGAAAATACCTTGATGTTGGGAACAATTCTCCCTACTTTGTCAAAAAAGTTCTTTTGTGCCACTAGCTTATCGTCATAAGAAAAGTAGATGCCAAGAGCTAGAATGGGCTCTTCATTAAGTTTGAGATTACGGATTTTGTCTTTGCGGAAGTGATCTGACCCCAGCCAGGGCAGCTCTGATTTTGATTGAAGCCCCGACCACTTTTCGAATTGTAATAGTAATTCAAAGAGATGGAGTATTGACTCCGAATCCTCTAAAACGACGGTGGTGATGTCCGTGTATTGTGCAAGCTTAACTGTTTTTCCGGGCTCGATATCTTTGCCTTTTATCACATCCGAGTTTCTTATAGCGTTTCCAAGAATTTCTATGCCTATTATAAACAGTACACCCAAGAGCGGGCACCCTTGCCCCTACTAGTAACATAAGAAATGTATTGAGAATGGTAAGGAGAATGTGCACGTTGGTATGGGGGCTTAAAGGGTTAGAGTGGAAAGAAACAGAATAGGATAGTTAGGAGACCCTGGTTATATATACCTGAGGACTCAGTTGAGGCAGACCTCCTGTTGTAGCAGATTCTCCATAGACTGTCTTTACACATTGCTGAAGGTTATGTTCCCTGTGACATCAAGAAAGAAAACTGATTCAACTATTGAAAATAATAATAATAAATAATAATTATAATAATTTATTTCTATAGCGCATTTTCCTAACGCTCAAATGTGCTTTACAGTGTCAAACATATTATAATCTATACACTAAAAAATGTAAAAAAAAAAACTAAGAATGAAAAAATCAAAGGTCAATTAAAGGTCTAAAAATATGCTTGTCGAAAAAGATAGGTCTTAAGCTTAGCTTTAAAGATAGAGACAGATGCGCTGCTTTTAATCTCAAATGGAAGCGGGTTCCAGAGTGAGTAGAGCACTGTGTACAGCTTTGTAAGATAACGTGTAGCCTGCACAGAGTGTGTTTCTGAGATCTATGTAAATAACAGTTTTCACTGTAAAAGGTACTGTCCGGGTTTCGAAACATGTGGGGCCAGTAACAAGCTAGGTTTACAAACCGACCCAAGTAGCGGTGTTCAACAGTGTGGCTGTTAATCTTGCTTTTCAGTAGAATTTTAACAGATCCAAGGAAAGAAAGGCATATAATAAACTATGCTTTTAAAGTCTAAGGAGACCTCAGTCTACTTGTGTCTGTTTTTAAAAAGACTGTAAAAATAAAAGATGTCTTATTGTAGCCAAAAAGAGCATGTGTAATGAGTTACCATGCCATGTTAGATTTACGTTCTCACAAGAGAGGATCATCCTTTCTTAGGACTAAAATTTTTTTGGAAATTTATGTTAACAAGGTGTGTTCCATAAGCTAAACACAACACCCAACAGTCAGACATACAGTTGTTTCAAGGCCTCCTCCTGTCTGCTGCCCGAGGAGGACAGGGACACAGTAAAGGACTCCAGCTGTCTTGCCAACTTCTGGCCCCACTCCACTAGTTGACTGAAAGCCAAGAAAATCTCCTTTGTCTTGTCTACCTCCCCCTGGGGAGCATTTTCAAGCATACGATACAGTCCCTCAATAAAGTGATCTCGGCTGTCAATAGTCCCCCGAGTGGGGTGGGGAGGGTGAGAAGCATGTTCAGCCATAACTGCCTGTGGTTGGAGTCAAGAGAAAATGTTGCTGCATATTTTTGAAACTACCATCTCTCAAAAAATGATCAAATTGAACATCCCTTTACAATGCTTATGTGACCAGGTCACATTATATTTATTTTAGTTTCAAATCCAAATTATTTTGCATTATTAATTATTCTGTATTAATCACCATTTAGTTATTTCACTAAATTTTCTAGTCTCCTTTTGTTTAACTATTCCCACGTATTTCTAGGAGTTAGGCAAACACCTAGTTCCTTTGGGTAAATCCTGTGCTATTGCGTTACAGATTCACACCCTAGCCTTTTATGGTTTAGATTTTGTGCCTTAAACTACTATAAATTAGCCTCCTTTAGCCTCAGTTAGTTCAGTTGATTAGTTGGTTGTTCTGAGCACAAGAGCAAGTCCCCAAGTTGTAGTTCAGATGTTTATTTCTCAACAACCCTTGTGTTACTCGTTCCCATTTTTTATCCATTTCTATCTCCTGATTAATAAACTCGTACTCTAACCTATTGTTCCTTGCGTCAACTGTTCCCCTACCTTACGCATAGTAGCAAATCAACTAGGGAATAGCACCAGTGGAGTTCCAAACATATGGAGGTCTAACTACTCTAACACCAGACATCTGGTGATCAAACTTTTGTTCAGTGTTTTGAAGTCCCTGTGATTTCTGTGTATACTTAAGTTATGCCACTGTATTTTTTCTAGAGCTGCCAAGTACAGTGTAGTAGTCTTCTGGAGGCTGCTATGATGTGACAATAGGCAGCTTAAGTACAGACGTTTTCGAGCCACAGACGGCAACTGGAACTTGAATTTTTCCCTTTTTGGAGCATTTTCACACCATTGCATTTGTGATGTCAAGCCACAGTCACCAACAAGAGCTTTTCCTGTCCATGGTAAGGAGCAAAACCACGCTGAAAAAGGAAACATTCAACTTGCAGTTGCCATCCATGGCTCACGAACGTCTGTGCTTAAGCTCCCTCATGTCATCAGTTACAACTTAGTTATATTTAAGTCTATTTATCAGTGAGGGAATACACAATTTTCAGGATACAGAGCGTTCTTCCGTTCCCTTGAGTGAATCACCAAGTGTGCTTTCCAGAGTGCTGAACAGACGATGAGTGTCACGATTTTTGCGACCTTCAACTTCAAGAGCCATTGAGAGAAACTGGTGACGAGAACGCTGAAGCAGAAGCTGGGTGATCACCTGAATGAAGAAAACAAGTTTGTTTAGGGAAAAAAAAGATGAAAGCCAACCCAAACAATTGCATCATGTGGGCAAAATGTAGGCCACAAATTCCTTGCATTTTCAAAACTCTCCACTGGTTGGTTGATGATTAGCTGGATAGTGACGTACTTAATAGAATCTTTTTCAAATGATAAAGCTATCCACTCTTTGAACAGCTGAGGCCAGAAGAAAACGATCAAACAGGATGTTCACATTTTTGAAAGTCTTCATTTTCACCTCTACATGGCAACAATTCAAAACACATCATTGACTAATTTTAGTGTGGAGAAATATAGGACAAATCAACCTTTAATAGTAACACGCTAAAATGTATTTGTTAGCAAAAACTCAACATTTTTTTAGCATTTTGATGCTTTGAGAGTAATACGGAAAACTAGATACTGGTAAATATTAACAACTTAGGGTTCATAGTCTCTAAAACTAACCTGATCCTGTTTGGATGTGAAGTAATCCTGTCTTGCTATCTTCAGATCATAGTCCCCTTTCAGTATACTTGTGGCTTGTAGCTCTCCCAGCTCTTGTACTAGCCCAGGCAGAACCTGCTCTGTGAGTTCTCCTATTTCCATCTTTACTTGAGAGAGGGACGTTTGAACTTCAAGCAGTTTGGCACTGACCATAACAACAGAATGGTTCAATTTAAATCAGTATGTGTCAATCCTGAGAGTGTGTGTGTGTGTGTGTGTGTGGGGGGGGGGGGGGGGGGGAGAGAGGGGGGATAGACCAAAGTAAGGGTGATTGCAAGTATTAACTTCAAGCTAAGGCTTTGTGAGACAACAAAAATAGCACATTTTCAGCCAGTCCAAAGCTTTCTCGGCCTCGTATAGAAATCAAGACTCTAAGACAACTTCACATCAAAAGTCAGGAGTGCGATGCATACTTTTGAGAGACCATTCATCACCTAGCTGTTACATTGTACAAATCTCTCACCTCAGCTTCTCTGTCCCTGGTGGGTTGGTCTCCCATGACAGGCTTTGTAATTTTTCTTCAGCTGCTTTGAGTGCTGTGGTCACTCCCTTTGCCGCAGCCATGTTATGAATTCTTTTACTTTCACTTGAAGCATAACTGAAAGAAATTCATATGTACTGTAGTAGATTGAAATGACTCAAAATAATCAACAAACACTTTATGTGTGTCAAATTGCTACTGTTGTCTTTTTATACAAAAAATATTGCCAAGATGATCAACTTTTAATTTCAGAAAACCTCAAACTGATCATCACCTTGATGAAAAATACACCCCGAAAGAAACTTCCAGCAACAAAGATTATTAATCTAGTGCTTACACAGACTGCAATCTTGTGAGCTCTTGGCAGTCATTAAGATTGACTTCATTGTTTTCCCCTGAAAAAAGAAAAAGGTGGTAATTGTAACACTGGAGTTTTATTAGTTAAGGTATTGTGTAGGAGCTGGGAGTCAGTCAAACCTCCACGTGCAATCACCTCTCGTAAGCAACAACCTCCCATAAGTGACCATCTATCCAAAACACCAAATTTTTCCCAGTCAAAGCCCTATAGCTGGAACTTCACTAGAACTCTTGTAAACAACTTCGACCACTTCTCAAGATGACGGCATTACAACTTTTCATTGTTTTTAACCTCTTGTAAGCGACTACTTGACACATGGTCTGATCTCCATGTCCTCTGTATGTACTACACTACTCATAGTTTACGAGGAACTTTTAGTGCCAACCTAGCACTACTCGTATTGCAATAAGGAAAAATGTGTGCGATAAATTCTCTTCTTATAAGCAGATGTGTCAGACCTGTTCCTAAAAGAGACCCCCTCTGGTTTGACTCTTGTAAGCAGCCACATCCCGTAAGTTACCACTAAATCTTGGCATTTTGGATGGTCACTTACGAGAGGTTTGACTGTAGTTTCCACATTCAAGTGGGCAAAAAAAATGTTCAACTCAACATCTCAACACACGTAGACCAGAGTAATGGCTTTCTCTTCCCCATGAGCCTGAAACAGGTCTGTAATGGACTCACCTCTCACTAGAAGTGTTAAAGGATCACTGATTTCCAGCAGTTCATATCTTGATTTTTCTTCTCCACCAGCCATCTCTGCAATTCCCTAGATTAAAATAACACAATGACATGAAAAAAGCTTTAGAAAAACCTTTCTTATCCCAGAGCATTGATGTGTTTTTTAAATTTGCAGAAAGTTTAGCGACCAGAAATGACTAGAGGACAAATCTTCCCCCCCCCACCCCCCTCCGACCACCACCACAAAAAAAATACACTAAAACTCTGAAAACCTCAGTCTATAAACCCTGGGCTTGCATTAAAGATCCTTCTTTAAATAAAGTGATATTGCAGTCATTAAAAAAAAAATTTCTGGGGGGGGGGGGGGGTATTTTTTCGATGGGTTTCCTTTTGTGGAGCTGATTTATTATTTCAAAATGATTATAGTGTTAAAAATATAAACTGTTCAAAACAGCCCTGACTTTAACAATCCATGGGCTTCTGTGTTTGGGAGTGTTTATAATCTATTATTGGAGAGATGGGAGGATTGGGGCATTATTACCACAGGGGCTTACATTCAGATATGTTTTGGTATGTGATATGGTTGACTGCCCCAATAACTACACCTACAGATTTATCTACTTTACATGCCATAATCACTTGTAAAGAAGATCATTTAGAAAGTATATAGTCTGCTGTACATGTAGTCATTCATGTACCTCAAAGAACTGTTTTCTTGTATAAGCAGTCAGTTCTCCAGTGAAGCGTTCTTCAGATCCATAATAACTGTCACAATCCAGTTGAGACAAAAATGATGCAGCAGTCGCTGAGCCTGCAGAAAAGATTACTCAGTCAGAGCTGTCATTAGCAGCCGAAAGTCAGCCATTTTGGCTGGCAATTACTTTTAGCAATAAAGATGACTGGCCTCTCACAGTTTGCTAGTGACTAAAAGACATAGAGGCAAGGGAGACCTCTGTAGTTTATGACCATGAGCTACTACCGTTGCAGAGTCAGCTTTTCCAAAGCTTTAAGATAGCACAATAAGAGGGGGGTCAATAATGTATTGATTAAAAGCCTTCTAATACAGTGTAGCAGCAGCAAAGGCTATTGAAATCCTTTTCAAGAAAATGGGGCCGGTCATCCATGCATTTTTTTTTTTTTGGCTTTTTTTTGTGGAGTAAGGGAGAGGGATAAGTGAGTCCAGGAATTTTGCAGATATGAAGAAAGGCATTATGAAGGCACTTAAACTGGGCGTTTTCAAGAGTGTTGAATTATGGTTTATTCATTTCACCTGTCCACCATTTTTAGACTACTACTTGCCAAGTTTGTTTACCTACCTTCTTGTCCTGCATATAATGCATTCATTTCAGAGACAGAATGTTCCAAACTCTCTAAAGCAGAGTTCATCTGAAAAAACCACAGAAAAAATTTCTTTTTCTTTAATTCTCAAACTGGTTTTTGAAAAAGGTACCCCTTCAAGTACCAAATTTGTTCAGTGAAAATGGCAAAAAGGGAAGGTATTGTTGCACACAAGGCCACAGCTGGCTGACATGACTGGGGCTTAACCCAGTGCAAACAGGACTGACCCCTCTATGGGGAAAAAGTACCTAAAGTAAAGCCGTTGACTTGCATTTTATAAGCTACAAAGGTCCTCATGCCAATACCCCCATGTCAATAAGTTCTACACATTTCAAGAACTTGCTTGATAACAGATTGGGTAATTTTCCAATATGCCTTAGCAACAGAATAATAATATAGTCTCTAAATTTACTTGTGTGTATTTTTTAAAATTATTATTTTATCGGGCAAGTGAAAAGAAACGATAAACACGAACAACGTTTTGGAGTTGTCATGACGGCATTATCAAGTTCAAAGTAATATTTCTATTACTTCAAACTTGATAATGGCATCATGACGACTCCGAAACGTTGTTCGTTTTCATCATTTCTTTTCACTTGCCTATGTATATCAAAACCTTTACTTATTATTTTATTATTATAAAATTAATATTATTATTACATTGTATTGTAAAGGTGATGTTACACAGAACAATTTGTATTGCAACATTGTTGCCTTAAAGGTGTTATCGTGTAACAGCACATGGACTACTTTTAACAAAACAATAATATTGCATTGCTGAAACAAAATGTTGCAATAAAAGTTGTCTGCATGCAACATTACATTAAAAGTCACAGTTAAAAGTTTTTGAGTAGGTAACATCACCTTAATAAACTGATTATAACATTCAGTATTAATACATAACATATCAGTGATGAAAAGAGATATTAAATAATTGGTACAAGTTAGTCAACAGTACTGTCCCATTTATACACTCCAGTGAAGAGTGACAATGTAGAGCAAAGTTTCTCGCATAAGGAAAGCACTTGACTGCAGTGTCTAACTACTGTACTACTGCATGACTGTAGAGCTTACCTGTGCATTGTCAGCCTGGCAGGACTCTAAACCAGCTTTATATTTTTGTTTGTTTTCCTGAACCAGTGAACTCAGCTTTGATAGCTTGTGAGTCAGGCCCGCATGATGAAGACTTGATAGGAAAAAAAAAGACTGAATATGAGGAAAGATCAGTTACAAGTGATAGCTGTCAGTAATACCACCTGGCTTGTACATTTAATGTGGTGGTTGCAGGGAGGCCAGGGGAGGGCCAGGAGAGGGGGAGGGGGTTACTAAAAACAGGCTAATAGCCCACAGCCCACTTCTCAACTTGCGGCCTATTGGCCTGAGGCCCAGCAGCCCACAGCCCAGTCCACATCTTGGCCCTCAAATTAAGGTTAGGGTTAGAACTGGGTCATTGGTCACAGGCTGCCCAGACCACGGGCCATGGTGTGGGTCAGGGGCTGCTGTGCCTTGGGCTGAGAAGTGGACCTTGGGTAAGGAGCCTGTGTTTAGCAAAACCCAGTTGCAGGGTACCTGGTGTTAATTAGCTTTTATCATGCTTTTGTGGGTCTGTCAGTTACAGTGATCATTTGGTTAGTACTAAGGGACTGAATGATTAAAAGCAACAACATGTATGTAGGAGTCGTGTTACTTCATGGGTCCATTTTGTGAAGGTTCCAATAACCTTCCAGCCCAAAAATTATTTGGGCTGAAAAGAGGAAATGAGGTCGTCCTAGAAGAGGACTAAGAACATGGACTGAGGCAGCATCAGCACCAGACAATAGAAGGGATCCTGGAAGAAGAGAGCATGCAGCACTTGCAGTGTTGTCTAACTGACATTCAGTATTCACTGATGTTGAAAAACATTTTTACAGAAAACATTGTAGTGGGGCAAGTTACACTTGTTTAAAAATTATTAATTACTGGTTAATCTTTCTCTTAAAAAAAACTTAAAGGGAGGGGTTCACATTTCAGCGCATGTGCATGAATCTAAATGCTTTTTTCTCTTTCTTGTCAACTTTATGGCCTTAAAAATCCCACTCACATGTACTTCAGTAATCACATTCTATAATTAGTCCAAGCAAAATGAGTGATGACCAAAATGCTAGTGGATTGTACTCATATTGTCGATATTGCAATTAATTTTATTGTTGACCCGTAGGATTTATTCCATGGTTGATGTCTTTACAGTTATTTGCATGCGAAATAAGGCAATCATATGAAAAAATTACCATCCGAGTTACCTATTCCCTTCCAAATGGTTCATAAACAACGAATTAAACTAAACAGGCTTGCATGGGCCATAGCAAGCAAAGGCGAAAAAGTATTTTGGTTCATGGACATGCGCAGAACCGTGAAGCCCTCCCTTTAAGCACCTTTTTTATCACCATAGTATGGGATGCTTTTGAAATCACTGACCCATGCAGTGCACAGGGTAGCTTGTCAGGAGTCTCCCAACAGCTTGGTGGTTAGATCATTTGGCTGGTGTGTGGAAGGCAGGCATTCAATGTGGCTAAATGTAATTTAGGCAAAGTTAACCTCGAAGCAATGCTGGTCAGCTGTTTTCCCCAACTATATTAGGGGTAGCCCGATGTCTCTAGCAGGGGCACCTCGTGACTTTTATACGCAGTTGCTTGCTTGCAGTTCTTCGCAAAGTGTTGTCTCAATTGCTTGCTGTTTGCGTGCCAGTTTGTGCTTTGTTTTTTGTGCTTTGTTTGTTCTGCTTGTACAATGACTGCTCGTCGAACCAACAACAGTTTGGCTGCTCATTTGGATGGGGAGAACTCGTCAGCGGATACCCTTCTGCCAACCGAGTCGCCAGGTCCTTCGTCGCTCGCTTCTGTGGCAAACACGGCGCCACAAACCTCTTCGACCGCTTCTGCGCCAGTTGTCCACGATCCCGCGCTAATCGCGGCTATCGTCGATGCCATGAAAGCCTCTTTAGCGGCAGAAAAAGATGCTGGTTCCAGTGCGAGCACTCTGCGTGGAAATGTTGCTAGCGCGGAGCCACAAGCAGTTTTGGGGGGCGTTCCCGCCCCATCGCCCAGCTTGTCCCAGCAAACGGCGACCTTTCTCGCTTCTGGAGGCGCCTTTCCAGTGCAACAGGCGATATCCTCACCTTCAGCCACGCAAGGTAGGCCTAATTTTACGGTGCCATCCTTTGTTGCCACTTTTGCAACCCCGCGCTCGCCGATTTTAAGCACGTCGATCACGGCGGGCGCTTCTGTCCCGGTGCCACTCAGCGACAGCACGTTGGCTGCAAACCTGCCTTCGGGACCGCTACTCCAACAGCCGTTTGTTGTTGGCCCTGGTTTTTCGCCAATTCCGGCAAAAACGGTTAGCCAAATTGTTGCCGGCAAGTACGTGGATTTCGGGGATTTGCTGTCGGCTAACATCGTTCAGACTGAGCCGGAAACGCAAGCATTCCTGGACGGCCGGTTCGTGTTTTTGCCAAGCGCTAAAAAGCAACGTCGCCGCATCGAGGACATCGTGACCTGGTCCGAAGCCTTTACAATTTTTACGCTGATTCTGACGTCTTATTTTCCGCACCGGTGGAAAGATCTCACTTCTTACAAGCTTCTCATTCTGCGCACGTATCGCCAATTCAGTGGTCGTGTTTGGCTGGCCTACGATCAGGCCTTCCGCCAGCACGCTGCGGCTACGAAGCTCGTGGACTGGTCGACCATGAACGTTCAACTTTACAATTTTCACGCTGCTGGGGCCTCTGTGCGTTCTGGGTCTGGTGGCTTCTTGAGCGAGCTACCCGAACCATCGGGAGCTGACTCCTCTCAGGTCATTTGCCGGTCCTGGAACAGAGGCCGCTGCTCGGCACAATTTGCTTCGTGTCGGTTTGCCCATCGCTGCAGCACCTGTGCAGGTTCCCACCGTGCCTCTGAATGCTCTCGTCGTTTTGACAAAACGTCGTCTTTCGATCGCAAACGTAGTTCGGCGTCTCCTCCTTCCGTGCCCTCGTCCACCTCGAAAACCAGGCGTTAATGGATGTGCCTTTTTAACGTTTAGTCATAGCAGTACTTCTTAAGTTGTGTTCCCCTTCTTTTTGTCAATAGTAGCTAGGTTGGGCCATATTTGCTGCAATAAAGTTGTCAAGTTGTTTGAGTTTGTGGTTTGTTGTTCATAGTTTTCTCTGTGGTTTGCCCCCCCTTTCCAGCCTGGCTTGGCCGTATTTTAAAATCGCCTTTTTTCTTCCCAGCTCATCCAGTCCTCCCTCCTGTCTCAGCAGTTACCCCCCTTAAGGTGGAGGAGTTTTCACAGGAATTGGCCAGTCATCCCGACCAGCTACAAGTTTCTTATGTCCTCCAGGGTCTCCAGCATGGCTTTCGGTTAGGCTTCCAATCAGCTCACAAGCTTAAGCCAGCTAAAAGAAACAAGCCTTCTGCTCTTCTCCATGCCCACGTCGTTGATGCGTATCTGGCTAATGAAGTCTCCCTGGGCAGGGTGGCAGGCCCCTTCGCTTCCTCCCCTTTTCCTCGTTTGCATATTAGCAGTTTTGGGGTAATTCCAAAGAAGGGCCAGCCAGGCAAGTGGCGCTTGATAGTCGATTTGTCTTCCCCAGGGGGTGCTAGTGTTAACGACGGCATCGATCCTCAGGATTTTTCTCTGCAGTATATTAAGGTTGATCAAGTTATTCGCATGGTCGCTCGTTATGGCCCAGGTGCCCTTATGGCAAAATTTGATGTGGAATCCGCTTATCGGAACATCCCGGTTCATCCAGATGACCGCTTCTTACTGGGCATGAGGTGGCGTGGTCAGTTGTACGTTGATCTCTCGCTTCCTTTCGGTCTCCGTTCTGCACCATTTATTTTTAATTCGGTCGCTGATATGGTTGAATGGATCCTTCTCCATAAGCATCGCCTTTCCGATTTGTTACATTATTTGGATGACTTTATTACCGCAGGTCCTCCACAGTCCCCCCAGTGTGCTTATAATCTGAACACAGCAATCTCTGTTTGCCATCGGCTGGGGTTGCCTCTTCACGCTAACAAATGTGTGGGTCCAGCCACTTCTATGACTATCTTAGGAATTGAATTAGACTCGGTCAACCAAGTGGCCCGTCTTCCTGAGGACAAATTGCTTGCACTAAGGGAACTCATCCATTCGTGGATGCCCCGTCGCTGGTGCAGAAAGCGGGAATTGGAGTCCCTTATTGGCCATTTACACCATGCAGCTAAAGTAGTTTGGCCAGGGAGGGCCTTTCTCCGTCGGTTTATTGATCTACTGTGCTGCTTCCGTCACAAGGACCATCCTGTTCGGATTAACCAGGAATTTCGTCTTGACCTTCAGTGGTGGCAGCAGTTTCTCGCTTCTTGGCATGGCGTTGGGTTCTGGTCGTACCCTGGCATGTCTGCTGCCACAGATTTGGTGGTCACTTCGGATGCAGCAGGTGCGATTGGCTTTGGCGCCTATTCTCAAGGCCAGTGGTTTTATGGTGCCTGGTCAACGGCGCAGGCCAGGCAATCTATTGCATATCAAGAACTCTTCCCATTAGTGATCGCTGCTCATCTTTGGGGATCGTTGTGGGCCAGGAAGCATGTCCTTTTTCGCTCAGACAACGAGGCTGTAGTCGCGATTCTCACGACCAGGACTTCGAAGGTTCCAGCTTTAATGCACCTTCTCCGTGATCTTCTGCTCTCGGCGGCGCGTTGGGGTTTTACTTTCACTGCTGCTCATGTTCCTGGGGTCGAGAACAAAATTGCTGATGCTATTTCTCGTTTCCGTTGGCAGGAATTCAGGCAACTGGCCCCGGAGGCTCATTCGTCCCCTTGTCCGATTCCGCAGCTCCTGTTGGACAGTTTAACACCTCCTCCCTAGAACAACGGTGCTTGCATTTCCTGGCCCAGGGTCTGGCTCCTTCCACCCGGAAAGCTTATGCGTCCGGTCAACGCAAGTTCGTGGAATTTTGCCGCCAAGCTGGAAAGCTTCACTCCAATGGCTCGCCTTGCCCAGCAGACGAGTGGACTTTATGTTTGTTCGTTTCATTTCTTGCAGATTCGATTCAGCACTCTTCTATTAAAGTTTATTTATCTGCAGTTCGCTCCTTGCACATTGAGCAAGGTTTTCCTGATCCTCTGCTTAATTGCCTGCGGCTTCAACGAGTGTTGAGAGGGGTCAAGCGTTCCCAGGGTTCCCCGGCTGCTCAGCGCCTTCTGATTACTGACAGCCTTCTTTTGGTCATTCACCAGGCCTTGGATTTCAAGCTTTTTGACCATTGCGCCTTTTGGGCAGCCTGCATGCTGGGTTATTTTGGTTTTCTCCGTGCTGCTGAATTTACAGTCCCCAATTTAGCCAGCTTTTCTCCAGCTATTCATCTTTCAGTGGCCGACATCTCAGTGGATTCGCGCCAGTCGCCAACTTGCCTCCGTGTCAGGATAAAAGCTTCGAAAACGGATCCGTTCCGTCAAGGCTGCCACATCCATATTGGTTTGGGAAGGGCCCCCCTCTGCGCAGTTCACGCGTTGATGGCATACCTCTCCCTACGGGGAAAGGCCCCTGGCCCCTTGTTCCTTCTTGCAAGTGGTCAACCTCTGTCTCGCGCAATTTTGACCGATTGGCTACGGCAAATTTTCTCTACCGCGGGAATTGAGGGCAATTTCTCCAGCCACAGCTTCCGCATTGGGGCAGCCACGGTAGCAGCTTGCAACGGCATTCCGGATCATCTGATTCAGGCTCTGGGACGTTGGACTAGCAACGCATACCAGCTTTATATTCGCACGCCGTCGGAGGCTCTTGCGGGCTTCTCTGGTCAGCTGGTTTGACATCGTGTGTCCTTGCCCTTGGTTCTCCACAGCTCCCTCTACGTTGCGGTCGAGTTTAGCACCAAATTGCTTGGGGCTTGCACTGCAGTGTTTTGGGTGTTGCTCTGACGGTCAGCTGCCGTCAATTGGTAAGTGTGTTTGTATTTGTCGATGCATGCTACGCTTGGTGCTTGGGGTTGTTGGAGTCGGAGTTTCCATTTCACCCTTGTTCGCTGGCCCCTCCTTTTTCAAGCACCAAGGAGATCCTGGTTGGGTGGGGGCCGCTCGCAGGGTTGCCATGGATACCTCCTCCTCATGCTAGAGCATTGCCCGGCTCCACCAACTTCAAAGGCACCAACTCCCAAGCTCATCTATTGGTGATGAGTTTAAATGTGGCTAAATGTAATTTAGGCAAAGTTAACCTCGAAGCAATGCTGGTCAGCTGTTTTCCCCAACTATATTAGGGGTAGCCCGATGTCTCTAGCAGGGGCACCTCGTGACTTTTATACGCAGTTGCTTGCTTGCAGTTCTTCGCAAAGTGTTGTCTCAATTGCTTGCTGTTTGCGTGCCAGTTTGTGCTTTGTTTTTTCCCATCCCATCCCTCCCTCTCGGTGGGGGTTAGGTAAGTATTGGGTCGGTAAGTATTCCACTGAACTGTTCAGTGTGACGGTGCTTGGTGGGGGCCGCTCGCAGGGTTGCCATGGATACCTCCTCCTCATGCTAGAGCATTGCCCGGCTCCACCAACTTCAAAGGCACCAACTCCCAAGCTCATCTATTGGTGATGAGTTTAAATTCGCTTTGGGGACTCAAATTTTTTGTAAATTATGTTTTGCTTACAAACAATCATGTATAAACAGTACCTTAATTTGTTCCTCTGTGAAACTATTTTCTGAAGCCTCTCCTCAATCAGTTGCACCTCCTTTTCTAATGTGCCAACCTCACTTCTACAAATTAAAGCAACCATTGTTTTTTAGCTGTTGAGCTGTTTCTTGTTCTGATTTGTTTATTTCTTCTTTGACTATGATGTTTTTAAAATTAATGTAAATGGTGTTAGCTCTCTCAATGAGCACTTTTTTGCTCTGTGAGCAAATGTTGAAATAAAAATTTTGTTTAAATTGACCATTGCTAGCAGTTTGCAATAAGATTAAATTTAGAAATCCAGTTGACTATACAAATAAACAAAAAAATGGAACGACTTTTCGGTGTCATCTTGGCACCATTATCAAGTAAAGAATGTAACAGAAAAGATAATTTATACAGAAAGTAAAGGTGCATAATTGGTAGCAAAATAATGCCACATCACAACATTCCTTTATTTCTTTATAAATACTTAACTTGAATCAGAATAGTGCTAAAATGTGAGCTATCTTTAATCCATTTTTTTCTGGTTTACCCAAGCTTCCACCCTGCCCTCCCTCCCTTTTCCCCTACCCAAGAGGGTAAGAGGGAACACTTATCACTTCTCCAATAACAGGGTCTGTTTAGAGCTAAGTACAGGAAATGAGATGTTTCTCACAAAGAATGGGTGAAAAAATGTATGTCATCTATGCACTTTTACCTCAAAGTTTCACTGGAGAATTGCTCCTCTTCTTGCATCAACATTGACAGAGTCTTATCAACTTGATCATTCTACAGAAATCACATATATATAAGGAAGTGATTGACATGGGGAATAGCTGACAAAGAAGTTTGAATGATTTCAAAAGAAATAAACCAAAATGACACATGTTAGGTTACAGGTCATTCTATACATACATGAGTGAGTTAGGAATGGGTTTGGTGACAGATATTCAAAAGCTCAAACAAGACATTACATTTATTCAGTGCTAGCACATAATTCACTCATTAAAAAAAGTTATAAACTTGACTAAACATGACCAGTTCCCAGTTGGCTTCATGACTCAGTTGGTAGAGCACTGCACCGGGATCGCAGAGGTCATGGGTTCGAATCCTGTTCAAGCCTGAATTTCTTCTCAGGCTTTCTTATCGCAACCTCTTAAGTTGCTTATGTTGGAAATACATGTACACTCTAAGCGAAATGTCCTCGATGGATTTAGAGACTGTTTAGAGACTATTTTCATATTCATAAACCGTCTAGCTTTCCAGAAGTTTCCAGAAACTATTTTGAGCCAACTGTGATGTTCGTAAGGCGCGAAATTGCCGGCTAAACCAGTTTTTGGCAGGTTGCGATTCTAGAAAGTTCTGCCACATTATATAAGCCAATGCATATTGTTCACTTTCTCTCTGCCTTTGAATAAAAGTTACGTGTACCGAGCGATGGATTCGTTTCAGTGTGTTTTCTGACTGTTGACGTGTGGGTGAGCGAAACTTTTCAACAGCTTAAATACCTGCGAGGGTCTTTCTTGTATTTAATATTTCACCCACAGTTCAAATATGTATTCATATTCATTGACTAATATTGATAACAGTTCACTGGAAATCCAGTTACAGACACTTGCATGGCAAACTTATAATATTATTGGCTTAGTAAAATTTCACTCCAATATCCCAAAATAATGATTACAGTGTAATAATTACACAACTGGAAGGACACAGGTCCTCCTAAAAGCAGAAAATAATGTTATTTACTGCCCTTCATCACTACTCATCCACTCTACTTACTTCAAGAATGTAAGCTCCTGATGAACGAAGATCTTCAAATCTGCCAAACAATTAACAAGGATGAGTCATGAATGTTTAAGATAGGAAAAAATTATCAGGCCCGTTTCAAATGTCATTTTACTGCCATGCCAAACCAAACTGATTGCATTCAGCACAGCGTTTGAAATCAAGGCAAGCCAATGTCGCATAACCCAGGATGCATTTTATGTAGGTTAGACCGAAGATCTTTGGTGTGGAGTTCCAGATTGGTCAGAGTACTGGCACATGATCATTGGTCTTTGGCAAAAAGTGGCATAAGAAAGAGGTAGGGCCTGCCATAAAATTACTTCATAGGCCAGTGATTACCTTCACTTTTGAAAAATTCTACCGTTCAAGTGGACTGTTGTTATCAAAAAGTATCTAAAAACTACGATACTCGAACAAGACCCACCAAACCAAAAAATAGTGGTCTCTGCTTGCACCACGCCCCCCCCCCCCCCCCCCTTCCTCAACCTCAAAAGATGGTGTCTTCATTGCATAGCCACTCCTCTATCCAGTAGTAAAAAATGACAATGAGATTCAAACCACACCTTACTTGTTTATCTAGCAATTTGGACTCTTGCTAGCTGAATATTTCTGTGTGTGTCAACTCAAATTTTGAAGCCGGTAAAATTTTGTCGGTAATGTTCATGAGATAGTGTACCCCATGGCCAGACAAGCTAGGTGGGTCCTCTTCGAACAAACTTGTTAAGACTAGTTCCCTAAATTAACTTTCTTTGGAAGGAAGGTTAGAGTATAAAAGACCAGAAACGAATAAATGAACCAACCTCTTTAAATCCTCCGGAGAAAGAACATTCGTTTCATGGATATTTTCGCAAAACCACTCCAAGAAAGGAACGAGCGATTCGCAGTCGAACAACCATTCGAAATTGTCCCCTTCAAACTCACTCGCTTTAGGATAGCCAATTCGGGATAATGCCCTCAAAATCCTCTTCCCCTGACTCATTCTAAGCGGAAGTATCTCTTACACCAAAAGAACGTTTTTTAAATGTGTCAATTTCATTCGACTCTTTTGCTGTTGTGCTCGTTACCACCGCCATTTCGGGTTTCCCGCGGTCTTTCCCACTTCAGACATTGCGCATGACAACTGGTGGTAACCAAGCCTCGACCCAAGCCTCCCCTTTTTATTGTCTGTGAGGATAATGATGATGATGATGATGATGATGATGATGATGATGATGATGATGACTATTATAATTATTATTATTATGCACAGTAAAACTATCTGTATGCACAGTATAAGAAGCACTACAGGGCGCGTAGCGTAACCTGTGAGGCAAGCGAAACTTAAAATTATTATTATTATTATTATTATTATTATTATTATTATTATTATTATTAATTATTGTTATAACTCTTGCTTTTTGATGTCCTTAGTTGTTTAGTTTTACCTTTGGTTTAGTTTAAGGGGTTTTTTGTCGTTTGTTTGTTTGTTTGTTTGTTTTTTTTTGGGGGGGGGGGGGGGCGGGGGTGTAGGAAGGATCAGCAACGGGTCGGTTATCTTCATCTTCCCTGCTCCAACAGCAACTCCGTTAGTTTACCTATCTGTGCCTCATTTTCTTGAGGCGATTGCAAGATTCAAGCGAATTTCAACCCATTGAATAAATCTTCGCACTCGACTTTTTGGCTGAAAAGAAAACAAAAGAGAACTACTTTATATAGACGTGAAAACTGCAAAGGACCGCGAACGATAATACTGTCAGTTGACGTAGGATCTACAAGAGACCTAATCAGCCAAAAATAAACTGTAACACAAACTGCAAGGCTGATACTACGTGAAAGAGTTGACTTTGCGAGACAACAACCCGACAGAAACCGACAAAACAGGACTGCAACCGTGGACAGCTGTTTCGTTCTTATTGGAACTTGTCAGCACGGTGTAGCAGTTCTATATGAAACCAGCGACAGAGCCAGCTCAAATAAAATGCAACAAAACCCATGTCCTATCAAGTTTCGTACATTGAACCCGCCCGCTCCCCGAACCACGCGTTGCCACATCACGTGCCTCAGGGAGAAAGCTACACCGTGCTGACGAGTTCCTAGCCTGCGAGCAAGCTCTCTTGGGGGTCGGTTTCTGTCGGGTTGTTGTCTCGCAAAGTCAACTCTTTCACGTAGTATCAGCCTTGCAGTTTGTGTTATACTTTATATAGAATCAATCTAACAATCTACCGTAACGTTAGAGAGACCGGCTACCATCATACTATAAACAGGCACAGAACTGCATCGAGTCCAGCCTCGTTCTCGGAGTTTCTCTCTCGTTACACTTTCGCGTAAACAAGAATTTCTGCTATAAAAGGGCAAGCCTCTCCTTCATTTCACATCAATTTGGGTGTGAAATGAAATTTAGACGTCGTTCAGTCGTGGCACGTTGTTAACTCAAGCGTTCTCTGGAAAAAAAATATGCCAAAAGATCTCATATCTTCATTATCCTAATATAAGGCATCGGTTTCTAATTTGCTTAGCGGGTCTATTCCGAAAACAAAGCCAATTTTATAAGCAATTGTAGTAGAAAAGATCAAGTTGTTCGCCAGTTGTTTAAGCTCTGATGGTTGATTGACAGCAAAAAGTAAGAAGCGCAAGCCCCTTATTATACCGGAATTTCCTGTTGAAGGAATCGACCTGTACCGGTAAAGCTTGGAAAGAGGCTCCAGGTTCGGCGTCCAATTTTACTGCCAATAATCGTTCTTTTGTCCCGGAACAAAGTAATGATCCTCAAGCCTGAAAGTCAGGTTGTATTGGACAATGTATCCCAATTGGAATTCGCCTATCATAAAAGGTAAGGAGAGCATTTACACGAAATTATTAATATTCAAGTCGAACAAGGGTCGAAAAGATATCGCATATATGGAAAAAATGTACCATCGTTATATGTACTATATTAGCGCAGAATGACTTTATTTTGGGAAAAAAAAAAAGATATCAATGAAAATTCAAGCTAACATCAGTTTGATGAGTGACGTGTTCGAACTTTTTGCCAGGTGGAGGCCTCGGGAACGAAGGGAAAGCGTTTGGTCAAGATCCAAAAGAGCTTCTAGCCATCTGTGACTGATTTTCTTTGATAATAATTTAATTGGGACCGGGCTCCCTCATATGTGCCGCTTGACAACCATATATGTTAACATATGAACAAACACGGCGATGGTCGGGAAGGAATATTATCATACTCGTATCTTTTGTTCAAGTTCCTTGCTTGTTGGTTTTCTGGCCTTAGATTCAGTGTTGTTAGCAGAGTAAGATTCATTGTCAAATTCTGAGTGTTTGGTTCCTTGATTCACTGACAAGCATGAAGACAACTCACTAGTGAGCTGGTTCCACACATACCAGAGGATCAAGAAACAACCCTGACAAGTCACGTGACAACACATAAACTCTCTTACCCTTGTACTTCCTATGGTGTATTTCAATCAAGTAGATTCTGATTAACAAATTGAGTCCACAAAATGTTGTGGACTCACGAGGCGCAGCCGAGTGAGTCCACAACAAATTTTGATCACTGTGATGACGAATATCGTTGTCGATAAGAGTGCAGACAACGCTAAACCACATTCGATTTGTTTTTTACCACAATATCAACGTCAAAGAAAATTTTTACAATAACTGTCAAAATTTCCGCGCGCTGATTGACGCGAGCAGCGTTGTCTAGACTCTTATCGACAATGGAAAATTAGCCAATCACATTGCGAGATTAGAAACAGTTCTGGTAAAAAGCTACTTAGTTATCATTATCATGCACATCATACTCGTATCTTTTGTTAAAGTTGCCGTACTTTTTGGTTTTCCGACTGAGTTTCAGCGTTTGGTTCCTTGATCCACTGACACGCATGAAACCAGCTAACTGGCTCCATGTGTGTCAGCGATCAAGGAATAACCCTGACAAGTCGCGTATCAACTCTCTAACCCTTTTATTTTTGCCTCCGCAGAGCCAAAACCCGAGGAGGCACCCTAGGATTCCCCGCCTGTATACATATAAGGAATTTCAAAATGTAAAAAAGTATGTACTGTAAGTAAATTTGTTAATATGCGGGAGAAAATCTCGATTTGATCAAACTAGGCGCGCACGGTGGTCTCGGGTAATATTTCAGCAAGCGCGCAAGGTGCTGTCGGGTAGCTATCATTCTGCAACCACGAGGTCTTCGAGCAGCGTTTGACGGTCTTGCGAGCTAGAGTTTGCGCTTCGTCGTCCTCTAGCAGCATTTCGAGTTCTTTCTAGCAGTGTTTCAAGGTCTTGCAACCACGAGTTTGCATTTCGCCATCATTTAGCAGCATTTCAACCACGAGCTCGCGTTTTGCCATCTTCTGCATCTTTGGCAGCCTTTCAAACCACGAGTTCACATAATTATACATACAATACGTTGCTGTTTCACAAAACAAAACTGTATGACTGTAAAAGATTTCAATGTCAAATTTACAGAGAAATATGCTAACCAGTTACGTGGATGTTAACTTCAATAAATATTCAAACGTTTTTCAGTATTTATATCCAGCAAGAGAGCCTCTCTTGTATCCAGTAAAAACCATATACAGGTGTTAAACAGATCTTCAAAAGCGGGGGCAGCTCTAGTGAAAACTATTACTAGTCTATAATGTACTGCTATCAAGTAGATCCTGAAGTTACTTTGTGTTATGTAAAATGTTAACAAACTTAGACCAGCCCTCTTAATTTTTCGAGAAAGGAATGTATCGAGATGTAGGGCCAGGCCTTAATTCACCTCCGAATCGGCTTCTTTAGGGTTACTGGCACGAGTTTTTCGTGATCATCAGCGTCATAAATACAGACAGTACGCGTCTGCCAAGACGCTAACTAACCACTGCCAGCTGTCTCGTGCGATGCAGGTTTTATCAAAGGAACCAAACCGCTCTTCGAAAGAGTCAGTTATATAGCTCAAGTATATGCCAACCGATCCATTGCCCTTCGGATATGATGAACACATTCAGAGGGGCAATGGAGGATTGGCATGTTCACTCTTACACGAAGGTGCATTCCCGCGCTGGGGGAGATGTCTTACGGTGAGATGCCTAACCAGGCCTCAAGAGGGACGTTGTATCTAGAACGGCATGATATTGTAGATTCTTTGTTCATTATTCATAGTCACGCGCTATGACGGTGGCAAACATCTGAATTTGGGTCCATACGGAGTCATCACCACGTGAATTTAGTAGACAACTGACCTCACATTGGTTGAACATTTTACTTCTTCCTGCTACACCGCCCTGATAGATCCAACCAGCTCGAAACAGCTATCCACGGTTGCCGCATTTTGGACTCTCGGTTTGGTCTCTATCATGTCGCTGTCGTGTTAATTAAGTTCAGTTTCTACTCAGCACCAGCCTTACTTACTTCAGTTCCTTGTATCTTTATCTGTGGCTGATTAGATCTTTCACAGATCCGGGTATACCAGCAGCATTTTCTCTCGCGGTCCTTTGTCACTTATTCACTGTATCTAACTGCCGCAAGGTGGATGGTACAGGATGTTCTTCCTCCTGTCCCTGGATGACTGTAACTCCTACTGTTCGCAAGCGGTTGCGGAAAACTCTTCTACAAAAAGGCACGGTAATCGGCCCAAAAAACGCTCAAAAACGGTAACGCGGTTTGCACTAAACTTTACCAAAAAAAAAATCCCCACAAAACGTCTCAACCCAAAAACATCTCGCACACGCGACAATAGCACGCGTAACTTACTTACAAAACTCAAAATGCTTACGATAATTCAAATATCTCTATGCGTGCGCGCGCTCTATCCGCGCGCACGCCAGTTCGTTCTCTGTCTTCTTCTTGTCCATTGCTCTATGTTCTCTAGTACGTGTACTGCAGCAATGATATGTCAGTTTATTTATCATAAATATAATCTTCTATACCTCATGTGTGCAGCATTTTCTTGTAAAAACATAGAAAACCGTCTCAACAACATCCCTTATTTAAACACGACAGTACTTAAAGCAACATAATTACTTGTGGGGTCGTGTATCAAACTTAAGTTTAAAAACATGCCCTAAAATTAATAACAATTATATACATAATCTTACGCATTAAAATCCGTTAAGCTCTTTCTTTCTTTGCGTTTGAATCGGGGTTGTATTGAAGTGTAATTGTTTGATATAATCGTCCTTTCAGACTTCGGCATAAAATGGCTTGAAATTGTCAGTATAGTAACTGGATGCAATATTCCAAAGTACAGCACCCCGGTAGATGATCTTCTATTCTATAAGAAGAAAACACTTAGGTTACCTTACCATGCGTTAAAAGCGCTTTGCAAAAACATAAAATCTTGGGTATGCAACTGTTTAACTTCAGCACAAACAACTCTTTGGGCGAAAAGTGTGCAAAGTGAACGAACACTTTCAGTTGCTATAGAGACGCCTTATTATGTCATAATATAACAATTTCCACTACGCGCGCGATTATTGGAAGATGATTAAATACTTGCAGTTGAGAGAGTTGCAAGCGTTATGTTCAGTTCTCTCGTAAAAAGTGGGCGTGCTGGCGTTAAAAATTGTCTTTTAGTTTCCACATTGTAGGCAGGCAGCCGTGGTTAACCTTATCGAAGGCATTAGACATATCCATATAGATCATGTCCACCTGTTTTCCGTCGTCTAGTAGGGAGCCCACGTGATCCAAAACTTCCAAAAGGTTAGAGGTGCATGATTTCCCTCTAATGAATCCATGTTGACAATCTCTTACCACTTTGTAAAGTCTATCTTTGAAGTGTTATATCAACAAAAAACGCTTTGGGATTGTGTAGAGGTAGGACTCGACGGAACCAAGAAACTCATCACGGCTGTTCCACAGCATGCGCTTAACTGTTTTGTGCAAGTTTTTTTTAACTTCTCCTTTAGGTGACTCGAGGGAGACAGTTTCAGCTTTTGACTTATAGATTCCCTTTTCTTGATCAAATTACGTATGGCACCAGACATCCAAGGTATGGGATTCCGTCCCCTACCCCTCTTGGTTTGTATATAGTCAGAGACCGCTACAAGAAACGTGTCTTTCCATTGATGCCAGCCAGTTTTTATATCGTCATTGGCTATGATCGAAGAGAAGCTAATTGCTGACGGAGCCGTACGCAGACCCTCAAAGTCGCCTTTTGCATAATCGTAGACAAATCTCAGGGGTTTTGGTGGGGCTTTTATAAAAGCCTTAAAATGGAAAATATTGACGCTATGGTCTGTAGAAATCCCCGTATCTTTTCAGTGGAGACAATATATGGGTTACATTGACACGGTTCGGCACGCTCGTGATTACAGGGCAAGTATGTTGTTGCCACGCCGTGGGTTTTTTATTGAGTTGTGCGTGTCAAGAGGCGGTCGTGAAGGGTTTCAATTAAGACTAGTTCGTTAACACGAGATGCGCTGTCAATGGAGTCCCAAAGGATGTCTGGCAAATTAAGTCACCCGTAAATTACCATATTGTCGAACTGGCCACAAACTTCATGCAGAAAATTATCGAATACATCCATCCGACTTGGGCCTTCATTGGGTGGCCCAGAGCAAAAACAGAATAAAATTCTTTGACCAATAAGCGTAGTAATTTTGGCAAAAATTATCTCAAGCTGTTGCAGCTCGGCTTCCGATTCAAGTTTGAATTCTTTGACAGCTTTGAAACAGGCTGTTTTAATTGCGATAACAACTCCACCACCACCTCGGTCAGACCGATCTCTCCTAAATATTGTGAAGCCAGAATGCAATATTTCAGGGTTGCTGACGGATATTTTGGTTCAACCATGTTTCATTGACGTACATAACGTCAGAGTTTTCGGCGCACACCAGGTCCTGGAAACAATGAAGGTTATACACGGATTGCCCGTTTGTTGGGCTGTCTTTGTGATAACTTTTTATGCTTCTGGTATTCATCACGAGGCAATTGATCTTACCAGCAGTCGCAGCAGAAACCGGTCGGGGGTTAGGATTGATGTCACCAGACGTCAAGAGGCGAAAGGTAGCATCTGAGTTGTTGTAGTAACAAACGTGGCACATTTTCGGCATTACATGGCACAGTAATAAGTGTTGACTTAATAGCCAAAAACAGAAAAAATAGCAACGGCTTTCACAGAGCTCTTCGAGTGACGACCTGATTCCCTTAACAATGTCAACAATTTATCCAAGGAGCAATCGTTTTCGGGAAAACGGCAATAAAATTTGTAAGAATGAAATAAGGTAAAAGGAGTCCAAGACTAGCGGTACCTCCAAGACTACAGGTCGTTTGACCACGGGTCATCCTTCTGCCTTTATATAATTTTAGTACGTGCGCATGCTCAAACCTCAAAACGTACCACATGGAAGACAAAATGACTACATTGTCATATATATACATGGCTGAATCTCAGTTTAAGTCAGTAAGGTGGAACTGTGGTGCTAACGAAAGGGATCTGTCACATATGGTCTAGGGGCCGACTTTTCTCTCCCTCACTGTCTTGTCGGGGACAAGGTATCGGAAAGTATCGCGGAACCATCTCCGGCTGGCATAAGCGAACCGCGGGCCGAAATCTCGTGGTGCATCGTCATGGTACAACGCTCCGGCAAAGCGTCCAGAGGTACCGCTGTCGGCTGTTTTTTTTTTTTTTCTCTCTCTCTTTTTCAGCCAGTTTGTGTTAAACATGCCATGTGGAAGAGACAGTATTTGAGTGACAGGGTGATGATCACATTGATATTAAGGCTGGCAAGTTGGCCAGGTGGGGAAAGAAGGGTTTCATTCATATATATATATTTTGTTTTGCATTAGTAGCCTTTCACAACACCAACATTTACAATAATAAACACAATGTAGACTTCTTATTACAATTACGATACTGACATTATTAACAAGACATACTATTTGTACTGACTATAACCCCGGTATACTTTAGGGCATACAATACTTATCATACGTAGTACAGTGCTGACTCTACAAAATAATATTTACAATATAATTTTTTTATTTCTTAGGCGTTCGAAAAAGCAGTGTATCAATCTCTGTAGAGCGTGCATTTTCCTTCTCTGAAAATAGAAATAATCGCTCCGTTTCATAGCGAGGAGCATTTTGTCAGTCAAAAAATCATGTAATTTACCCTTTTCCATAATTTCCTCAATAATCAACTTAATCGGTGCGGAAACACCTGGTGTACGGCGTCGAAAACAGTTTTTCCTCCGACAAGCTCTCGGGGGAGCTTTGTTTCAATTTGAGTCTCCCGTGGCTGTCTCAGTCTCAGGTCGACAATTTCCTAATAGCAAAGGTGGAAAATAAACAATACATTTTCATCGGCTAACTACTGCTCAGTGGCTTTAACCGTACACACTTTAATAGCACATTTTAGGCCTTTTTATTCAGAATTTCGGCAAAACTTGCCCGGCGGAAGCCACTTTATACAGCATGCTATACAGCAACACTGGAAAGCACAGGGATCACACTTTTTTTCATTTTTTTTCATGCAGATTCTCAATAGCCTTCGCGCAGAACGTCTCCCCTACAAGGAAACAGGAGATTCCTGCTTCAACAGCGAAAGTTAGAACCGCCCTGTACGGAGTTATGTAAAGTACCACAGGAAAGCGCTGTTCAATAGCTTTTACTTAAAAAAAATAATAGTAATAATAATAACAATAAAATGGTCGCTCGTTTGAGGTCACGTGTCCAAACCATTACGCAGTGAAGAGTTTATCATATGATAAGGATGCTGATAACAGACTGCTTGTCAAGTTTCAGGAAAATAGGACCAATGTTAACTTTTCAGATAAAAATATATCAAATTCTCAACCACAACCAGTGACAATATGTTGTTACACTTTCGCCTTGATCGCATCTTCCTCCCTTTCCCGCCATCGTCGCGTTTCTTGCGCTATCCAATATTGCACAGGGGGGAAAGTGGGCGGATAGTTGAACGAATGATGACACTCGTTGCAGGGTAGGGCTATTGAAAACCGTGAGGCTCTGAGTGTGACATTTTTATTACCGGCTAAGCAGTAGCCCAGCTCCTGGCCTAAGTAAATGTGACACTACCGATGTCATTGTTATTTATTACGGACACCCTCGGGACTGAGAATTAGTGTTAAACGTCTGTAATTTATTTTTGCCGGGGATCTAGTTGCTGTCCGTAATAGTGAGGTGGCATGTCCGCAAGGCAGGAGTTGACTGAATTTATTAAAGTTTAGATTGCTTTTAGCAAGCGTACCACTTATTTAGATCGCTTCAAAACGCGCATAACTTGTTTAGTTCGCTTCTAACAAGCGCATAATTTGACATATGTCAGACTGAGAATCAGCTGTTTCCTTTGTTAAAGACATGTTTCCGCGAGCCAATAGAAAAGAGCTTACTCATGAGTCATTAGAATGCATTATAAACACAGTATTGGTACTTGCTTTGCGAAAACAGCACTGAGGAAATGCTACGGTGGACGTGCCTTATCTGTGCGAGCTTTTAACAACTATGGTGAGTTATTTGTATTTTGAGAGAAAAAAGTTTTAGATATCTTGAGGCGCCGTCGATTCTTGAGTTACGTAATATAAAGTGTAATTGTCTTTTTTTGAGCCTGAGGATCAAATCTCACCCAAAACAGTGACCGATCAAATGAGAGTAACTGTGCAGTACTTTCAATATGAGGCTCAAATATTTTAGCGTCAGGTAATTTGAAGTCTGTACACAATTTAACAAGAAGGCTGAAATGAGAACGAAAATTAACTACAGAGGAACTCGGTTATACGGACACCAAAGGGACGTGCAAAAGTGTCCATATTATCCGGGTCTCGGTATTTAGTGGCAACTCACAATAAACGACGCAATCAAATGTTTTATCCATACAAAGACTAAAGCATACAGTTTAAAAGTAACAGATCAGGACGATGCTTAAAATGTCTGAACTACAGCTTAAGCTACAAGTTATGCTCATTCAAATAGTCTCGGACTAAAACTAATGTTCTCTCAGGGCTTCAAACGCCATTGAAAACGTAATTATTTAAGATAGTCCGTGGCTCAGCCAGGCGGACTGAAAATTAGACAATTTATACAACGGTGTAGAGATAACCAGTGTCCGAAAAGCGAGGTTAACATTGTATAAGAGCCCTACCATGTCATTCGGGTCATAGAAATGTCCGTTCTCTGTATTTTGCTGGCTTATGTAAGAGGCAAGACATGAGCTTTTAGTCGGGATAGACACAACTGTGCGTAATAAGCGAGTGTCCGTAAAGCGGAGTACCACTGTAGCATATGAAAAGTGAAAGACCCGTTTTTACCCAAATAAAAAACAAATTTGAATGCGCATTTTTTCAAAAGATAACACCCTCGCTTATGTAAGAATACTTAAATTTATTTATTTTTATTTACATCTTAACTATCAAATGATAATTATTCGCAAAACAGCAAAAAATGAAAACAGACTTTTGCCGTCAGCGATACATTGAAGTTCTTTCGAAGTCAACTTTGAATTTAAATATTTGTTTCAGACCAATCGATCCACGCAGGTTTTTATCCAAGAAAGCCCCACACTAGCTAATTAAAAGAAAACTGTTCGAAACCCTGAGCCAAGCAAATGATGTCATTTTTAATACCTAAATCACATATCGGTCGTTGACAAAACATTTTGTTTTGCAGAACGCCAAATGCTAATATTCGCCTGGTTTTAAATTTAAGTTAAAGATGAAACGGAACTTTTTTCAACGCTGTCAATCAAACGAATTAGGCAGATGTCAACTGACAAATGAAAGGCCAAAAAAAGAAAGACTTATTGAACTTTTGCTCTATTTTATTTAAAACCCATTATTGATCATAATTTAACCCAGTATGGCACTTCAGTTTTAAAGGTAATTATTAATATTTTTGACCCCTTTAATTATTCCGTGGGCTCGATGAGGTGGTCAAAACAAGGTGCATGATTAAAACGATTTGGGCAGCTGTCTCTATGATTCATCCTTCATACTCGCTCGGCATGATGGAAATTGCTGACAAAAAACTCTTCCAAAATTGAATATTGAATGAGTTCTTAAAGGAAAGGAAATGGAATATACAATGATTTGGGCAGCTGTCTCTATCATTCCGTCTTCATACTCGCTCGGCACGATGGAAATTGCAAACAAAAAGCTCAGTCTTCAAAATTGAATACTGAAAACGCACTCAGACGATAGGAAATGGAATATAAAACAATGGCCTAACAACTAGCGATTAATTCTAAAAGGAAAAGCTGCCATTTTTTTTCTAAGTACGTAATAGCACTCTTTCCCAGGACCGCCTATAGGTGTCTGTACACTCCTTATCCAGGTTTTGTTTCTCGGCTGGTGAAACAACAGCGGCATAAAACTGTCTCGTTTTGCAGGCTACAATTTCCTCTCCCCCATTGTACTTGCTCACCGCAATATTTGTAAGAAATTTCAAAGTTTACCTTGTTTCAAATGTATTTATAGCGACTGAATTAAAACAATGTGCAACAGTATTCCTCAAAGTCTTACTTCTTTCTTATGCAATTTGACACTAAAAAAATATTTCATGTTATTTATTGGTAGCTATTCTGTATGAAAACAAGGGTGGTCGTGTAATAATGAATATTTCATTAAAACTGTATGCATATAAATTACCAAATTAACTTCACTTGAAGAAATCAGGCGACTACTGATGGACATTTTAAGTGCAAAATTAAAAAGAGACATTGGTAAAATTCCCCCGTTTAATTAAAAGAAAATTGTCAGACATGGCAACGTCTACATCAACGGACATTTTACATATCGGGCCAGAAAAGGGAAAATAATTTGATTTGGGTGACATACAAATGCATAACTGCCAATCACATGCGAGATCACACCACTGAGAAAAGAAGACAAATGGTCACGAAACCAAGGCTAAGCTTCCTCGTTGTGAGTAGTCTGTCGTACTACTTTGCTCGTTTCATTTCAAAAGGAAATCAAAGCGATTATGGTTTTATTAATCGTAGATACAATACAACAAGCATAGGTGCATGGAGTCAAATTCAAATCGCAAAAGTACGTAGAGTTTGTTTGCAAAGTCATATTGGCAAGCTGACAGCTTGTCGAAAGATCATTTCCGAGTTGCTTTGAACCTCATTACGAAAGCGAGGCTAAGTGTACAGTAAAGCTTTTCTTGCGAACATTAGTTTTGCTGGCATATGAATGAAAACTAATTTTCATAATAAAAACTTTGCACTTAGCCTCGCTTTCATTGTGAGGTTCAAACCAACTTGGAAATTAATGGCCTATTGACTTTGTCGTATTTTAAAGCCTCGAGCTCACGCGGCAAGATTGAAAAGTAGCATGGGTAACTTAATTATTTCGTAAAATTTGGCTGTAATTTTATTGTAGTCAGTGCCGTTGGGTGGTAGGGAATACCAACATTTGCCTCCGTTAGTTACTTTTAGTCGGAGTGAACCATAGCTGAATTTGTAAAATTTATAAATAAATTACTCATATCACCTTGATGTGCTGTCGCGTAGGGCTCCCCACACTGCTTATTGAAACAGCTGTATGTTCACAAACTGTATTTCCTCGATGTTGGGAAAAATAACGACGACGTGTATTTGCCAGCACTTTTGTTTTAAACTTTAATTTTCTTATAATTACTCTTCGAACAAAGCTCGGCAAAGCAAATAATTTGCAGCGAGGACAGAAAACAAAGATGGTGAGGAAAACGCTGAATCCGGCGTATATAGTACAGTTCTGTCATCCAGTCCGTTTTTTGTCAAACCAAACTAATTTAAATTCTGTTTTCTATATCCTCAGGAGAATCTTTCCGATGAACAAATTGAAGGTAACGTAAGCAGCCTAAAGAACTCATTTTATTAAATACTAGATCATTGGATAACGTAATACCAGGGTTTTGATTGGCTTAGTGGCCATTGGATATCAGTAGTTATCCCATGTCCGAGAAATAGCGGCCATTAAACCAGTCACCGTCTGGTATTTCTTGCAGAATCAAACCAGAGAGATCTTGCAATATTTCTCACTTGTTTTTGATAAAATAATTATTGCACTCGCTATTGTTCGATATGAGGTGATTACAGGTATATGGTATGGCTATCATTTCATATCCAAGGCGCGCTCGTGGAACTGATAATTTTTAAGTACCGTATATCACCAGATTAGCTCCTGTAACCTTTCCTTTTATTTGGTAATTAAGCTAGTGTCGCATAATCGCCCAGCAAGATTAGACCTTAACTGACCGCCTTAACTGTTTTTTGAATGCATGGTTCGAACCGAGGGACTAACGTACTGTCCAGTAATCTCTTCAGTAGCCTACATAACAGGCGTTTATTTAGTCAAGCGCGAGGCGCGAAACATCGCGCGCGTACTCCGCCCTTGATATTCCTCCCGCGCCTCGCGCTTGACTAAATAAACACCTGCTATGCAGGGTATCTCCTAGTGTGTGAACCAGTACTAGTGATGTATTATAGTTGTTGCTTTGAAGCCGCGAGTATCATGTCAGTAATGATCTGTTTAGTGTGGTCGTCAGGTTGAGAGCAGTCCAAAGAAGATTGTTTCCGAGGTAACGGTCACTGGTTAGCGGTTAGTATGATCCCAGGGCTAACCACGCTTATCGGACAAGCCGAGCTTTTCGTAAGAGGTTCGGGACCGAACGTGATAGCACGAGTAGGTCCTCGGGGCATTTCGCTGATCACCTCAACGAGTAACGTCACATTCGGTTGTGTACCAATTTCGACTGAAGATGAGGCTGTACAATTCTCTGGGCGCAAGCTACAAGCCCCTAGCAAGACTCTAGCTGTTGACGCAAACTGAAATCTTGATAGCCTGAGCAAAAATTATCTTCATAATCAATTAAACTGAATGTATTTTCAGTTGATGGTAGGAGTCTTTTGAAGCTTCCTCGATTCGTCTCTCACGCAGTTACATTGTTGACTCTCAGTTTTCGCAAGATCGATCTTATCGTTCGTGTTTTGCTTACTAAGTAGTATTAGTTGGTATAGTGCTGCGAACTCTCACCTGTATTTGAGGACGTTTTTCGTCTTTGCTAATCTTCCGGATATCTTATAGCTTCAGAATAACTAGTTGGTTCATCTCAGGATATTAGGAAGCTTTTGCAACGACGACGGCGACGGCAGCGAAAACACGTCACTATTAAAATGAATTCGCGTTTTTTCAAGCGTCGTCGCAACTATTCAAGCTCGCTTTAAACGTCAAATGTGGGTTAAATTTAAGGCTGGTTTCCATATGATCGCGGATCGCAGATCGCAATAAGGTCTGCGATCGTCTGCATTCCTGCGATCGTGATCGCAGAAGATAGAACCATGTTCTATCTAAAGGCTGGTTTCCATATGATCGCGGATCGCAGATCGCAGATCGCAGATCGCAGATCGCAGATCGCAAACAATCGCAATTGATCGCAGACGATCGCAGGAGATAGAACATGGTTCTATCTTCTGCGATCGTCTGCGATCACGATCGCAGGATCGCAGACGATCGCAGAAGTAGTTTCCATATGATCGCAGACGATCGCAGACATTATTGCGATCTGCGATCTGCGATCTGCGATCCGCGATCATATGGAAACCAGCCTTAAGAAAGTTTAGAAAGAGAAAAAAAAATTGTCATCATGTGTTTACGTCCTTCAAAAAACGAAAACTCACGCCCTAGTCGTGCAGTGACGACAAAGAAATGTACCAAAAAGTGTAATGCACGTGCAGAGTTGTTGTTTTGGTTATGTTTTTTTGACGTTTGATTCAGAAATCGATGGCCGATTTACTGAGACAGAAAAAGCCGCTAGAATTAGATGATGTTAAATGGGACAATTTTTGACGCAATACAGCGCGCAGCGCGCTATGTTACACGATAACAGTTTTTAACTCAACGCTTGCGTTTGAAGGTGTTCCGTGTAACAAAACCTTTTTATCCCAATGCTGCTTTTATCTTCTTAGAATACAAGGACGCCTTCTCATTGTTTGACCGAGATAAGAACGGAATCATCACCACCAGAGAATTGTGTGCGATAATGCGAGCTCTGGGGTTTAACCCCACGGAAGAAGAACTACAGACGATGATCAACAACGTGGATTATGATGGTGAGAAATTGGACTCATTAATTACGCCTAACCTCACCCACCCCTCTCTTCTGTATGGGGCTTGCACTGCTTTGTACCTGACTCTATTGCATTTCATCGATAAATTGCAGGAAAATAGGACATTTTCACTTCGGTGTCATTTTACTACAACCGACCAGAATCCTTCTGCTTTTTCTTTTCTCATACTAATTAGAGCTATTGTTCTTTGCTCTCCACTGTGATTACAAAATTTGCATTTGAAAAGGAAAACAAAATGAATTCTGGTAGTTGTAGTAAAATGTTATTAGCGGTAGGGTTATGCATCTGGGCCCAGTTGCTCGAAGCATGGTTAGCGCTAACCCGGGTTAAATACCATGACAACCTATAGGTTTTAATACCTCTTAACCAATGGTTAGCGCTAACCATGCTTCGAGCAACTCAACCCTGAGCGCTCTCACAGTCCCTAAATCGAAACGATAAGCGCCTGGGGATGAGTTATGACTCTGAAAAGGGCCTTCAGAAGAGGATTGAAAAAATAATATTACGTCATGAGCAAACAATGATGATGAAATGGTGATGAAAATAATGATGACGACGATGGCAATGATCATGGTTATTATGGATGTAATGGTGACGCATGCAAAACGGGGACGGCAAATTTTTGTCCTTTTCCATTTCCTGGGAGAATAAATGTTTTTCGTACGAGCCATAAATCAGACAGTTAAAACACAAAATGGGAGTGGCACGGTACAATATGTAAAAAATAACACAAATTCGCCTGCTTATTGCATCAGGAAACGGCGTCATTGACTTCCCAGAGTTTGTAAAGTTGATGGAGGATCAGAAGAAACCAGACGAACGAGAAGCTGACATGATGCTAGCATTCAGAATCTTCCACGCCGACAACAAGGGGTACATCGAGTCAGCGGAGTTACGCTACATTATACTAAATATGGACAACAAAATACCACGTGATGAACTAAACGAGCTGATAACGATTGCGGATTTGGATAGAGACAGAAAAATTACTTATCAGGGTAAGTAGAGTTTATTGGGTACTTTCACAGACTACACTTCGTCAAAATTGTCTACGGCCTTGTACCCAGGCTGACCCTTGTTCTTCATCCGTAAAGAGCCTGGAAACGAGCATTCATTTTCTCATGTTGTTCTCTTTCCAGAATTCCTTGATCTGGTGGAGAACCACAGTGGCATTTTCACCTGAAAATTTCCAAGAAATTCTGGTTCTAACAAAGGGCTATCAAGTGCATGAACATGAACCATGTTTGCATATAGTCAAGGTTGAATAACAACTCAAAAGCAGATCGTCCTTTCTCAGAGCAGCCCGCTCGCCTAGAGCCAGGAGAGGACACTTGAAGGAGACATATCTGAAGTGGCATGTTAAAGCTAAGCTGACATGTTATTGGACCTATGAAGGTGTTCATCAAATTGACACTCCGCAAATTCAACGTGCAATGCGCAAGTCGGTAATTAATGGAACATTTGCATGAGTAATATACGAAGCCTTAGATGCTAAGAATTCTCAATAATTTAAAAAGTTTTTGGTCCATCATTCCATGCTACAAAAAGAAAAGTTTCTCACTACCCTTGCCCTGGATTGATTGCTAATTGTAACAGACGTTTTCTGCAGTAAGAGTAAATCATTTTTCCCAGTAAAAAACATTAACTGGGAAAGCACTGGTGAAAAGCAGTGACGCGCCCTCGAACAAAGAAAATACAGCACTTCACAACAACCGGTTATTTAAAGAGTAAAAATTCTTTTAATTGGACTTCATTTGGACTCAAAAGTCCTCTTAAATTTCTAATTTTTATCGGAACAATAGTTTTTAGGTAATTTATGGTCTCGTTTTAATACATAAAAGTAACGTTAAATTAATTAATTAATTAATTAATTAATTAATTAAAGAACGATACCACTGACCGGAAAGTACTGCTCAGTAGCTTTCAACGGAATGGTATGACGTTAGGATTTCCTTGCCAGACTAAACATTTTGAAACCCAGAGGTGGTAGGGATGGGAGTGTTAGTGCCCATTTTCGACTCCACTTGCTTTTTGAGCAAGTATCTATACACAACTGTGCGCATATATTTGACAAAGATTTCCACCTATACAGCGCTTTTCAATTGAGTATCGTAAAACCATGCAAACCCAGAGTACTACTCTAGCCAATCACAACAGATGTAAACAACCAATTGACTGACCAATCAAAACGCGAAGCCAAGACAGATGACCGACGCCAAGCGCGGGAAAACGCGTGCGACCAAATCACGATTGGCTTTAGTTTTGCTTCTCATTGGTTGAGAATGTGGCGCGAGTTTTACTTATACCAATTACAGAGCGTAGTAAGGCAAAATCAAGGGAAACGCGAATTACTTTTAGAACTCAATTGAAAAAAGTCTAAAAACAAGTTTCAACTGAGTTTCGTAAACCAAAACCAAGGTTACCACTCTAACCAGTCAAACCAAATATAAATAACAAAATAAACCAATCAGAACTTGAAGTAAATACACCTTAATCGTGGAAAAACGAGTGGTTGCATATTGCGATTGTTTTTAGCGTGACTTTAACTAGCTGAAAAAGTGGCACGAGGTACTTTGCTACACAAATCACAAAGGACAATAACGCAAGATCGAAGCGGACGTAAAGTTACTTTCGACACTCAAATGAAAAGCGCTCTCTGGGTGATACTATTAGTAATAAGCCCAGTTGTTTGTTTTATTGCAGCCCTAAATCGGGCAGAATAACATCATAACTTAGGCATAAACAGTTTTTTTTTTAAAAAAGCCCAACTGACAGGAGGCAGACCATGCAGTTGGCTATTTACACAGGAGACTGTGGAATTTAACTTCAATTGTACCTAGAGTTACTAGTAATAAAAAAGAAAGCGATTTTATAAATAACTTTGGTTAAGTTTTGAAATTGACGATTCTGAAGGTTCTTCCAAGGAATTGTTGCTCTTATGCCAGCTTCTCCTGTCGCCATGGTAAAAACGACTTCTTTTTCTGCTGAAGATGAGTGGTACAAGGAGCGAGGAGAACTCTGGGATTGAAATAAAATGAATAGTTACAGTTGGGTCTTAAAAGAAAGGAAAGAGGAACTCTCCATTACAGTGCGGACACTCGAACCGTGAACGGTTAAGGCTTTTTTGGACTTTTTCTCTCTCTGCAATATAAACAGACTAAAGAAAATTTATCACTCGCTAAGAACTTTACATCTTTTTCCTGATTCAATGTTGTTAAGAAAGATCGGATTCATTGTTTTCAAGGGAGTTTCTGATTGGACAGCATTTGAAAAAAAAGGCGAAGAAAAGCCTTGACTGTTCACGGTTCGAGTGTCCGCACTGTAAGCCCAAGATCTCAAAGAGAAACAAACAGTACCAAGTGAAAAAAAAAACTACTCAAAATCGTAGAAAAAAAACACCCAGGAAAGTCCTGCTCAATAGATTTTATATGAATTATCCATGGTACGTTCTTTCTACGTACACAGCAAAACAGACGGTGCCAAAGAATGTACTGCTCAGTAGGTTTCACTTGAGTAGTCACACATTAGGATTTCGTCCCCAGAATAAAAAGTTGGAGCCACCTTGTACAGCAAAATAAAACGTACCACAGGAAAGTACTGCTCAGTAGCTTTCATATGAATGGGCACACTTTAGGATTTTATCTACAGACTCGAAAGAAAGAACTGAAAGCACGTTAAAAACAAGATGACATCCTTACCTTCCATACCAATCTTTCTATTATCAGTGATATCTGCTCGCTGTATTATTTCCTCAATCTCCTCAGCGGGAACATCAGTTAAACTTTGCAGAGATCTTTTAATGTTGTGTCCGTCAATAAAACCAGTATCTTCAGGATCAAAGACCCCAAATATCGTGAATAGATTTTCGTCTTCCTCTATGCTGTTTTGCTCTTCAATCATATTCACAAATTCCTCAAAATTAATTGTGCCATCACCTGTTCATAATAACCGAAAAAACATGATTTTCCTTTATTTCTTAGATTGGCTTTCTAAGGGGCTGTTTACTTGGAGGGAGGAAGATCCTAGTACTAGGAAGATCCGAGAAGGCGAAGCAACTTTTTGTTTGGTTTACCTAAAGTTGTGAAGGAAAGCAAGACGAAATTGTCGACCTTAAGCAGCTGAACGCCCGGCCGCCACCATGCTTGTTGTTCTTGTCCCTAGTACTAGTGCTTTCCGGGCGAAGGTAGTTTACATGGTGCTAGGATCTTCCCCTATTGCTAGAAATATCCTGGCACTAGGACCGAGTAAAACCTTTTGCTTGTAAACTGAATACAGAAAACATATGACGCTAGGATGATCCGCCTTCTAGAGTCTTCCTAGTGCTGGGATCTTCCTTCCTCCATGTAAACAGCCCTTATGTTGTAATAATCAGGTCTTATGACACCACGTAATCTCGTGTAGTGCCTTACCATCAAAATCTTTGGCATTCACTAACTGTTGTACTTGGGAGTCAGTCGGGTTTGATCCAAGCATGCGCATTGCATACTTAAGTTCCTTCGTTGAAAGTGTTCCATTTTCGTTCAGATCAAAGCACTTGAATGCATCGTGATACTCTGAGAGGAAAATACAATCAGAATCAGATGAAAAATCGGGTTTTACAAACGAATACCCCATTCACACCAAGGACACGTTTAAAAACACAGTTTAACATTGTTTCCTTCGTAAAAGCTACTTTCGGATTTTTGTCGACTTCAGATTTAATTTAGCACAAAAGAAAGCATAAGTTAAAGTTTACTTGAATCCTATGTCAAAGCCAATGGTTCAGCTTTCTGCTGCCAATTTTTATTTTACTTAACCTGGTTTAATTAAACATGTTTTGTTAGTGTGAATGGAGCTTAAGACAAAATTTTCCTTTTTCTGTCGGTATCGTCAAGAATAGTCACCGTTTTTCAGAGAAATTGTGAATCCGAAAACCATTATCAATTTTTGTCAATTTTGAAAGAGAAATTCAATAAAACTTCTTTTTTGCACAATAATGGTTATAACCAAGTGGCTGTCACTGTCCGCTTGTTTACAAGTGTTGCAGTTTGAGCTCTCAATAGCTGGCCACGTAGGAAACTTAAACGATTATGACGTGATGTCTCATTACATATCCGCCATCTTGGATTTGAACGCTTTCGAAGTTAAGAATAGAAATACAATACGCAAAGTAATTCGCATATTCAACTAAAGTAAGATTAATATAAAATGGCAAGGTTACTGTAATTAATTCCTAAGAAATAAACAAACACAACAAATAAAAAGTCATTTGAGGAAATTTTCCAATTTTAAATTACCTCCAATTTGCTCCCTGGTCAATGTGTCCTGTGAATTCAAGACAAAAGAAACATATTTGAATATCATTCAAAACCGGGCTTCTTCCTCGGAACTGTTAACATTTAACAAATCGACGGCAGTTTTCTATGGTCTATACTCTTATAGACCATAAAATGACGTCAAAAAATGTTCAACACTCAAGTGGAACCACGAGCCGCAGGCGAGTGGTTTCACTGCCAAGTTTTGGACATTTTATGGCGTCATTTTATGGTCTATAAGAGTATAGACCATAGAAAACTGCCGTCGATTTGTTTTTTACAATAACATGGAAAAAGTACGAGCGGAATTGGCTATTTTTTTCGTTGAGAAAGCGCGCGCGTTACATCTGACGTCATTTTATTGTCTGTACTCTTATAGACAATAGCTACGAGCCAATCAGCGCGCGGGAATTTGGACAGTTATTGTAAAAATAAAATTATTAAATACTATAATGTATCCGAGAGATGTAAAAAGAAACGATAATATTATTTGCTTTTGCCAATTTTGAGAAGCCATAAATTGTATGTGTTTTCCAAAAATATGAACCTTTCAGCAACTATTTACGTGTAGCATCAATCTAGCCTTCGCTGAATAGGGAAGATAGGGACGATTCACGAGCGACAGATGAAACCAAAACAACGTTTATAGTACGATTATATACGTTTACCAAACTTGATAGGAAACAACGGTCAGCATAAACTTTGAATTTACGGTTTCGAAGTTGTATTGTATTATACTCCAAAGCTCTGACTTGAAAAACTGTTTTCTTTTTTAGAATATTTGAGACATATATCTGGTGATAAGATTGAAAATGTACAACTTTAAAGGCTCATGGAAAGCAACTTTAAAAAAAGAGCTAGAGACTAAAAAATGTCTGTCAGACAGAAATTTGACAGAATTTCATTGAAAAAGTATTATTAAAACCACTTGAGAACATTCTATTTTTAATGATCTGAATTGCAGTTTTGTAGAATATCTTTTGACAAAAAAACTGAAGAAACAATTAATTTTTTTTTTTGGGACAACGCTATTTCAATACAATATGAGTGCTGAAAAACTACTGGTGTTAAGGGTCGTTTGTTCGAGGCTAGGTTAGCATTGTAAAGTATTGTCTGTAATTAAAGTTTTAATGAAGATTTCTTTAAAACCGTTTTCCTCCTTTTTTACTGCAAAGTTAATTTCGATCAAAAGGTTTAATTAAGAGGATAAAACGCTTTTAAACAGTGGAAACAAATAATTGGAATGAATCGGGTTTGAATATTATTCTGGGGCTCGAGAAAGCAACCCTCGGCGTATTACGTGTTTCTGCTATCTTATCAGAAAAATAAAATGAAAAGAGAAAATATGTTTTTTTTCTCTGAGATTTAAGAAAAATAAATTCCATTCAATTCCATTTTAAATAAATCTACCAAAATTATGTACTTCTTAAGCCCAAACTGTTGTAAATTTCCACAAAATATTTTCGTCCTTTATTACTCAATTGACTAAGCAATATTAAACTACAACCGTCTAAATTTGAAAGTGTGAAAACGATCATTCAAAGAAAAAATTGCAAAGATTTTAGCTAACACTTAAGAGAAGACTTCGGGTGCATATTATGCCTTTGTTTCGTTTCAGTGTTTATCTCAATTATCCTTTTTTTAAAACAAAAATCGAGAAATTTCCGAAAAACTTAAATGTGCGACTTTATGACTATTTTAAAAATGATTGCAACGATAAAGAGTGTGAGGATCATGTCCGTGAATCTAAGAAAGTAGAGAGAAGATAAAGATTTAATGAGAATTGCAATTTAAAGTTTGAAAGCAATAATGATAAATGAAAACCAAAACAGGATGCTAAAAGACAACACCATGTGATGTGGCGTCGTAGCCTACTTCATGTTTGATGCACGTATTGTTCTTTAATTTGTATGTATTCTTTTTGCGATCTTTTGTTTCATCTATGTATGATCCTTTTAATTTTTCCCACAACTTGCAAAGTTTCAACTCCGTGAAAATGTATCCTTGAATAGTTATGTTTGCGTATTACAATTAACTGGATTCTCCGACAAGTATTGTTCCTTAATGATTAAATCAGTCTTTTGCACGCGAGCAAGTTTGGCTGTTCGACAAATTTTCGGTAACAAGCTTGATCTTTTTACAACAGGAAACTTGTGATGGGAAAACTCGCCAAATTTTCTTATTCATACGGTAAATACAAAAAAAAAAATTCACGTTGTTTAATTAAGGACTTTTTCAGGAAGAAGTTGTTAGTCTGCAACCAGCCAGTCAAAGCTTTTCAATAACTAAGCACGCAGCGTTGAATATTCATTGACAAAAGCTTCTGGCGAACAGTTGTCGCGTTTAAGCTGCATCTCTCCATAACAATGGCCGATCGAATACGCGCGTTGATTGGTCGAACGCTGTATTGTTTTTCCATACACTACAGAACGGAAGTTCTAAGGCAAAATTTTTCAATTTAGGTGCAGGCTTCGACGGGTTTCACAACCAACGATTTTTGTAATGTATAGCGATGGTACACCTAGGTAACAGGTTATAAGTTCTATGAATGTTGTATTTATGGTTTTTTATTAGAAGAACGGGATTTGTCAGTAAGCGACAAACATTCTGAATTAATTATTAATGTTTAAAATAAAAGTGTGCTCAATACATTTGCAAACCGATGTGCTTTTAACATTGTTTGATGCAAAAAACAAAAAAAAAAATAGAGTGACACTCAACAGAAATATAAAATTAGAAAATTTAATTCGAAATTGTTAAAACGAAAAAAAAAAAGCACATGTGCCAGTATTTTATTGCTAGTTCAAAACGCGCGTGTACCAATTTATGTCACTTCTATGAATTTCAATTGATGTAAATTATGGATTTTCTATACTCGTTTAAAACACATTTTACTAATAAGACCCGGTATAACGTTACGAATAGGGGCTGTTCCTCGCAAATTTGAAGCATACACCCAATCACTTAAACTTCTCCCACTGCATCGAACAATTCCCACTTTTAAAATACTATAGTAAGAAAATGAATCATACAAAATAATTAAAATTAATAAGCAGCTCGTACTAATTTTAATAATGGTTAAGGGTTGCAGCTTTATACGGAACCAGCAAAATGCCCGTAGAACTTTAACACAAAAGCAAATTTGTCCATTAAAATTATAATGAAAATTTTGCTTTTCAGGCGTTAATCTTCTTATTTCGATGCATACTTTTACACTTTCGTTTTCCTGTCCAAAACGAAAATACAGTAAGCCTAAAACGTCCACTGCAATTGTTTTGACTGCGCTGCGTGAGTCACACCTTACGGTTATTATTTCGGTCTTTCCTCGCAAACAAGGGCTATTTTATAGTGTGCTTAAATAACGTGAAAACTAGTTAGTCTGTTTGAATGTGAGCGCTTTTCTAAGTTCGAGTATTTATTTTAACAAACAAGCTGCCTACTTACCATACTCGGCTCATGTCCTGCTCGTTAACAAGTCAATATGCGACTTTCCAAAACATGCAGTTTCTTTTATCAACATCCGTCACTTTGTTGCCTGGTAACCAATTGGAAGTTGAGTTTTAAAATAAAGGATTTAAGTCAGCACTCTGTTGAAGTTCAGAACATCAAGAAAACGCCTATTTAAAGATGATTCACGTGATCCCTTCAGTACTCTGCTGAAAAAAACTAGTTCAGAGCGTCAAGAAAAACCAATTAAATGATGATTCACGTGATTCCTACCAAATAAAACGTGCCGCACGCGCAAATAAACCATTTCAAAACAACCGTAGTTTTCGTTCGAGAGCCAATAAATATGATTTTCAAAATACGCGAAATCTTTGGCCGCGCAATTGTACTGCTATTTCCTGTTTAAAAGCAGACCCAAACGATGAATAAAAATTTTGCGACAATTAAACCAAACTTCTCCTTTACGATAAACAATCACCACAACTGCGACCTTACAATTATGCTTAAATAATTATGCGGCTTTTGGCATGCATAGTTCGAACTCTTTGCAAAAGGATTGTGAGAATCACCCCAAGATAACTGAGATTTAGAATCTCGTTTACGGCAAACGGCAAACGTGAGATTCGCGTTTATGTTTTCTCGAAGAAACGGGCACATAGATGAAATTATACAAAATAATTCCAGCCTTTGATGCTAACGCAGAACTACACATATTCACTGAGAAACTGAAAACAAGACCATTTTTGCACAAATAATTAGTAATTTTGACGCATTTATTCTGTCAACTGAGGATTCTCTCTCGATTCTGTTAAGGAGTAAGTTAAGACAATAGGAAAACAAGTAGTTACAAATAGAATTACAGTTATCGTCCATTTTAGAGGTCCACATCTTTGGTATTGATCGTCAATAAAGGCATATCAACCTGTCTTGCTATACCCTAATGTGTTTTTTAGCTTAGCCGTATGGTGTTGCCTCACAGCCGGGAATAAAACTATTTTCAATTACAGGTAGTTTTTAGACAGATTAGAATGAGAATTACAGAGGGCGTCTCTTAACTGTAAATAATAGATTGGACGGCAGAAAAACAAGCAAATTCTTGGAAGTAATTTGCAACCCATAGTATCCATCACATCTTAGTATACCACCAACCCTTCAAGCAATATTTTTGTTGACACGAGTTTAACACCCAAATACGCAAGAGGTGCCGAAACCTCTTGAAGATAAAATATGTCCCTTTGAAATAGAATGTCATCACCATTTTGCCGGTGACAAAAGAATTATCATTCAGTCATTTCAATCAGTCTGAAATTTTCATTATTCTGGATGCGAACGTCATGTTTTTCTTCTATTTATCAAACTGAAATTCATTTATTTCGGAACCTTAGACTTTCTTTTTAAGGCCGAAATGATTGTCTTAACTCTGATGCTTTTATTTGAAGTTATGATCCAGCTGCCAGCTGTGTTAACATCCAACTATGAACGTGATACCATCTAATTGAATACATGATTGGTTGACAGCTGCCATTGACTGAGGTCAGTTCACAAGACAAAGCACCCTAAAAAGTAAGCCTTTCCGTGGGCTTTTTTGAGTCGTTTGACAGTTTCAACTCCTGAGCGTGAGAACATTGCGCAAAAATCGAGCGGAGGAGGAGAGGAAGTAGGTTTTTCTTCACGTTTTCTCTGGCTCCCATTTTATAGCCTGGTTCCAACTTTCGCGCTCCTAGCGAGCGTCCTTGTTGCGGTTTTCTTTTCTTACACAAATGCAGCCTAAAAAAATTTTTTTTTAATAAATGAAATTCTTCAGATGTCAATTCCAGAAGTCCGTGCAACAAGCTTACCTCTATCTACACGAACAGAGCAAAAAAAAAAAAAAAGATTGATGCTGACTTGTAGGATCCTGATAAAGAACGATGCATTCACTGTCAAATACAGACTTGTGAAAAGAAATTTACTTGTGTACAGCCAGCTTTAATATTTCACCCACAATCTGAGGAAGAGAAATATTTTAACGAGAAGGTGAAACAGGAGATCGCTACAAAGAGGGATAGCAACTCTTTTATTTCACACCTTTGGTATGTGAAATGACTCGAACGTGGTTTAAAGGTTTAAATGTTTCATCATACCAAAATATCACTTTGGTGACTGAAAATAGCATAATCACAAGTTTACCATGTTTCCCATGAAATGTAAATTTCATAAGTAATTGTTGTGGTTGCCTAGATACTAAGTTTCGTGTGTGTCGCGAACCAGTCGTGGTTGTCTTGTCATGGCCCGTGTCAATGTATATGGAATGAAATTTTGCGGGGCTGCGTGGTATTATTTTCGCACTATCTGCAATCATTTATTGCCTTATAAGATTCAAAAGAACTTCCTCTATACTACTAATAACTCCGTTTGCGACCGTTTCCAGCCTTGGAAAAGACATATATTTCAAAACCAGGCCCCGGTTGTTCAAAGAGCGGATAACTTTATCCAATATAAATCGCTATCCAGCCTGATAAAACGTCCTACATAACCAGAAATACATTTTATCGGCTGAATAGCGACTTATCCACAGGATCAAAGTTATCCGCTGTTTGAACAACTGGGGCCAGCTGTATCCACCGAATGGAATTACAATAAAAGTACTTACATTGTGTTGTGTTGTTTTTCTTCAGACGCAAAGATTTAATCTTATTTTAACATAAACCTTCCACAGACTTGGGATATTTTAAGGCTGGTTGCACATGAAGTTTCTTGACGAGTAGATGTATTTGCAACGTTTTATACAGCTGTATTTTCGTGTGCACGACACAATTCGTCAAGTTTTTCCTTGACAAATCTCTCTGTTCAGGGTGATCTGCACCGTTTACAACGTCTTACATGGTTGGTCGAGAGAACAAAAGAACGAACAACAGAACAATGTTTCCAGCATTAAAAAACAATGCAGCTGCAGGTTATAAGGGTCCAATGAAAATAGAGCTTTTGAAGGGTGCAGGTCCACTGCTCTGTTCGAAAGCTGTCGCCCCGGCAACAGATTGAACAAGTTCACGAAAAACGTTTCCACAGAAAGTCAAAATTGTCAATTGTAAAGGAAACCCTGGTCGTATAAAACCAGCCTAAAAAATTAAGGAAATGATCGCTTCCCTAGAATCGCGAAAGCTTAATCTCAAACAAAACCAATTCTGTAGGCAGATAGTCCCGGGAAAAGAACGTCCCCTAAGAACTTTGACTGTCCACAAGAATTCAATTAACTACTGTAATTCAACGTCTGTCCCCACGAGAGGAGCGATTAAATTACTGATCAAGCGAGACACGTTCTTTCAGTCGTGTAAGTTTTTCAGTGTGCGTCGCAGAAGGTCGAGTAAAATGGCTACGTGTGATTTGCAAAGGAACATCCTTCTGGGTAAGGCTTAGCTTGTTTGCCGTTTCCACCAGGGACGAGAGGGTGAGTTCATTTTCGTCATTTCTCTTGCCTAGCTGAAGCAGATAGGTCGCCATACAATATCCTGTCATGAAAGCGTCAAACCCCGCCCTGTGTCCGCAGTCACGTGTCTTCATACTGGGCTGAGACACGTGGTTCTCGTGTATATCATGTGCAGATGAATTCCCAGCACTCCCCATTATTGACAGATTGTTGTCGTTACACTCTGCTTTTATCTCGGTTTCGTTAGGACCTAAAAGCCAATCGCGATAGTCTTAAAATGAATCCTAAATTTGCTTATTAACTCAAAACGTGGTTAGTCAGTCATCCATCAAATAGTTAGTTCCACGTTCATTTTCGGTTTAGGGAATAAAATAACAGTCCTGGGCTTCGCAATTTCAACAAGTCAAAGTGCAGTGCTTTATATCATGCTAAATAGTTACTAGAGGTTAACTCGAAAACCTTACGGTTCCTTTAGCCTCTAGGCTCCAATTACCTAAATTAATTTTCTTATTATTCTCTTTAATTAACCTGTGATGCATATACAAGTTAAAGTGTGAGTTAATAAATATTGTTGTTGTTGTTGTTGTTGATGCTCAAATTCACACAAAACGTAACGTAAGTTCTTGATTATTTGACCACCTTACAAGCTAGCCAACACAAGTTTGTCCCAGCCTTCTCTCAGCCTTTCTTCAGCTGACATGGCCAAATGAATTGCCTTTTGCGACTTACTTGTACTTGCAAGTTTACTTATAAAGTGACAAATACTTTGTATGCATTGCGAGATTTGGTACCGGTAAGAGTAAGTTAGTTTAGCCTAAGGTATTTTGTATAAAGTAGTTTTCAATTGAGTGTCAAAAGTAATTTTGCGTTTCCTTTGCTACGCTCTGTGATTGGTTGACAAAACTCACGCCACTTTTTCAACCAATGAGAACCAAAACCAATCGTCGTGACTTGCTCGCACGCGATTTCCCGCACTTTGCGCCGGTTACATGTATTTGCTTCGAGTTCTGGTTGGCTCATTACGCTGTTTGTATCTGTTGTGATTGGCCAGAGTAATTACTTTGGTTACGACACCCGACTGAAAAAGGACCACAACTTACCAGAAGAGGTTCGCTGCTTCCTTTTCCGTTTCTGTCGTTTGGCTTCTTTTATTTTCCATTCCCGATCTAAAACATCATCGACATCATGCGAGAGAGGACAGCTTTTTTCTCGAGGGCAAAATCCATAAGCCTGGAGAAAAAGGGCCAAATATGAGACACTTTTACTTTTACCAATATTAAGCGGTTTTAAAGCCCTAGATTCTGAATTACGACAGGGAAAAATTCCGCGTACCCTCATGTCATGTATTTTATGGGGGAGGGGGGGTTAACAAAAGACCATGTCAAAGACCATCTCTATGCAGCCATCGGAGAGAGGTTTAATATTGAAGTATGTTGACGCAAAGCATTGAAGAACAACAGGAACCAATTGTTAGATAGGTGTTCACCTCAAAGAGGCTTTTAACAAAAATAGGTTGACTGTATTTCTTGCAAAAGTTTGCCCCGGTCAAGATAGGGTTAAAATAGGAAAAAGAAACATTTTGAAACTATTTCTCCTGGTTTAGTGTCACCCAGCTCGCGAACAACCGAGCACAGAATGATAAGCTCACCGCAAATTTCTCACAGACGATGACATCACTATGAACAGCTTCATTTCCATCGCGCGCTTCACAGTACAGTTCTTCAGTAAAACCCGAAAGCGATGTTTCCCCTGGAAATTTCACACATACATGTTTTTCTCCGGTCTTCTGGTGTTGCAAATTATTCCGTTGGCTAGAAGACAAAAGTGAATTCCTTAACAAGAACTTCAATTTCCTGTACTCTTGACTAACTGGAAGCTACAACCTTTAAAGCCATATTACATGGAACAGTTTTCAACGTTACATCGTTGCATAAAAGTTGGTACTGCACACAGACCACAGACAATTGTTAACGATTGCGGAAGTTATTGGTTTGGCAACACACTGCAAGTATTTTCATTGGTCTTCATAAGACTTGCAACCCGTTTGCCACAACAAAATGTTGCGTTAAATATTGTCTGTGAGTATGCTGCATCACAAGTGTAGTTAAAAATTTAGTATAACATCACCTTTAAGAGAAGTAGCTTCTGAGGCTATCAACTTACCACTTCTTAAATAGGTACAGTAGAAATGAAGCAGGTTCCCTAACACTGTACTCTGATACAAACTTGGTGTCAAATATACCAGCTGGAAACATGTCTGACAAGTCAGCAGTGAACACTTGAAGTTTATCAGGCAGTTTGCCGTAAAAGTTCTCATACAGGAAAACCAAGTCTAAGAATCCATTGTGAAGAACAAGAGGTTTGTTGGCCACAACAAGCTCGCTGAAGAGATTCCTTACAGATGACAGTGAATTATGAGATGATTCCTGAAACAAATGGTTGATAAATTTTAATCAAATAAATAAATTCGAACATACCGGTAACCACCCGTTCTGGAGTTAATTAATCCAAATTTTCCAAATTTTGTGGAGGTGGAAGTGATGTAGTGATTAACATACATTCATTTAAAGGGTCAGAGGGTTGGTGGTTTACAAGGTAAGGTTAGTCTCTGCAATCCTACTACAAGACATAACTACTCCTCCCTGGATGGAATGTTAGTCCACGGCGGGGTCACCTTAGGGATTTTGTCTGGTTTTCCTGAAGGTTAAAAGTGTACCCATTAGGATGGACCAGCAAGCTTCACAATACTGAATCTGCTAAACACTTAACCAGCAGGGGAAGATCATTTCCTAGTGTGCCAATATTATTACTCCTGACCCACAAAGGACCACATGCAAATGACAACACCCCTTCACATAAAATCCTCCATCCATGATTTTGATTATTAGATACCAGAGTTCAAAATAATACAAATGAAACTGTGGTGTTGCGTTGGTGGGGAGTAGAAAAGAATGTTTGGTTTATCAACAGTTTTTAACTTAAATTGACCACCAAGAGCTCAAAATGCTCAAGAAGTCATCGCTCGAATCTCTTTAAGGTGGCCAATTTACCTTTTATTATCAACTCTGTTGATAAAAAAAAAAAAAAACATTAATTTCAAAATGTTCAGACCTACCTTATCATTTCCTCTTGTATAAGGAACTCCTTTAGCATACTGTTTGTTAAAATCAAAACCATGGCCAACTAAAAACCTCAGTGATGCTGGTTCCACAACAAAGTTTTCCATACAAAGGACCACAATGTTAAAAGTTCTGACTCTGATGTTTAGGTTTCCTTCTGATTCTTTGTTCTTGGTCTTTGTTTTCTTCAGCTTGAAACATGAAATGCCAAGTGACAATATGGCTCTAGATTGGGCTACTTCACACATGTATTTATAACGGTCTTCAATGAACCTGAGGGACAAAATAAACATACCGTACATGTCAAAGTTGCTTAGCTGAAGCAATTAATCAAATGAAGACTTGTTTTTACAAACAATTTTTCAAAAGAACCAGTTTGACTTGACTGAGGCCTGTTAAAGTGAAAGGGATTTGAGTTGAAGCAGATAACTGATACAAAAAATGTATTTGGACTTATAGGAATACAGAATTGTAAGCGGTCAGTGTAAAATGCAGACTGCAGACTGCAGACTGGGGGTAAAATGCAGACTCGGGGTAAAATGCAGACTGAACACTGCAGACCAGGGGTAAAATGCAGACTGAATTATAAAGACTATCTTTTTAAAGTTAAAACACTCTACGACTCATGTACTCATGTCCAATTCAATCATGGCTTTGTACAATGAACTCCTGAATCCAATTTTACCATTTTTTGCTTTCCTTTTTGCCATAAAACTGTCATAAATATCCTTTCGATCGGCCCCCACGTTCGTTCGCCATGTTGTTTTTTTACTTCAAAAACCGCAATCACCAGCTCCCGGGCGCAACTTCCAGGCCCACAGTAATTTGGCCTGCGGTAAATATTTTGTGTAACGCAAATTGTAACGCAATATAAACTCAGCTGTCTACGATCGAATTGAACTCAAATTGAACTCTTCTGGACCCTGTCTTTTCTCAGAGGCTTCTTTTGTTTGTTCCACCGATGTGGCCGGCTCTTCCTTGTCCAGTGAATCTGTGGAATCTGCAGGTAAATTGGCTTAAAATGTTTAAAATGAATGATTACTTTTCGGGATACAACTTGACCAACCGAACAAAATTTAATTTAATTTTATAGTCTACATTTTACCCCTGGTCTGCAGTGTTCAGTCTGCATTTTACCCCGAGTCTGCATTTTATCCCCAGTCTGCAGTCTGCAGTCTGCATTTTACACTGACCGGAATTGTAAGTGCTATTTCAATCCCGGGTGAGGGTACTCCCTATAATAGACAATAGAAGGGGGCTCCACCTGTATGGGGTACAAGTACCTTTTTCAGGTTGAAGGTACATAAATGGACAGGGATTTCATGAGATGAAGTATAGAAAGGGGTTTGGAGAACTACCACTTAGGCGTTTAAAATGGCCTTACAAAATATCTGGAAGAGACCAATTTATTGAAAAGAGATAGAGTTTTTCTAATGGAGGTATGTGAAATAAAAGGGTGCCATTTTCTATCGAAGGAATATGAAAAGGTTACCTTTTCTGTCAAAAATAGTATATAAAAGGGTAAGGGTTTGGATCTTGGGCAGAGTTTCCCAATGTAAACCTTTCTTGAGTGCCCCCCCCCCCCCCTCCCGTTCCCTCCTCAGAAAATTTCTCGGGCCCTAGTTTTTACTTTCCTTTGTTTCGTCAAGATTTTTTCTTGTTAGTGCTTTCTCATTAAATTTATTCCTTATTAATTCAGAAAGCATGGGTTTTTAATTAGGATTTTTAATCGGTTTAAAAGGAAAAGAGGGAATGTACCTCAAACTATTCATAATCAGACAATGGTAACAATAAAAGGCTGTTGATTTAATATTCATAACTGTTGTATGTGTTGATGATCAAAATTAGTGGATTAAACTCTGTTGTTATTTTATGCCCGCAGATTGAGTCTTGAATCATACCAGGGCTGTACAATTTCTACATGGTTGTCTGAGTCATGTGCTGGCCTAACCATTTAAGGATGCGATTGATAACCAAGCCTGCAACCAACTGAGCTAATCAGGGTGCTTACCCTATTAACTCAGATGGTCTGTGTTGCTATTGCTACTACATACACCCAAACATTGTTTTACTTCATAACTCACTGTGCCATAAGCTGCTTTCTATCACCAATACCACTCATTTCCTAAAGGAGAAAAAAAGACAGTTTAGTCAACTCAGGCTATCGTAGCGTTCCAGAGGTTTAAAAGATTGTATGTACAGATGTTACATTAATATTTAACACTTATTCCATTCCAAAAAGGTTGTAGACAGTGAAACGTGTTTTGGCACCTCAAATATCATAAGTCCAGACATGGACTGGTCCTTTCCAATACTTTTTATAATATACGGGGTCGATTGCATACATACCGTATCGACAGCCACAAAGTATGATTTCTTTATTGCACGAACCATAAAAGGCCATACTTCTTCAAAGTTATCTGCAGAAACTTCTACAACAGGAACATAGTCATATCGTGCAGCCATTTTGTTGAAAATTCCGCGCGTAGTCAATAATCGCCAGGCGTTCCATTCGTGTTGATAAGAAACTGGGGCGAGCAACGTTCACGTGCCGATTTCAATTTCAAGATGGCGGCATGCAAGTGAGAAGTTCTATTCACAAAGAGAGCATTTTGCGTTAGATTTCTCGGCGTTACCTCGGTTTAATTACCAGAAAGCTTTACAATATTATCTCCAAACTTCTCTTTGTACTTTACTGGTGTGTTATTGGCGGAAACCAGCGTACAATATGAAGTTAACTGCGGATCTTATCCTCCAAAGTCCCCAGTATACAAATGCTTTGAGAGATAGGGAACTTGATTTACGTGGTAAGCTATATTTGATTGCTAAACTGGTTGAAATTCAACTATTAAAGGTGTTTCCATTCATGTAGCAAGTATAATATGGGAGGTTGATCTTCGGCAGTGCCGTGTGGTTGAGAGTTTTGATTGCATATACAATGATGTGGTAGCAGCGAAGTTTATTTAGATCAGTTTTACAACCCAGTTCTCACATGGTGTTATCAGTTTAAAAGTAAGTAGTAAACTCAGTTAATTATCACTTTCAGTAATCCAGTAAAACCAATAATCCTCAAATTTGAGGAAAAGGGTTCCATTGGTAAATAAAGCCATGTTAAACTTACATCTCATTTGATTTCTATCCATTATAGGTTACAAAATTCCTGTGATCGAAAATCTAGGAGCAACCTTGGTATGTATAGATAACACAAATGTTATAAAAAGTACATGAAAGTTCAGGATAACTCAAAACAGCTTGACCGTGACCCCAGGCTGCATTTTGTGTAGGTAACGCCAAAGATCTTTGGTGTAAGTTTCCAAATCACTCAGCACATTGCGGCACGATTGTGGTCTTTGGCATAAAGTAGCGTAAGACAGAGGTAGATTACTTCATAGGCATTGGCATGAAGAAAAGTTACCTTGGCTTTTGAAAACCTCTACCGCTGTAGTGAACTGTTGTTATCCAAAAATATCCAGGGATGAGGTTGGCGTGGTGGTTGGCATAACATTACCCTGGTGTTAGCACTCTGGCGGCCCTGCAATGGTGCAGAAGTTCAAAATTCTTGGCATATCTTCAATGTGCAACATGCACAGAATGCACGCTGGCCTTAAATGGGTGAACCAGTTAAGGCACTCTCTGTTGATATAATTATTCTTTGTAATTGCGGATTCCACTCCAACCATTTTCTTTATGACTTAATTCCGAATTGTGTCTCGCTGTGTCTTGCTAACTGCTTCCCCCTAGGGAGGATTTTATTTCACAGGTAGTAAGCTTACTGAGGTGTTGTGTGAGGAGAGCCCATCCATAAAACAGCTGTGCCTTACAAAGCAGTTTGTTTTTCCTTTTAGGATCAGTTTGACACAATTGATTTGTCGGAAAATGACATCCGCAAACTTGAAGGTTTTCCACTGCTTAGGAGGTTGAAGAGTCTTCTTTTGAACAACAACAGGATATGGTATGTTGGATAGAATACTGATCTAGTTATCTTTTCTGGAAATAAAAGTAGATTTAGACCAAATTGTGTTATCATTATCTGTCTCACTTGTTGTTGTTGTTGGAAAGTTTGTAAAAAGGAGTCTAATAAACTGGTTTACATGTACATTACTAGATGGGCACTTGTAAATGAAAATGAATGCAATTCCAACCACAAACCAGCAACACCTGGGACACCAGTGCGGTGGGGTGGGGACACCAGTGCTTTATAATTTCTAACTATATGTATCAATTAAACTAGTGTATGCTGAATGATGCTTCACGCTACTTTTGAGGGAGGGAAGGGGGGAAGGTTGGGAGCAATCCCCATGAAGAGGATTAGGGGTTGAAGTTTGGAAACTACATGCAGTACATAGCTTAAATGTAAATTAGCAAAGTAAAACTATGGGAGGTAATTAAATTTAATTTATATATTTTTTACACATCGACCCCAGTCTTTTAAGAATGGATAACTTTATGCAATATTGTTTTCAAACATTTTCTTTTTGAAGTTTAATTGTATACATTATTATGAACGTTAAATAAATACTAAGATTATTAAGTAGTAGCAGTATTAGTAAACAGCTTCTAACATTTTCAAATATATATATTGCTGTGGTAAATTCAGTGGACCATCAAAGGATGGAGGTAAGCTGGCAATGTTCACAAATTAGAGAAAAGAAGTCTATTATGGCGTCACCTAGAGTGTAAAGACATCCTTAACTTAGATGGTGTAAATGTAACAATGTTGTATTCTTATAGCACGATGTGCAAAAGGGTCACAATAATATTTAAATCTGCATTTATAAATGCGATTGACTATACAAACATGTACACTGTAGATCCAATCACAGTTATTTTATGGTAAATTGTAAATGCCATCAGTATTCAAAAACTTCTAGAATAGAAAAACTAGTGTATTCCTTACCAGAGTTACTGTCAGTAATAATCAGTATATATACCTGTGTACAGCCATATACAATAATAGCTTTCTGTAAACTTCAAGGCACAAGCTTGCTCCTCTAACTTCTTTGTGTGGTCAGTACCACAATTTTTAACTTACATGCATGTTTAGATTTGATGATTCATTATAAGTTATACGTAACCTCTTTTGTAGAAATAATTTTTAACAAAATTCAAAATTCCATTTAATGCTCCCTGTCTTACAACATGAAATATTCTTCTTGTCATTCGCTCAGTCATTAAATTTTTAATTCTTTATTTCTTGCAGTCGAATAGCTGAAAAGATTGAAGAAAATCTCCCACAGTTAGAAACAATTGTCATGACATCAAACAACATGCAGGAATTGGTAGGTGTTCACTGTAATAATATTATTGCTTTGGTCTTTGGTCCAACCTATGATGATGTAGGCATGTATTTATGTTGAGGACAAGTTTTGCTGGCGACCAAGGCATACATGTAGTTGATCCTGTTTTTTATTAACAGATCTAAGACCTTACTGCTCCTCAATACATATTATTATGTACATTTCCCTTTTTTAGCATGTTGGTCAAGTTTATTTACTCACAAACATCTCACAAAATTTATATATTTGTAGAAAGAGTTGGATCCACTGAAGTCAGTCAAGACTCTCAGATACCTCAGGTAATCACTTGCCCTATTCAAGGGAAAAATTTAGTTAACACATATTGTGAAGCTTGTCGTGATAACAGCTTTTATGAACAGTGTACATGATATGCATGACGACCCTAAAAATGGCTGTGTACGAGACTGTCAACCACCACAAGACCCTGATTGGTGGTCTTGCCAATGACACTGTTTGTGGTTGGCATGATATTTTAAGTTATCATATTAAATTAGAAAACTATTTCAGGAATAAATCCACCACACTGTAAAGTCACATGTAGTGTGCAAAATATATGATAAAGTTTGGTAGAGATCTGAGTTAAACTCGAGAGAATAAAACGGATGTACGTGTAAATTGGAAACTTGCAATTTTTTACGGAGAAATGTTTATTTTATAAGCTTTGCCAAACAATATATCAAATATTATATAATTATGTTGTGTGGAGAGTGGTAATCGTAAATTGAAACTTCTTTATTTCCTTGAGTTAGATCTCTGCATTTGAAGTGATACTTGCGAATTGTTTTAAAATTTGAACAAGACCCCATTTTGTAGCTGTGGCACCCACCAACTCAGTTTACCCAGGGTCAGTACATGTACTTGTGATACACATGTTGATTGTTGTCTTTGCAGCTTGCTTCGAAATCCAGTTACAAACAAGCCTCACTACAGATTATATGTCATCAACAAACTGCCGCAGTTAAGGGTTCTGGACTTCCAGAGGATCAAACAAAGAGTAAGTAATAAAAGCCAAGTTATTAGACGCTCAGTGTCTCCAGCAGCAACCAGCAAATAACACTAACTTGCTTAAGAATCCTGTTACCTTACACTGTATTGAATGTTTCTTTAGGAACGAGAAGCTGCCAAACAAATGTTTAGTGGCAGAAGAGGTCAAGAAGGTGCTGCAAAGGGAAGGAAAGCAAAAACGTAAGTTGTGCAGGATGCTAGAAAATTAATGGTGCAGTGCATTGTACACTGGACAATCGCTCACAGTATGCCATGTTGTGCCAAGTCACCATTTTTGTCACAATAATGTTGAGTTTTAATAGCGTTAAGTCATTTTGCTGACTGAGATGATTTTCAAAACCATCAGCTGGTAAATTTTGCCACCTTCAGATGACAATCTGTTGTTCAGTTCTTATTAATTTTCCTCTACACACTGTCTAGGTTACACCTGTTGTCTTGCCTACTTCAGTTACTACATGTACATGTATAAAACATTTTGAGGGCTCATGAATCGTCTTCTTTTTCCTTTCTCCTCCAAAATAATTATTCAAACCAGGAATCTTATAACATGGTTGCAACTCTCAATATTAATAGATTGAACAGTGTACAACTAACTCCCGCAGTTTATAATAAATTATGAATTTTGTTTTTTGTTTGTTTTCAAATGAATTTTTCTAACTTGTTTGCAGGTTTGTTCCTGGTGGTCCTCCATCACGACCTGTACCCAGCAAACCTCTCCCCCCTCCCACAAGGGATGTTGCTGCTATTAAGGTAACAAACCTTGATGATTGAGTACCTACTAAGAATTTTACTTTTCATCAGTGATTTAAAAAGCTAGGCATTGTTAAACGTCTTCCCCAGATTATTGAGTTTGGGGAGGAAATAATGACATTCCTCTGTGGTAATCATCTTCAATGCATTTTGGAGCAGGGATGGTGCAGTGGTGAGGCATTCACCTCCCACCAATGTGGCCAGGGTTTGATTCCTGGACTTGGCGTCATATGTGGGTTGAGTTTGTTGTTGGTTCTCTTTGTTGCTCCAAGATATTTTTCCTTGGGTACCCCGCTTTTCCCCTCTCCTCACAAACCAACATTTCCAATTTCCATTTTGATCTGAAGTCTGAGGACCACAGAGTTGTCAGTCATAACAGGCTGTGAAGTGTCACCCTTTGTTAAACAAAGGTTATTTGTTTATCTCTTGTAATGGTTGGTTTGGGTACCCATTCACAGAGGACACTTATAGGAGAGTTTGAAGAGAAGGGGTGTGAATGCCAGAATTGGTGTTGGGATTGATCATTATTGTCAATATCAGTTGAAAGCATTTTGTAGGCAAATTTTAAATGATAGAGATAAATGACCCTAATTCCTAGGGTATTTTTCATTTCTAATAATTCGTTTGTTTTACTTCCAGGCTGCCATCGCTAATGCTCGTTCTCTTGACGAGGTACAAAGACTTGAGATGCTATTAAGAACAGGTCAGGTGCCAGGAAGGAACAAACGGAATGTAAATGTTGACGAAGAGATGGAAGACATCTCAAATGGCACATAAGGGGACCTCATATTAACACAGTCCCTCTTTAGTGGCCAAGAACAAACTGACAAACAAAATACCAAATTTTGCATCAATTATTTTAAAAGACCATCAAAACGTCTCAACTGTTTTCATTTGGTCACAGGAAAGCATTCCACCTGCAAAGCAACTGGAAGGATTAAAATGTAACAAAGCTTTGTCCTCCATAAGTTTATCATGCCTGCAAGTACAGTTTTCTCTCATCATTCATGGCATAAGTAGGCTAACCATGTCATGAGGGTGAAAATGTCGAATCATTAAGCCTTTTCGTGTGTAGCTAGATTTATTTAATATTTTCATGTATTAAGTTGAAAATTTCTTTTGTGTACAGTCGCTTTTCCATATTTTCATTTTCGACCAACAAGAGTATGTCCTCTCAGACGTCCATGTGTAAGCCATAAAAACCTGGTTGTCCCTGTATTCTTCTCTTAGTTCAGTTCTTCCAATATGAAACAAACTTTTAAAGGTTTCTTTTTGTAGCTTTTCTCCTTTTAAAAATACTTTTCAGTATTGCATGTTATTGCTTTGTCATCTCATATAAAAGTGGGTATAAGAAAGCCCAGAGCCACATCACGTCACTCATAATCACAATTACCTTGATACAGCTGTTAACCAGGGTTTACTTGTTTTATACAACTCTTAATTAGCTGAATCAGTACCTCTTTTTGTAGAAAATAAATCTTGAGAAGTAGTGTGCTGTTCTCATTTTGTTCTTGGTGAAATCCCATTCTTCTTCTTGTCATGTACGGTTGTTGTGGTTTACATTAATTTGTTTAATTTTAATTTAATAAGTTTATTTTTTTTATTTTCTTTTGTCTCAAATTCATTCCCATAATCTGAAAATGGAGAGGAAGCATTTCACTGAACACCTCAACACCTTGTTCACTTCTGGCCTTGCTCCTAAGAATTTTGCTCTCTCTCTCTGTTGCAGAGTTTTGACGGGTGTTTTGTATATCCACTGAATGAATGCCTGCACTCATTCTTTTCTCAGTAGATTCTCCCCCAAGAAAACCCCTTTGAATCCCTGCAAAGGAGAGAGGATAGTTGGTGAAGTTTTTCAAGGTTCCCATTCATCAGGATAAAAAAAAAATTCCCCAACTTTTTAATGACTTGATGCAAAATTACTGGACTTTTCACCTGACCTTGAAAAAAATCTGTTGTCCGTGACCATGGCAACCATAGGGTGTTAGATGTGTGTTACAAAGGAGCTCAAGGATTGGTGCCATGGCAACTCGGATTACATTCCAGCTTGCACCTTTTCTTTGTAATCAAACAATTTGGAAATGAGTATCAACAATGGAGCTTGGTGCAAAAAAGAGCGTGTAAAGTGATTTCGAGGTTTGCTTGGGATCACTTTAATATTGTCATCCAGCTTGTGTTCATTACCCTGCAAGCAGAGTTTGCTAAAGTTTACCATGTACCACAAACAAAACTGTCCCTGATTCAGTTGGAAGAATCAACTAAAGGCAGTTGCAAATCTTTCTCCCCAAAGGTTTTCGTTCACTTCTCGTGCTTGACTCGGAAGACTTGACTTGAAAGGAACCAACTGCCACACAGGCCAATCTTTATTATTAATACAGTATGGTACAGCTATGTGAAAGCTTTAAAAGACAGTGTAAGAGCCATAAAATCGTGTTTTCATATTTGGCAATTTTAATTGCTTCCAAAGCATTTTTACTAACTTTATTTCCTGTAAACTATGTTACAACAATTTACATTATTTACCCTCATTAATGTGCATTTATTTTGCTTTGGATGTCTTACAGAGCCAATTCAAAAAGGCACAAAATCTTATTAAAATTTTAAGTCTGTCTTGCTTTCCTGTTTTTTGTTTGTTTTATATCACAAACCAGCAAGGTGCACCATAACAAAATTTCAGCTACTAAATGCAAATCAGCTGGTCTGAATGAAGACATTTCTGAATTGGCTGAACATCTGCTGGGAAACTACAGAGGGCTAACAACATGACTGCACATGTGTTATTGCTTACAAATGCACTAATGCAACGTCTTACATGTATGTGAAACCAGAGGGTAGGGGGGGTTGTAGCTCTTGGTAAAGCAGGACAAGACAGGATGGGAATCAAGGAGAAAAGAGTATGGAAAGTTGGAAGTTCATCCCCCCCCTGTCAATCCTGAACTCCACCCCCCCCCCCCTTCGCCCCCCCCCCCCCAACCCACATGCTACAGTAGCATTAAAATGACATATGGTCCCAACAGGTTCCCAGTTAGAGAACTGGGTTCCTATTCTGTTAGCTATATGTGACTCAAACAAATAACAGGGTACCTACTCAAAATGCAATTAAAACTTGAACAACTCTTAACTCAATTAAATGACAACAGGATACCCACCCAAAGCTTACGTAATAACTATGCAGCAACTTAAGACCGATGTGTTTTTGCCGAGTATAATAAACTATATTTTTGTGTCAAGGCAACAGCATAAAAGAAATTAAGTATAACAAGCTCACATATGAACTATAATGTAGCAGTTTAAAACTGTAGTGTTTTTGCTGAGTATAATAAATTATTAAATTATGTTTTTTGTGTTAAAGGCAATAATATAAAATAAATTAAGCAACATACTATTATTTCTCTAAATTCCTGAATCTACAGAAGGATATAATTAAATAAAATTGGTAATAATTCATTTATAATTTTAATACAAAATTAATATTAGTATAACAATAATTAAATATATGCCTCAAATATTAACTTCTACTATAAAATTAATATTTTACTTCTTCAAAATTTGTTCAGTCTATACATAAATTAAAACATTTCCAACCTTTTTTGTAAACTACAGAGAGTGCTTTGGGTCCAATGCTACACAGTTAATAAATTAATCTATTAATATAAACTTAAAACCCTTAAATTTAGACATAAACTCTGGCTGAGGATGCTTAAGATTGGACCTGTATAAGTAACTATACCGGCAATCCATAAGCAACTAGCAGTCTTGATACAACTGAGGGGCTTATTGGAAGATGGACGTGACGATTGACTGATTTCTCTGAATTCCTTCTTATTTGGCGTACATACAGACTGGTTCTTGTCTATGTTTCTGACCCAAGAACCAGTCCGTATCCCACCAAATTAGAGCGAATTCAGACAAGCTTTGATGCCAAGGCAAAATCATCACTTAAGCCCTTCTTGCACTTGACCCTTCAAATGGTCAGAATGCTCAATATCTTAGCGGAAGCTAAACAGGAAGAGTTTCCTTGAAAAAATCCCTTCTGCATATTAAGAGAACTGATCCAAAGTCATGTTTTACCACGAGAACTGAACCATGTACAGCTTACATAAGATTCAAAATGTTCACATGAGATTTATGGTGTAAGATATTCACAACATCTTATTAAAACACAGCTTACATGCAGATAATTAAGCATGAGAATTATGCAATTTAGTCTTCAGTTTGCATCTAGTATCCTATTTAAGATGCAAGTTGTGCTGTTCCAGAAAATATCCAAACCCCCCCCCCCCCCCCCACAGAAGGCTTTTTTTGTTTTGCACTGCCCGTTCCCCCTGGAAATTCCAGTTTAGCTTCATACTTTGCTTCTAAAATTTGGACTTTTAAGACCCCCCCCCCCTCCCCCTAGGAATTTCCGATGACCTTTCATGGGGTGAGTATGGATTTTTTCTGGAACTGCACGATATAAGTGGATTATTTTCACTTGAAGAAATGTACAAATGGCGCTAATTGTGAAAAACAACAAATAAATGCTACAAAAAAGATGTAAATTTAACCAGGGGCACCCAAGGAGATCATCAAAACAAAATTGTTGATTAAAAAAAAATTAATGTCGTTTCCTGCGATTCCACATATTGCTATTCAAAAATGTTAAGAAACAAATATTTTGCTTGTTGATGTTTAACCGTTTTGGCAGTTGTCATGGTGATTTTATCTGACTAGTGATTGTATCTTGGGCCCATGCTCCGTGACCAAACATGAGACTCAGGCGACCATTCATCACCGCGTGGTCCGAATAAACCATGGAATCTTTGACTTATAATGTGGCTGACTTCCCAAGATTTTGACTGTTCCATCTGGTTTAGAACAGCCATGGCCTATAACAGTGAGACGTGCCTAACCGTGGCCACCCAACAAACTTTTTTTACAAGTTAGCCAATCAGGATATCTTCCTCCTTGTTCATAAAATACAAACGACATGTTTTCAATAATTAGTTGTTGCGTCACTTGCCTGTTGGACTTTGCAAGAAGGCGTGACCGTTAATCAAATTCGCATATCCTGATTGGCTAACTTGTAAAAACGTTTGTTCGTGGCCACGGTAAAGAGCGTCGCACTGTAAAAGGCAAATTTGTGTGAACTAACACAGTTTGATTTGCTCATATTCTTTAGCTGAATATTTAAATTGCTGAAAATTTTAGGGAATGGAATCTTATTCTCCAATTTTATGAGTTGCCGTTGGCTTTCCAAAAATGCAAGCTGGGCTTTCTCCACTTTTTTAAAGGACGTCTTTGCCCCTCCAAAAACTAAAGGAACTAGTTCAAATGTTAGTGTTGTGAAAGTTTGAGGTGACCTTTCACTAAGAAAATGTTTGTTTTTCTTCACAATTTAATCCAAATTTCTGAGGTGGGTTATGTCTAAAGTTCTGAACAGAATGATATTCCACCAAAACGAGCCATTGGGTGCCCCTGATTAATATTCAAACTATGTATGTAACATTTACATACACCCTGATTTATTTATCTCTTCGAGAATATCACACAATACTTGGGGTGCATAATGGTCTCCTTAAAAGTCTGCAATCTCACAAAAATTAGCCACAGTCTTGGAATCTCAGATTTTGTAGACTGAATCTCAAATTCTCAATTTCTGATCATGACCTTAATAGCCAGCTATATTTACAGTGATTCATTAAGCTGTTAAGTTTATACAGTTTTGATGTAGGATTTTGCCATCTCGCGCAGCCTGGGATATTTAACCATTCTATACCCCTAGTTCTGGTATCCATCTCTTGCACAGCACTACTAACCACAGTCACAAGTCATTCATGGAGTGGTTCATTATCAGCGAGAATCTTGTTTGTTTCCTTGGCAACACTTTTTTCAACATTCACTTTCTACAAAAACCAGGCCACAAAGGGAAGTAACATCAGAGTGGCCTTGAGGCGATGCTGCTGGGTGCTATCAGTGAATGAACGCGTGTCAAGTGGATCATCTTCTGGGAAAATTGTTTACAGATAGGATCAGAATTAGTGACCAATGCTTATTAGTATTAAAGGCCAGAGATTGCCGATACTCTTCTCTCTCCTGGGTGCATTTTCCCCCAATCTGTTAGATGCATTCACAGAAAATAAGGAATAACTCACTTTTGTAGGAAAGTAGAGAGGGTCAATATTTTTTGGGCAGAGTGATCTACTTGGGCCATTTGTGAGAGGAGGGGTGGATTGATGTTGTAGCAGGGGGGAAGGGTGTGGTTGGAAACACAAAAGAAAAAACTTTCCAGAGGCAAATGGCAATGAGGGGTGCAACACCCCTATCCCCATCCCCCTCTGTAGTTTATTGCCAGTGATACAGGGGGTGGGAGGGGTGTACCTAACGGACATTTTGGTGGGGATATGCCACCCTCTTCTTTAAACCCTGACCCTTTAACTTCAGACCAAAAAAACATAAATACAAATTTTACAATACCCATTTTCAGACACAGAGCTGTTTCCAGACCTGGCCACTAACCCATACCTACTTTTAGACCAAAATCATTTTAAATCCACACCCATTTCTGACCAAAACAACTCAAAAAAACCATACCCTCTGGGGTGGTCCATCACTATTAGGCTTAAAAAGAGGAGAACCCCCATCCCCTCCCTGGAATAAAACCCAAGAAAAATCTTTAGTTAGTAATCTCATTCCAACATACCAAGATTGATTTCCACCTCATTTGACGCTTTGCTCATTCCAGCTTTGTTTTTTGCTCTGACTCTTGCATTGTATATGTTTCCACTTGGAAGCTTTAGATCATTAAATTCAGTTTTTTCAGTCTCTTGAATTGTAGATGACTTCCATGGCAGTCCTTTTGGTACGTAAGAAACAAAATATCTCTCAACCTCAGCCCCTCCATTATTCATAGGTGGGTCCCAGCGAAGACGAATAAACCTTCGAGCATTCTGCTTGTTAAAAATCTTTTCTGCTTTGAGATTTCTAGGTTCTGTTGGAGAACCTGCAGGATCAAAAAATATTATTTCAGTTTTAAAATAACCAGGATGAAACAAAGTAAGAAATGAGTTTGAGTTCATATACTTCTGGTTTAAATACCAGTACACAGAGATGCCAACCTCTGAAGATCTGAAATCTGGAGATTTTTTCTTTGGAGCTCCCCCCCCCCCCCTTAACCCCCCTCCCCTCCCCCTTGACAAAAGTGATGCACTTACCCTCCCCCCAGTTGGCACAAAATTCACACAGCACTAGAACTTTGTCTGTCCTGCTTTTTAATTGGTCGAACGTTTGTCCAATCAGAGAGTCGTTTATAATGCAATGATGACAAAAGCGTGTTTTCTTTGGTTTTCGTCAAAGTTTGTGTCAGACTGGTTAAAGCAGGTATGCAATTGCAGCCATGACACAATATTTCTTAAATTTATGGAACATTTGAGTTGAAATACTAGCCCATTATGCAAATAAAATGCCAAGTCACTTTTATCCGGGAGGTTTAGTCACCCGTATGGGAGACCGGGAGATTTGCTCCATATCCGGGAGACTCCCGGATAATCCAGGAGAGTTGGCATGAGTGCAGTACATGGTTTCCACTAAGTGCTGGTATCCAGCAACAAACAAACAAACAAACAAAAAATATCAACTCTAATTTCTTAGCCACTTTTCAGGAAAAAAACCAACCTTGTTTATAATATGGTTATGTTTCTGTCATTCACTTGCATGAAGCTCATGCCTACTTATTACAGTAGAACCCCGCCTCATGAACACCTCATCATTACAATAGCACCCCTTTTTTGTGCCCAGAATGAATTGAAAGTCCAGTCATAAAACAAGCTTCTAGAGTGCAGTAAAGTGTTGAAATTTAACATGCGACATTTAAGCTCCTCTTAAACCTTATTTTTGAACACCAAACCAAAAGATATTAAGCACTACATGCTTTCATATAGTACTAATTTTTTTTTCACTATTTTCCTAATCTCTGTAACTTTAAAATTTGAATGAACTATTATATTATTTTATTTATTTTGATTTTCCACCTACTCAGTTTGGTGACATTAATGACATGGAATTTTACAGTCGCCTTAGTCTCAGCTCGGCACCGCGGGGATTCAAAGTCTTTATCTTTATACGTTGTTATCGTCAGGTAGCTTTTGCTTCTTGTGTCATCGTGGAATTTCCTGGCGATAGTTCTGTTTGACGGAATGTGCATCCAAGAGAATTTTGCACTAGTTCCTCCTGGAGGTACCCTTACAGCACACAACACTCTTAACTTGTGACCCTCCCAGGATTCAGTCGAATGTGTGGACTGTGACTTGTCAATCAAAAGGTCTAAAAATAGCACAATCAACAGGAACACCATAAAAAAGGGTATAAAAAGGAAAACAAAAACTTTTGCTTTGACATTCACAACAACATTATTAGCATAGAGTTTTCTTTAAATTAAATTATATTTATTAATATGCTCTAATGAATGATATAAAATATACTCTTGTAAGTCAGCCTTATAACTGCAAAGCTACTTTAGATTTTACCTCTGATCTGATGAATAAAACAAGTTTGTAAATTTGTACTTGGGAGACCCATCTCCGGATAATCAAATTAATTTTTTTGTAACTTTTACACCAGATTAAAACATCATGAAAATTCAGTCCACTAGAGGACAAGCCGCTTTAACATGTCAATAGCTTATCTCCCTACCCCTCCCTCAAGCTCCCCCCCCCTCCACCCCACAAGAAGAGCAGAGCCATTCCCAAGACTAATATTTTTATTAACTACCAGTTGTAAAGACATCACTCCAAATATAGCAACTTTGTGGGCAATATGTTACATGACTTGCAATATCATGAAATGATTTTGGCTTGATTGGACCTCTACCAACACTGGAAAAATTGTTATTGCATCAATTTAATGCCAAGTTTCATCAACATCACGTAACACTTTTAAATAGCTTTGCATTAATTTGGTTCCTCGGGCCTGGAATATTATCTTATACTAGTATTTTCTAAACGATGAAGGGGTTGTTGTAATTTTACATATAAGTAATATATTCATACAAGTACGTAGGAGATGAAACAGGAACAACACGTCAAAAAATTTCATCTTTGTAAGTTTTGCTTTCTTTGTAAGGTCAGAAATCCCTCCAAAAGTGAGTTTTTGAGAAGATTATCAGTTTATACAACTCAATACATCAAAGCATAACTGACGAGCTAAACGGGGGGTCCTATTGAAAATAAAAAGTGAAAAATACATTAACACGATGTGAAAGCAGATTTCATGACGGAAGCCGATACAAAACGCGATAAATTGATTCCCTGTGGTTAGCAATATATCTCCAGGGCTAATATTCAGCTCATGTTTAACCAACAAAACAATAAGTACTTCTGTTTCTTACATGTTCGAGATTGGTTTCAGAGGAAAATGATCGCGAAAAAAGTTTTCTCGACTGTGAGACGTCAATGGGAAGTAATAATGCTAAGCGCTTATCGGGATTATCGTTCTGTCAGAAATGTTGTCATTTTGCGGTCAAAAAATTGGTAATGGGAACCAAATTTTAACATGAGAAATGTCACCCTTCAAAGTATGTTTCCATAGGATATGACTTAATAGCTATTATCACACCGGACCATCAGCAGTTGTGCGTAAATATCTGTGAACTTATATCGTCATCCTAGTTTGATTTGAAGATGTTTTGAAATTATATACCCTGAAAATGCAACCAAATTGAAAGCACGCGAGGAAAAAATCCAATATTGAAGGAAGCACGCAAGCTTATTCGCCCCGTCTTTTCAAAACAGGTGTATTTCATAAAGAATATTTAAATATTCCATATCAACTATAACGTGTTACAATTCTTGATTTTTCTACTTCCCTTCAATTAACAACTCGCTAATAAGGAGTCTGTGATCGCATATTTATCATCGTAAAAAATGAGAATTCTTTTTAAGTGCGTTCATTTGTGAAATTATAAATTCGAAAGAAGATTGAATGTATAAATATGATGACACATTCACTAGCGTATTGTTTGACAAGCTTGAGAAATCAATCCGACCATTTCCTCAAGGAAACCGGACCTTTGTTCCTCCAGTGGGAGAGCTTTTACTGCACTCCAAGGAATTAACAAAATACAACAGAGTATTTAAAAGTGCGAGCTCACGACATCGCAACGCATAAACAAAAAGATTATAAATTAAGCTTGAGCATTCGCGTGTCACCGGCGAATTGTCTTTAGAGTGAAGATTCGGTTTCTGTTCTAACAAAAACAAAAAAACAGTAATTACGTCATCCATAGACCTCTCTAGCGGCTATTAAAGGCTATTATAAATTTACATCCATGCACCGTGTGGCCTTTTACTTCTACCAAACGGCAAAATTCAAATTCCCGCGCGTTGACTGAAAACATTCAACGATTATAATTCAGTTATGCTTAAACTTACCTACAACATTCAGTTTCACGGTATTCAAAACAGATTTTCCATCACCTATGATTAGCACGCAAAAGAAAGTTCTCGAGTCATTCATTTGAACTTGGTTTATCTTGAAACTTGCTCGCCGGCCACCAACTACCTTGACTCTATTCCTGATCCACTCGATTGCTTTAAGCATGTTATTAAAGACGGGCAACGTTTCTCCTTGTTTCTTAACAATAGCGTCCTCCCTGCCAGTTTTGGTATCGTAAACTCCAAAGCGAACCTCTTTAACATCTAAGCTGTCGAGATAGTCCCAGTCGAACTGCACGCTCTCCCCAAGGAAGACTTCCTTATCTTTCGGAGTTGCCGTGAAGGCATCCTGACTGGTTGCCAATGCTTTTGACCAAAAATATAATTTGAAAAATTAGTATAAGTCCCTTTAGCCTGAGCAAACAATTGAGTATTTGACTCACCGATTAAACTCGCGAGCAACAGAGTAATGGCCTTGGTTTTACTGACGACAAAAGAGCACATATTATTAACACACAGCACGCGTGTTATATGCAAACGACCACGTCGAGCGAGAAATCAATGGTCCTGTTGACTTTTACTGGGTTTTTGTCTCCGAAATTTAAATATGAAAGGACCGGCGAGAACAGTAGAGGGCTACGTAAATTTTCCAGAGCTATGAAAAGGCAAGTCTCGCAGCGTGATCCTTCTTTGCCCTCGAAGTCATGTTTTTCCGTTCAATGTTTGCTTGTCAAACAAATAACTCGTGGCTTTGCTATTTATAACGCGAGTCACGTGATTGGGAGGCCTTGGGTACCGGATTTGCAATTTCTTCCCAAAAGTCGGTCCATCTTTTGAGTCTCCAAAAAGCTGATCGATAAACCAGATGCGGAATTGGAATTAAATCGCTTATTTTGATCTCTAAAAGAGGCTAGACTTTATTATTAATGTCAACAAAGGCACGATTTCCAAAATGCGGGTTTCGGCAAGCTTCTCCGTCAAAATAAAATATTCAAAGCACATTTTAATTCAAACCACTTCAAGAGGGTGAGAAAGAGCTCAACGTATAACCTATATTTAGGATTCAAAGGAGAGAAAATGAAGTTTTTCGGATTCGTTTGACACGTAAATCTGAAACAAGATTTGTTAGTAATCCGTATGTCTAAGGTAATTTTTCAACGAAAAAGGCGTTGACATGTAAAGCAAGCAAATCAGACTACTAATAATAAAAAGTCAAGTTTATTACTTTTTAATGATAGTATATTTCTGTTCCGCTAAAAACATGTTTTCTATTCATAAAAAAGAACTTAAGCCCTACAAACGGGCCGATTTTTTTTAATAAAGTGCTTCGTGTGGAAAAAGAGAAAATATTTTTTCTATACAACGTTCTCCAAATAGATTACGCCCTATTTGAAAAAGTTGTTCAAATATATTAATTCTCGCTTCGTCTTACCACATCATACTGGTAATAATACTTCAATCGATCCAAAGTTTTGCCGACGCAAAGAGTAAAGGCAGAGGAAAACTTCATCAAAACTTTACTGATATGTTTATTAACCCCCCACCCAGGAAAAAATTCATATTAAAATCAGGCTTCCTAGAACTTGTAACCTTTTAGTAAACAAAAATGAATTGAAAAATTTGTTCAGTTCCCATGGTGAGATTGCTGATTAAAAACAAATATCTATTAGTAACATTCATTATGATTATAAATTTGAGGCTTCTATGTTTCAGGGGTGTTTGTCGCCAATATGTCTGAAGCTTTAGAGTGTTCGCTCCTAACCTTGAAAGAACAGTCACATTTAGAAACACTGTTGACATTGTAAACAAAATAAATTTTGTAGAAAAGTCAAAACAATCGCCCACTACTGTAAGAATCCGACTAAAACAACTTATAAAAGACGGCAATGTTTCAGTTTAGTGAATTCATTATGAAAACTGGCTTGACTCGGATGCAGTACAGATGTCGGTAAATCGATTCTTTTACCTTATTTTCATCAGCAACATTTACGGACTCAGCTGAATAAGTTGAATGCAATTTGTACGTGTGGACTTGCGAAGAATGACTACTAAAATTTTTGCTATTGTTTGACTCACTTACTACAATACCACCCATGTTACCATTGGCGAAGGTGTCAGCGATGGTTGGATTTAATCTAAATCTTGCCTACGGAAAGCAATGTGCAACAGTTCCTTATCAGAAAAGTGAGGCCAAGAAAGAACATGTTCCGGAAAAAAGCCATCTGAATGCCGAAAACCAACTCAATGTGCGTCCGTTCGTGCGTTAGACACGCGAATCACACGTGCTGTTTTTGGTGATAGCAGAAACGTTGTTTTACCAACACCACAGGGCTTTAAGAGTATTTTTGTACCCACCCGTCGTCTTTCGAAATCAGATGTGGTGCGTATCGAAACAAAAAATCTTATTTCGTACGAGCAAGATTTTTCTGTGAATTACGAGATTAGAAGATAAAATATTTATTCCTGCTGGGTTAGTCTTTGTTATCGATGGCAATTCTTGAGAATACAATCATGCAAAAGATTCCAGCAGCATTACCTGCGAACCAGCTTAAAATACTAGGTTGAAGTGAATCGGTCGAAAAGGATGGGTTTACTGGTAACAAGAAAAAAAAAGTGCAGTGGAATTTAACTATTCAGTCAACGTATATCAGTGCAAGTCGATTGATTTTGTGTCCAAAATCACGTTTCCATATAGTGTTGCATGATTTTGTAGTTTTGCTGTTAAAATATCTGATAACAGCTATTAAAGAATTTGTGGCCGCGACGTCCGCGGAAAGATGGCCCAGTTTACTGAAAGATTCTTGCTTAGCTACAGAGACGTATTCACTCTAACTTGCGCGAGGGTTTTGCCCAATTTCGCCGTTTTCTCGCTTTGAAACCTCGATTCCCTTTTTGAAAGTTTCCGTTTTTAATATCAGACGCTGGAAAGTTATGAATGCTTTTTTGTACGCGTTGTTTTTCAAATGAAGAAAACCTGACCGCCCTTGATAAAAACGCGAATTAAAGTATTATCAGCTTTAGCCATGAAAAGCCAGTTAAGCTAGGGTGCGGCGACAAAGATATATAAAATATTTTTGTCGGTAAATTATTCACAAAAATGCAGAAATTTATCAGAAATTTTCCTTAATATGCGAACTAATATAAACAAAGTTGCCAATTTGCTCGATATAACGAAGAGTCTTCTTGATCAAATTTTTCACATCTTTGAAAAACCCAAGACAAAACCTCAACTTTATTAGTGGTCGGCGTTTTAATCGCTGGTAATCTTCTTATCTACTAATTAGCACATAATATTACTTACGATAGTCAAAGATAAAGGCAAATATTTAATATAAAACCAAGAAAAGCGAACAGCTGCTTGTAGCTAGAGAAATAAATTCTTGGTCGGTGGAAAACCGCTAGACTCGTACGAAGGTTTCTTCAGGATCGATTTGATCTCTTGCGGTGGAGCAAAGTCATTAACATTCACCGACTCAATTTTTCGGTGATAAAAGCTATCAACCTGACGGAACGCAAGCTGAAACAGCTGTTTTATAGATTTTTGCTTCTTTTGGTCAAAGGTTCAGTTTCTAAGACTCATAATTCAGTGCTCTTTAGCTCTGAAAACTGACTTCATTAGGTGAAAAAGTAAGTGGGTTGGGTGCTACGGGGGAAACCGAAATAACCGTGAAGGAAGATAGAGAAAATGTTTCAGATCTTTGGTGGACTGCTATAAGCATATAGAAGAAGAAAAATATATATTTCAGTTTCGACAAAACGCAAAATTTATGTTATTAAGCGAAGGTGACAAGGTTAAGTATAGGCAAATTAAATCAGGAGGAAAAAATATGAATCGGACAGTTTAGTAAACAATAATTTCGTGAAGAAATGCATAGTCAACCCTTATCAATTCCATACTACACTGCTGATTTATTCGCAAATAATTTGAGTGAAAGACAAACATGAAAGCGGGAGAATAACGGAAACTAGCTGGTTTACAAACTCTGTGAAATTGAATTAACACTGGACTTAACGTGGACCTAATGAATGAAAAGTGCGGATCGGCCATGGCCAGTATTCAGATTTTTAACGTTGATACATAGTCAAAATAATATTGTTCCCAAGTCAAGTTTAACCTCCGTCCAATATTGCAATCAGAGACCTCTGTTTTTTCGTTTCGGGGAATTCTGTGCTTGTCATAAGGAAGCATGAATTGCATGCATGGGTCATTCTTATGGCTCTATTCACAAATTAAAGGGATGACTACTACCAAATACCCAATCAGCTATCAGGGTGAAACCACATGAAAGCCACAGGTCCACCCTCGAGAAAGGAAGAAGAGAAGGGCACCGCCCATGTGACGTCATCGGTTTTGAGAGGTGAAGATTCCCAGGGTTCTCTCTCCCTGGAAGAGAGAGGACCCTGGGAACGACCTGGGACCCTCTCTTCCAGGGAGAGAGAACCCTGGGAACGAGGTTGTGTGAAGTGTATATATTTGGCAATCAGTTTGCACTTGTAGAAGGGAAAGAGCTTGGAATGCATACCACAGAATCCGGAAATCGAATCTAACGTCTTAGAATTATACCACAAAAACCAAAAATTTGGTTTTACTAATCAGTGGAACAATGTTGACAAACATTTAAAAGTCCAAACTGACTACAGGGCTGACACTACAACAAAGGGCAATTTATTTGGGCCAACATTTCAACTAGTACAACTAGTCTAATCTTGTACCCAGATCTCAGTCATCTCAGTCGGTTCGGGAATGTCGAAATGTGTCTTCTTCAGGGCCAGAGTTACAATGAGGGAAAATAACAGCTCTTAAAAGTTTGAATTTGAACGTTAACATAAATGGTTAATGGTTAACTAGTGTACATGACATAGCGTCTATAGACTTTACAACCATCTGTCAAAAAGTTGATTAGTCCGCTCGGCAGCACGTTTTTTTTTTTTTTTTTTCGAAATTTTTCCTGTATTACTCAACTATTGACGGCGTCCTTAACTGACACCGTCGCCCAGAGCTTGGACAAAATTATTTAAACGAATGTTGTCTGCCTGGACTTTGCAAAGGCCCTTGACGGATTCCGTGGATCATTCAGGATCACTTATACTTCAAAAGCTTAAGCGATATGGTGTGGTAGGCCACTTGCACGCTGGTTTGCCGATTACTTACGTCAGTGGAAGATCTCAGAGAGTCGTATTGGATGGTATTGCATCACAGTGGGCCCCAGTTTCCTCGAGAGTGTCACAGGAAACCTACTAGGTACCATTCTCTTCGCGCTCTTCAAGGTCAGGTGTGTTATCAGATGGTATACGCAATTTGCTCTCTACGCAGATGACAAAAAAAACTATTCAGTCCTATTTAATCTATAGCTGATTGTAGAAGGACCTCAGCAAGCTCGGACAAACCACATCGCGAGGAGCTATGATAACAATAAAGGTCCCTTTACTTATCGGTCGTGTAATCCCATTTATGTTACGCTACCGAAGTGTGGTCTTCAGCTCAGAAATCACTGAGCAAGTCAGATGTCGTATTGGGAGATACTACTTTCTCTGGACATGCTGCCTCTTGCCTACGACAGGGAAATCAAAGATTAGTTTTCTCGTATAAGGCCCCGGGCGGCGGGGAGGGGGGGGGAACTCCCATATATAAGTGACGGGGTGATCGTCGTACCTTTTAGGGGTTAAAAATTCGTGGTTTGGTATCCCTTAGGGTGCTAAAATCTAAAATGAATTCCGTCAGAGGTATGGTGGTCCCTGTTAGGGTATTGAGCCAAGAAATATCAGAAGAAGTAAAACTCTTTACGAGTGGAAGGTACTCGAGAGAATGGTCTTCATCAGGCTATTAAAAATTGTCAAAGTGTCAACTAGTGTATTGTTTTAGAGTAGGTACCTCTTAGCGGCATAAAAGTTGTTCGGTACCTTTAAGGGGTTCTGGACAAATATTTCAACGATCACCCCCGTCACTTTTATGTGGGAGCCCCCCCCTACCCCCTATAAGGCCCTATAATAATAATCATCTTTATTTGTGCTTTTTTTAATGTACATAGTTTAAGCCCTGTAGGGTTACATTGATGCGGATGTGCAAAAATTTGTAATCTTTAATAATCATCCGTGTACGCGTCTCGGTCAGTCAATTGGCTGTTTTCTTACAGTTCCGGCCTGTGCGACCAGTACTTTTGAAGACTCGTATTTTGTCCGTATCGTCGAACTCTGGAACACCGTATGCAATATAGCTCTCCCTTGTAGTTCTACTAGTTCCGGCTCCTTTAATTTTTTTAATGAATATTTATTAGTCCTTTCAACTTCAGGTTTACGATGTAGACCTGGCCTGTACCTGGTCCATTGTTAGATTTTTATGCAGCTTTTTTTTTGTCTTACTTCCTATATATTTTGTATTTTGTTAATAGTGGTTTGTGGTCGCCCCTGTGTCAGATTAGTTATTTTTAATACTTGGAGCAAAAAAGGGCCCTCTGAGCTCGGCGGACTCATGGCAGACAGTGAGTGGTGTCCAGGAACTGCAGTCAGCCTGAAGGCGACAAAAGTACCAGGCAGAAATCGGCTCTTATTATTATCATTATCATTATCATTATCATTATCATTATCATTATCATTATCATTATCATTATCATTATCATTATCATTATCATTATCATTATCATTATCATTATCATTATCATTATCATTATCATTATCATTATCATTATCATTATCATTATCATTATCATTATTATTATCATTATCATTATCATTATCATTATCATTATCATTATCATTATTATTATTATTATTATTATTATTATATCTCAGCAAAAAAGAAATTGTAATACTCGCGAACTATTTTACACACAACATGACAGGCGCTTTTCGTCCACTCCAAAAGGCCGTGAAATGCACATGGGCCACTCGAAGCATTTTTTTTTTTGGTGACATTTTCTGGTGACATTCTCGAGGCATTTTTTTTTTCTTTTTGGAATATCCTCCCAATTTTCCGGTGACATTCACGGATAAGATTTCAAATTTCTCGAGCCTTTAATATCCTGTTGTACCGTTATTATTTCAAGTTCCCTTACACTTTTCCGAAAATCTCTCCAGGTTCGCGGAGGAATTTCCTGTGAAACAGGCCCCTGATCTTGCAATCCCCCCCTCCCCCCCCCCCCCTCCCTGCGCGTAAATGTATTTCCACGATGTTATAATTTCAAGGGAACGTGTGTAATGTGCAGAATTGGCTTAAAGGCTATGAATATTACACAATACCCGTCAACAATTTGACAAGGACATGACAAGGGACATGAGTAAAACGCTTCTTTCCTTACGATGTGTTCGGGCGACTTGCCAGCCTTAATAACAAAATGGCTGAAAAAGAGAAAAAAAAAAAACAGCCGACAGCGGTACCTCTGGACGCTTTGCCGGAGCGTTGTACCATGACGATGCACCACGAGATTTCGGCCCGCGGTTCGCTTATGCCAGCCGGAGATGGTTCCGCGATGCTTTCCGATAGCTTGTCCCCAACAAGACAGTGAGGGAGGGAAAAGTCGGCCCCTAGACCATAGGAGACAAATCTCTTTCGTTGGCACCTCGGTTCCACCTTACTGACTTAAACTGAGATTCAGCCATGTATATATATATGACAATGTAGTCATTTTCTTTTCCATGTGGTACGTTTTGAGGTTTGAACATGCGTACGGGCTAAAACGATATAATGACAGAAGGATGATAAGTGATCAACCGACCTGTAGTCTTGGAGGTACCGCTAGTCGTGGACTCCTTTTAGCTTATTTCATTCTTACAATTTTTATTGCCGTTTTCCCGAAAGCCGTTGCTATTTTTCTGTTTTGGGCTATTAATTCAACACTTATTACTGTGCCATGTATTCAAAATGTGCCAAGTTTGCTACTACAACAACTCAGATGCTACCCTTTGCCTCTTGATGTCTGGTGACATCAATCCTAACCCTGGACCGGTTGCTTCTTCGACTGTTGGTAAGATCAATTGCCTCGTGATGAATGCCAGAAGCTTACAAAGTTATCACAAAGACAGCACAACAAACTGGCAATCCGTGTGTAACCTTCTTGGCTTCCAAGACCTGGTGTACGCCGAAAACTCTGACGTGATATGTGTCAATGAGACATGGTTGAACCTAAATATCAGCAAGTCTGAAATATTGCATTCTGGCTTTGGAGAGATCGGTCTGATCGAGGTGGTGGTGGAGTTCTTATCGCAATCAAAACAGCCTCCTTCAAAGCTGTCAAAGAATTTAAACCTGAATGGGAAGCCGAGCTGCAACAGCTTGAGATCATTTTTGCCGAAATGACTACGCTTACTGGTCAAAGAATTTTATTGTTTTTTCTAAAGGCAACCCAATGAAGGCCCTAGTTGGATGGATGTATTTGATAATTTTCTGCATGAAGTTTGTGACCAGTAGGACAATATGGTAATTTTGGGTGACTTTAATTTGCCAGACATCCTCCGGGACTCCATTGAGAGCACATCGGGTGTTAACGAACTAGCCTTTATTGAAACCCTTCACGACCACCCATTGGCACGAAAGACGCTTTTCTTTTAGTGGTCTCTGACTATATACAGACCAACGGAGGCTTAAGGGACGGAATCCTATACCTTGGATGTCTGGTGCCATACTTAATTTGATCAAGAAAAGGGAATCTATAAGACAAAGCTGAAACTATCTCCCTCGAGCCACCTTAGGGAGAAGCTAAAAAAACTTGCACAAAACAGTTAAGCGCATGCTGCGGAACAGCCCTGACGAGTTTCTTGGTTCCGTCGAGTCTGACCTTAACACAAACCCAAAGCGTTTTTGGTCTATATTGAAGCTGAACTCCAAATCAGATGCAATTCCTGATCGAGTCTCGACGCCAATATCAGCCAGTGCATCCGCTGACCCAGGTAATCGTATACTGTTCTTCAGCTGAAAATCCTCGGGAAATAGCCAATCTGTTTAACTCCTTCTTCGGATCAGTTTACGCCCATGACACCTCCCCCTCCCCTCACCCCCTTCATCTGGAAGCGCTGCTAGTGCACCAGCTTCTCCTCATATGTCAGAAATAACGCGCACGGTTAGCGAAGCTCGAATCCCTTGATGTCACGAAAACCACAGGACCTGATAAAATCCCAGCGAGACTTCTTAAGGAAACTGGCAGCCTCTGTAATTGCACCATCTCTTTGTAAGCTGTCAGTTAACAAGTCATTAAGCACTGGTCCTTTCCCCGCAGAACTGAAAGGAAGCTAACGTTATCCTCTTTTTAAAAAGGGTGAGGCCAAGTGCACAGAGAATTACAGGTCCATCTCCTTATCGTCACTGGTATTCAAAGTCTTGGAGCGATGTGTATTTAACACTTCAAAGATGTACGAGATTGTCAGCATGTATTCATTAGAGGGAAATCATGCATCTCCAACCTTTTGGAAGTTTTGGACCACGTGGGCTCCCTACTAGACAACGGAAAAAAGGTGGATATGATTTATGTGGATATGTTTAAGGCCTTCGATAAGGTGAATCATGGCTGCCTGCTGAAAAAGTTGCACAAGTTCGGACGAGTTGCAGTGGTTTAGCTCTTAGCTGATGGGTCGCTACCAACGTGTACCAGTCAGTGCTGGGTGAAACCTCTGATCCTCCTCCCGTCATCTCCGGAGTACCTCAGGGCTCCATTTTAGCAAACAATAAGCAAGGGACCGCGCAACGAAAATGCTGCAAGTATACGTAGGATCTGAAAAAGATCTAATAAGCCAAAAATATTAATATAACTGACTCAAATTTCTGCAAGGCTTAACACGACAGCGACATAATAGAGACCAAAGGCCGATGTTATTTCTTATCAGTGTAAATAACTTGCCCGATTCGGTCCTGACGAGCCATGTTACCATGTTTGCCGATGACACAAAGACATATAAACAAATTAAGTCCCAGGAAGATGCTGCGTACCTACAACCTGACTTGCTTGCTGGCTAGTTGACAGACCATGATCACACTTATATTTGGCTGGGAATTTTCATTTCTTAAAAGTCTTGCTCGCTGGCAGTGAAGAGCGGGTATTTTTTTTCCAGGAACGTTAAATAGTAACCAAGATTGACATAGGGACTCTCAGCCAGTGTTTAGTGCAACATACGATTAATTTTATCTAAAAGGGTCCTTAGGTACTCCTGATGGCTGAATGTTAAACAAAGACTCATGGTTAACGACGCAGTTATACTGCTTGAATGTCTTAATTGCCACCTATAGCTGTCTGTCAGACAAATTTTGTACTCGGTCTACTATCTACGATAGAGAGACAAGATACAGGGACACTCTTAATATTCCATCTTATAGAATTGCTGCTGGCCAGCCCGCTTTTTACTATCGTGGTGTAAAAATTTGGAACAGCCTAAATATGGAGTTTAAAGCAAATAACAGACGCTAATATTTTAAAGAAACTTTTGATAAAGGAATTGATTAGCAAGTGATGTCGAAATTGTAATGTAAATAGGTTTCCTCTTCTTTTTTAATTATTTTATATTGATGCTGAAAAACCCATTCCAGGGACGCTCAATATAAAGTGTATGTATGTTTGTAAATCTAAAAAACAAAATCACATGCCTTAATTAAAACCGTGCACAGTTGCACACACCCAAAGCCGGCAGGGTTAGCGCCGGTATAAGGGGTAAAGAAATTAGCTGTACGTTCGATGAGCTATGCGTCATTTTGTTAGTCACTTTTAATATTTTATTGAGTAAAATTTTAAGATTTCTGGTATCCGTTGCTATGCTTAGGAGTTTTTATTGTTAGCCAAAAGAGTTCATTAGTAGGCCACGTGCACTCGTCCCGAGGCCTTCTTTTCTTTTGAAATTGAAGGGAGGGAAACAGAGGTAAGATCCTGGGAACGAGATCCAGATTTAACTGATTGATTGATTGATCTTTTTTTAGGTTGTTGTTGTTTTTTAACTGTATCTATTAACAAGTTTCGAAGTTGATAGATGTATTTGTTCAGTCAGTGACACAGGCAGACCAACCCGGTAGACGGACAGAAAGGAAATCCGAGTTCTCCAAACAGAGCCGAACCTATGACCTTCCTATGAACATCCATGGATAACATCACATTTCTTTCACACGTTATATTGTCTTCTAATTCAGGCTGCCTTTCTCTTATTGTTTTTCTTCCTTTCTCACTAGCCCTGTAGTCAATATGGGCCAAATTTAACGGACCAACCATGTTCTCCACTGTGCACACAGTGTTAGAAAAAGCTTGCCTCGTGATCATGTCCCTAACGCTCTGTGCGCGTGGCCAAAACTTCTGACTAACTGAATACATTTCTTTGCACATTGTCACGTTGAATTTTGACCGGTATCGCATCAGACATCTTGTTTGGGCATGGGGAGATGGAACGAAACAGACAGCAAGGAATATTTGCACTCACATAGTTTCACTGTAATGATCTGTTATATGAAAGGAACAAAGTAAGTAAATGTGGCCACCGGCGAGGACTCGAACCTTGGTCTCCTGCATTCAAGGCGGACGTGATAACAGCTACCCCTCTTGCAATGCATTTTGAAGTAACACCCGTTCACATGGTGAACAGACTTAAGCAACTTCACTGCTTCTGTGGCTACTCAGTTAATCTCACTTTTTTTCATTTTATCCACTGGATAGTCGAAATTAAATATTAACTGATCAGCTTTATCTTCTGTTTACTTATCAGATTCCGGCATCCTCCGATCCACACGTTTATTATGACTTGCGTCACGGCATGACCAGTTCCCAATTGGCTTGATGCCACACTTGATAGAGCACCGTGCACGTACTCGTATTGCATGGGTTCGAATTCCGGTTCAAGCCTTTTTTTTTTTTCAGACTTCCTTTTCTCAGTTGAGTCGTGCCCATTACTGCGATGATCTTTCATCTTTTGAAACGAGCTGACGAGCCCCATAAGGGAGAAACTGCTCAGGGTCTATGGCGCTGCTCTCCAGTCCTGAGTACAAAACTATGTCAGGTCTGACCCACCGCAGTGCTGTATTGAGAGACATTTGCAGTCCCGGGGGGGGGGGGGGGGGGAGAAGGAACTCCTTATAACTGGCTGTACGGGGCGGTTCCACCCATAAGGGTTCCCTTTTCAGGATGGAGGTATATGAAAGGGTAGGGCTTTGACGCGGCCGAAGCATAACAAAGTGTAGGAAAAACTGTCATTTAGATATTTAAAAAGGCCTTTCAAAATATCTGGAACAAACCCAACCAAAAAAGATAGAGTGCTCCTACTGTAGATATTTGAAAAAGGTAACCCTTTGATGTATGTTCCATAGGAAATGGTACCTTTCTTGCCAAAAATGGTATATAAAAGGGTAAGGGCTTAGACCTCGGGGCGGAGCCTCCCGCTCCCCCCCCCCCCCCCCCCCACTCCTCCCCCTTTCGGTTTGCAGTAAGTTCAGGAACTTTGAAACAAACAATAGTTTAATGACAGAACTTTATCACGTAGAGTGCTATTTATTTATATATTCTGACTATGTAAGATGAAAACATCTGGCAATAACCTATAAGAGTTCGTTTTATTAAGGATATTCTAAAATGGTTTAAAAATGATGGATCAGCTAAGATTTAGCATGCATCACGTTTTTCACATAGTTTTGCTGTTTTGTTTGTTTGTTTATTTAGAGCCCTATATATACATTTGTAACTCAGAACTGAAATCTTCGTGCCAAAGATATCTATTCAACAAAGTTGTTGTTTAAAGCTATCTTGTTGTAGACTGATCTAAACACAAAAACATATATCATAGTTCCCCGGCCGACACGGTTCTGATCAGAGGTCGTGGGAAACTGACTCTGAGCATAACACGAATGAGTTCATGAATGATATGGCTATCATCGACTTAATTCTTAAGAAAACGTTTTCGTTTACGGATTATTGATTGCATAAACACCGAATGTGGAAAAACCGAGCCAAACATTGAATTTTGAGTTTGTTAAATGAACAGTGGTTCTGACTGTTAACAGGAAAACAATATTATAATTTCTTGCTTTTCCTTGTCTGAGATCTCTCGTACAGTATAGAAGTGCCACCTAGACTGACTCACAGAAAAAAAAAACACAAAACAAACAATGGCGTGCTTCACTTCACTATATTTTCCTAAGAGGCTCTGCGTCGGGTAAAAGAGGGTCACTAATCGAACACTGCTTGACGTCAGTAAGCCGTGAATATTCAATTTTCGAGGTCATGTTTTTCGGAGCATCCGTGTTTCTTGACCGCACCCCCGTGAAACGTGATTTTTCAGGGCCCTCCAGTCGTGAATAAAAGCATTTCACTAATCAAAAAGAAAACCGAGGCTGTATTTAATCACAATGAAATCTGAATATTTGGCCGTCGTTCAGGACGGTGTAACGTGTCAGAAAAGACTTGGCTCCTAATACAGAGGTAGCCAGTTTACGCCGTTAATGACTGTGCGGGAAAAGCAAATCTTCTCAAGGGCTATTGGAATCCGAAAAAGAAAATGTGGGTGGGATAACCACGCATTTTTCAGAGAATCAAAAAACAACTGAGTTCTAAAAAGCTTGCCGTTAACAATATATCATTATGGAATTTTTTCCAAATTTTAAACTTAATTATTTCTGAAAATGCGTGGTTGCCCCTATAATTTTCTTTTTTAATTCCAGTAACACTTGCTAAGATCTATTTTTCCCGCATAGTCACAAAGCACGCAACTGATGAACATGATTGTATTCGGCTAGGCAGCGTCAGGAGTTCCTGGCACCGTTTAACCTCAACGACTTCCTATAATTTTGAGGGCATACAGTCATTCCGCCTTGTCTTTAAAATTAACTTAGTGTCTTTGACTCGTAACAGTGTCTAGCCATTTTAACCCCAACCAGTAGGCCCTAAACACTCTTTTTTTTTTCTTAAACAAGAACGTCTAATTTTGGGGCTGAGGCTAAACGGTTCTTTTCTGTTTTTTTTTTTTATTGGCAATTTGAGCCTGAAAAAGTTCTTATTTAATAATAAGATGTTCTTAAATTATCTGTTACAGTATTTCAATAAATCTATGCGGACGTGACCAATGTAAGACACCTATTATTAAGATTAATTGGACAAAATGGACTGAAGTTTTACAAGCACTATTTTATCTGTATTCATACTGTTCATCATTAAAAAACATTTGGTCAAAATAAAAATGTTTTTAACTGACTCTCAGCTTGGGTATGTTCTTAAATTTTAAACGTTCTTATAAAAAAGGTTCTTATATATATATATCGAGAGAAAATGTCCCGTCATTTTCTCTTGATATACTGAAAAAAAAAGAGTGTTTTGAAGTGAGAGAAAAAAACCGATCGATTACCCGCCTCAGAAATTCGGATTAAATTGTAAAGAAAAACATGCGTTTTCTCTCAAACTTTCGCAACACTGAAAAACTGGAAAAACTTTTGAAAACTGAAAAGAGGAAAACAGCTCGGTATGCGCGCGAAAAAAGTCCAGCTACACAAACATTTGAAAGCCTGCAGTAGCTCGTAAATTTGGAACTTGGAACTTTATTTTACGTGGTACTCCACTTAGCTAAAAGCTACTTTGCAGGAAGCCTACCGTTCATTAAAATTTTCGGCAGTTCAAATTTTCAACTAGAGAATCCGAAGAAATCAAACTGTGTTAATTTTAACAAATTTTATGTGGGAAAGCAGGAATCTACATTTTAACAATTTTGCTTTGCCGTTCTTGTTTGGTGCCCTAGCTTACTATTATCATTTCTAGAAAAAATAAGAGACTACATACTTGTAGTTCAAGTGGAGAGAAATATAAAAAAAAAAGAATCAACTTCGATGAACTGACCTTCTTATCGTATTTTATCTATCCAGATGATCAAATATAGGATAACCTACGTGCACTAGACCAAACAGCAGAAACTGACTGCAGTGCTAACATTACGGCAAAGGGCAATTTATTTGGGCCAATTATTCAACTAGTTCCGCTAGTCGTCTTCAGCGCCAGAGTTACAATCACTCAGATTTAATATACAATCATAGTTACGTGCACATGACGCTGTTGTTTACATTTCGCACACGGCACGCTTGGTCAACCCGCCAAGGGGGTTGCGGTGGGATAATTGGACATATCAGACTCATATCAGGAGCCATTTCCGGATATCTCGACCGTTGCCGCCACATACAGCTGTTAGAATGCTGCTTGTTTTGCCAGAAAACATTCTAAGCAGTTTTAAACACAATGTTTGTTAACAGTTCGCTTTTTAATCGCAAATGTGTTTTTCCACGCGGCACCAGGCGATAGATCAGAAGTCAGAGCAGGTATCTGTTTTACAGGAAATCGAAAAACGGGGAGTGAACTACGCTTTCCGCCGCAAACGAATAGTTAAAATAATCAGGCGTTGGGTTAGTCAATATAAATTAACATTTCCTTTGAATCCGTTGTTTTTATCTATTAGACAAAAGTCTTAAATCAACATTATTTTTAAACCGGAGTTGTTATCTTTTTCAAATAACAACGATCGTTTTCGTCGTTATATGCACGGCTGAAAGTGATCTTTAAGTGAGATATTTGCATTTTTATCAAGTTATCGGGTGTTGATGTGTTTGTCCTGTACTTAACTACCCCAAAAAGTCCATTAACCATCCTCCGGAGACCAATTTGCGTAACCAGGTACAAGGGACCAAAAGACCAATTATTTACTAAATAGACATTCTTCCCTGAACAATCAAACAATCAAACTGGGGGCTTTGGAATTTTTAATCAAACACTCTGATTGGTCAATGTTTCGCGGTTGTGTTGATTTCAACCACTCACAAAAGACAACTGACTTATCGTCCACTCACGTGACCAGGCTGTCAACGAAGGAATGTATATTGATGCCAAGAGTTACGCGAGGTCGCGAGGAGCACACAGCAGAAAAAATATTCCAGATTTGTGGCATGAAATGACAAGAAGGTTTACGATTCAGCTGTGGCACGTGCAGTGAGCAAAAGAACGAAATGTAGTCAATTGTGAAACCGTGTTGTCAATTTGCAAAAGCCGACAAGCAGATTAGAGACCATGTTTAATAGAATGTTGTTTTGTAAATTTGCGTGGCTTTACGCGCTTGCTGGTCTAGGTTTGTTCTGCCTTTGTTTAACTTTTTAAAACTTCTCCAATTTTGCAGATATTTTGATTGTTTTGTCGGTAAATCTGTGTGCTAGATTAGAGTTTGATTTTAGCCGTTCGATTTATTCTTTTTGATTTCCAGGTGTCGCAGTTAGAGCATTCAAATTAAGCGCAAGTAAAGAGGTGGTCTCGGTGAATGTACGTCAAAATGTCACTCTACGATGGACTTACGAGATTTCTGCTGGGGAAACTTATACTATTCTGTGGGGAACAAGCAATGAAGGAACAAGTATTAGAGATATTCTATTCAAGAAAGGATCAGCGCAAGCGACGGCAGAACCCGTACGGACAATGCCGGCTAAGTATTCTGGCAGAGTGAAAATCATACAGCAAGCTTCCCTCTTTATCCAACGGGTTGATCTATCAGATGAGGGTTTCTACATATGCCAAATAAATGGTGCGTTTGTTACACTGAGGAAGAAGATCAATTTAACCGTGATAGGTGAGTGTGAAATTGTAATTTTCTGTACTTTTTCTGGCGTGCAAAGCAAAGCGGCTTCCGCTGTAAGAAACAATATAAAATATTATGTGATGAGCAAGGTCGAGTCAGTAACGGCGCTCTTTGTGTATTAGTGTGTTTAATTACTCTCTTCAGAACACTTTTGCCGCTTTTAGTAAATGTTGTTTATAGAGTGTATGGTAATGAATGCATCTGTCGTACACTCTGTATCCTATGTTCAAACAAAGTAACTGAGAAGGAATCCAGATCTTTTTCGTGCGGTCGTTTCGGTTTGGAGCGAAACTTGACCGAGATGCGATATAGATAAGAATCGTGCAGAAAATCTGTTACTCGGTGGAAAGCTAAGGTATAAACAACAAGATAAATGAATTCTTTTGAAACCACTATTCTTGTGCAACAATTTCGCGGGGCGTATTTATTTCTTAGCCAAAGGAAGCGCTTCTTCTATAAGACGTGCAGTTTTTGGGAGGAACTCGCACACAATCTTATCCATTTGGATTTCGGCGTGTCATCAGTGCGTAAAAATTGCGCTACCGATTACGCGATGAACCCGTACGATTTCTCCTGTTTGGCTTAAATTACCTACTTACGGCATATATTATCTAAGAGTTTTAAACTTTAAGATTTGTTTGAAAATCACATAAAAATAAAAAAATTATCACACAGGAAGAGATTACCAAACAAAGTTAAACGTACATTTCCGCGCAAATTTTTATAGTTAAATTTCACGAAATTGACAGGAGTATTGGTTTGTTTACACTCATATCAAATTGTTTAGTTTAACCGTGGCGTCGCTGGAGCAATGCTCTTCAAGAACTAGCTGATAATTTTTATCTATTTTTTTTTTGCTTTTTTGTAGTATATTGTTCGTCCGGTCTTTTATTCGAATACAAGATCTGTTCGTAGCACACGCGAATGATATTGCATCTAGCTAAGTGTCTTCGGCACCTTCAGCTGATCCTTGATGCAGAATCAAACGATCATGTATTCAAGTGCATTTATCAGACCCTAACATTTTCCAATTTGCGTGTCCAATATCGCCCACACGTAACATTTCTGTGGGATGAAATCATCTGAAGGGAAATGATAGAGGAGTGTTTCAAATGAAAATGTCAATAAACCATTTAGGAGCGTAGGATCAAGTGCGCGCGGGGTCGCGCGTTGGTGCTAAACTCTGCGTGAAATGAGTTTGTAATAGAGTGGCAAAGTCAAACTTTCGAGAACGTTTTTTGTTCCAGACATGGTGTGGGCCGTTAAAATGGGATAATCCAGAGGATTAATTTTTCTCGTGGCTTTCTTTATGACAGATCGACAAGGCCGCAAGAAACAGCCCTGTAGGTTTTACTATCGTGCAGAGCAAAACAATGCCCTCACAACCAAATCTGTTTGTTAGGCATTTTAGAAATGAGTTAGCGTCTATCCATTTGTTATTCATACAGAAACTGTAAATTGGACATAAAAAAATCGAGAGTGGGACCTTTCAGGGAGTGAATCGGGGCATTGTTTTGTCTTTGCTCGAGTATTGAACTTATGTTAATGACTAGGCAATCTTTTTTTTTTTCCGAAGAAATAATCCTTGCGTTTAATTTTTTATGACCAGCTGCCGCTTGTAATAAAAGCTTTTGCGCATACCAACCCCATAGTGAGTTAGTGGCAAAGTGAAAATTATTTGTCAGTTTGGAACGGAAGGTGTTAGCCCTTTAAAAGTAAAGAATTCATTGTTAAAAAGAGTTTCTTGTCAAAGTGACATTTGGAACGTTTGTTTTTGAGGGTTAAATTCGTTGTAAAGTTGCTTAACATTTTTAGTTTTGCTGTATACAAAATATTTTGAATACTTTGCTTCAAGTATGTTTTTACTTTCACTGAAATTTTAATTTCTTAAATTTTCATTGTGGGCAATGCCATTTATTGTTAAAATAATTGTTAAAATCTGCCTTGATCAATCACATGAAACAAAAAAAAAATTGACAGAAATGACATATATTCAAAATTAACACATGGAGTGAAAATCATGGTAGAAAATGGTCCTCATTTCCAACTCAGAAACACATTTTCGGGACTGACTTGATTACCATTGATTTCAAATCCTAGCTCAATGCATTTCCTAGAAGTGAGAAACAAATTGTTTGTAAATGTAACAATGATAATTTTTGGGATTTGAGTATTTGCCTGAGGCAATCATTTTGTGTTTGGCATATTTTTTTTTTAAAGTGGCATAAGCGAAGAAATTTCATCCAGACCATTAATACATAATTCTTTGTTTACATGACAATATGTAATATATTATCTGTTAGTATATTTATTAGAATTTAGACATGCTGGCTGGGATGATAAGGTTGTAGATATTGAATTTTGAATTATTTTTTAGTCTAAACTTTTGTTGGTTTAAGGCTATATACATATTCTTGCAAAAGTGCTCTAGCCTATTGATGATGTGAGGGGCAATGTAGTTCAGAGTCTATAATGTCTGCTTTTTTTTTAAACCCTAGCTGGCATCCTTCGTGCTTGGACGCATAGAGTGTTATTTAACTTGTATGCTTGTATGTGGTATCACATTTTGAGATATGGATGCGAGATTAGTGTTGTGACAAAAATGTGATATGGCTGCGAAATTAGGGTTGTGATAAAAAAAAAAAAAGAAAAAAGAAAACCAATTGATTGTGTATCGCTTCTCACCCTTGTACACAGAAACACAGTGTTCGATAGGAAGGACATTAAAACGTTTTTTGGTTGATTCAAAGCAAACTTGTGTGAAGACAAAGAAAATTTTAGTCCCACTTTAAAATTGGTAAAAACATTTGAACTGACGAAGGAGGAAACAAGGGACTGACATTTTGTCAAAAATAGGCAAATTTTTTCCAGGAGGTGAGAATTTCCTATTAACAATCAATTATGAATAAGGGTTGTTCAGGTACACACACTGACAGTACCTTAATAACAAGGATATGAAAATTGAAAACCTTTGTGAAAACTGCTCAGAGATATATGAAACCTCACGTTTCCAGCTGAGTATAATTTTCACCCATAGTAGGTAATTGTAATCTCCCATGAATGGGAACTTATGTAACAGGAAATTTAACAGCACTAATAATCCCCTTGCTTTCAAACTTGGAGTCCTTGATATTGATTTTGAATCTTAATTGCAGTGGGGTCATAAAGGGTTGATGAAGGTGTTAATGCCATTTACTAACTAACTTACAGTATATTGAAATATGTTAAGAGAAGAAGTGATTAGTGAATTAATAGTCGCCCTGATTCTTGCTGGTAAATGAGTTTTATGATCTCCACCTGTCTAGAGGACAATATGTTGAAACTGCATCAGAAACGATGAAATCATTTGTTGATCACTATATTGTCATGGAGAGGAAGAAAGCCTTGATACTGAGATTAAGACCAGCATGTGGTGTTAAATTTTGCATCTTCAGTTTCAAGCTCAATTCAACAACAATACTGTTATTTATTTCATGATTTATATATCAGGCAAGAGGAGGAAACATGTTAAATTATTAAAAACTGGATCATTGTATGATGCAATTCCAGGGATTTGATTGGCTTAGTGGCCAATTGGTACATGAACCATTATACCATGCCCAAGAAAAAGTAAAATCAGCTAGATCTACCAATATTATTCCACTTACACTTGTAAGATGTGAGATGATGACAACCAACAAGGCGCTATGCACCTCATTGGTTATCTATCATCTCATATCCAATGCATGCTCAGGAATAATATTGTTAAAAAAATTAGTCTCTATTTTGTTTATATAATAACCCTTTTTAAATGCCAGATTTCAACATGCATATTCTCCCCACTGTCTTTCATATGTTTCTAAAGACACTAGTTGGGAGAATTTCTACTCACATCAAGTCATTTTGTCCTAAGTGATCATTTTCTTTATTCTCATTACCTGTATGTTTGACAAAGTAGTGACATGGTAAGGAGAATTTAGATGCTGATATGGGTGCTAGGAAACTATAAGGGAAAGTAAACAAAATACTTTAGGGAATGAGTACATCCCGTCCATGCATTAATGGTTGAACAGAAGTAATAAATGCTCAGGCTAGTTGAATTGCTTTATGTACCTAAAAAACACACTCTGGGTTTAAGGGTTGCTTATGGCCTGAGATACAGCCTTATAGACCTCTTTCATAAATGGAGGGCTTAATTGTTATTCTTTTGTATGCATTTAAATTAGCCTTCCTGGCCTCGCTAGCATGTGTAAAAACAAACATATTTTCACTCAAAAGCGAGGCCAAGAAGGCCTATTTGCATGCACATAAAAGAATACTAATTATGCCCTCCATTTTGCAAGGGGTCTATGTGCCTTCTGGAATGGAGACTGATGATAAGAAGACTGGTACAAGTAAGGGATTGTGGGATTATTTAAATGGATGGATAGACATCGCACTGACGAGTAAATAAATGCATTTTTCTGCATTTTCTTGGGGTAGCATAGCTCTAGTTAAATTGTTCCACCTACTGTAATAGAGTGTTTCCTATACAACTGACTGCTTATAAATGCACTTATTCATTGGCGCAAAAAATTTCTATCTGTCTACCCAAATGATCCTGCAGTCTCCCGCTAGTACCAGTCCCCCTGTAGCTTCTGGAGTGGAGAATTACTGGTAATGATATTGATGCCGTGGTCTGAAATATGGCATTGTGATGGCAGGGTGACCTGGCAGTTAATGATTCAGACTTGAGAGTCAACTGGTTGCAGCCTTTACTTTTTTGTTGAAGCAAGAATGAAAAACTGTGGTGGGGGGGGGGGGGGGAGGATATGAGGGGAATAGAGTAAGGATTAAACCTGCACTGTGCTAACATACTATTTTAGGGAGTGACATTGTAATGTGGCTAAATATAATTAAGGCAAAGGTGAGGTAAGTTCTTAATATCTGTTGGCTAGATGTGATACATGTATGTGGTGGAGGAGGGGTGGGAGGGAACAAGAAAATTTTTTTATCCCCAGATCAAGGGTTCCAACAGTTCTCTTTCTATTTGTGTTTCATTGTGGATTCACCCACCCGCCCCTATCTCTTGGTATTACTGAGTCTGTTGGCAGCACTCATAGGATTGGTCCCTTTGTAGGGTTACCATAGATACCTCCCTACTGTCCTTAGAGTGAACTAACTTCTATTGCACCCGTTCCCAAGTTGATGCACTGACGATAAGTTTAAACCTTTGCATTTGTTGCTCATATGGAAACTGAGTGTCGGCTGCACGCATGTGTGTCAGCCACTTTGCCAAGTAATCAGTTTAAGCAAATTTTTTCTTGTAATTAATAAGGATTGAATCCTATGGAGTTAATCCTTATTAAGGTACCAGTGTAGATAATTGCCTATCTATATTCAGATCTTACCTCTCAAAATAATAACAGTAAATTGATCTAAAGAGGAGGTGGCCACTCAATTATTTTTAGATAATTGCCTAACTGTGTTTACATCATACCTCTCAAATTACATTAGTGACTTGATCCTGCAGGGATGAAATTATTTCAATCAGGTGAAAATTTCAATTTTCATCTCAGAGAAAACTTTTTCAATATAATTATGAACAAGTAATCAAGATTAGGTTCTCATCCTTTTTTTTATTTAACTGATTTCTTTTGGTAATCTCCCACTGTGAATACACTGATTTGATTTGCTAGAACTGTTATGAAGGTGTCCTGCATTACATTGTAGAAAATATGCTTATAAATACACTTTAATAATTAGTCAAGTGCAAATCACCAGTGTATTATATTACATTATTTTATCCTTTTCTTGCTGAATTACTATTCTCTAAATGGAGGTCAAGGAGTATGTTTTTCTGTTAATGAGAAAAAGAGCTGATTTTAAGATCAGAAAAACATTGTAATAAATGCTGTATTAACAAGGATCATGATATGTGAATTTTCAGTAAAGGAAAAGGAAGTAGCCATGCGGTGGGATTTCTCTGAGGGTTGTCACAGTTGGAGAAAAGTCAGGAAATTATCCATGGCTGAAACCAAGTGTGCGTGAAACGGGCTAATGAAAGCCATTTCAACATGCAGACTTCTTGTATTGGGGGGCATCTAAACTCCTTAGGGTTTCCATACTATGCTCGTGCCCACTTTGCTCTTTAATTATTGTAGATTTTCCATCCCACCTTCCTTCCCTTCCCCTCTACTTAACTCATTGAACCGTTTTAGGATAGAGTTTTAATTGAAATCTCTTGCACAATGTTTGGCAGATCCTCCTCGAATTTTAACACAGTTACCTCAGCAGTTGACTTGGAGTGAAGGTGATGTTCGTGAGCTCACATGCAACTCAGATGGAAAACCAAGGCCAAGAGTAACATGGAAAAAAGGCAACAGAATTCTTAAGCAGGGTCGACAAAAGGCAAAATTGGCTTTTTCACCAGTTACTTATAGAGATGAAGGAAAGTACACATGTATAGCTGAGAATGCAGGAGGAAGGAAGCTAAAAGAAGTTCAAGTCAATGTCCTTTGTAAGCATGTTGTATCAGTGGTGTTCAGATCTGGTTTTTCATGTACCATTCATGCCAACTCTCCCGGATACGGAACAAATCTCCCGGTCTCCCATACGGGTGACTAAACCTCCTGGATAAAAGCTACTTGGCGTCTTATTTGTATAATAGTCTAGTATTTCAACTCAAATTTTCCGTAAATTTAAGAAATATCGTGTCATGACTACATTTGCATGCCTGTTTTACCCAATCTGTCACAAACTGTGACGGAAACCAAAGAAAATACGCTTTTATCATTATTGCAATATAAGCGACTGTCTGATTGGATATAAACGTTCAACCAATTAAAGAGCAGGACAAAAAAGCTCTAGTTCCGTGCGAATTTTGTGCCAATGGGGAAGGGGTGGGGGTTAAGTGCATCAATTTTGTTTGGGGGAAGGGGTGCTCAGAAGATAAAAATCTCCAGATTTCAGATCTTCAGAGGTTGGCATCTCTGTGTACATGTAGTATAATATTTATGATTATCAAACACAAGGAAGAGTGTTTTATCTGATTTCCAAACACAAGGAAGTGCATTGAAAAAACAAGGCACAGCTGAGTTAATAACTTCAAGGTGTTAGGAAATCAGATGAACCAGTATTTCGAGTGTTTGATAGAGATTCTCTAATTATTGATAATTCTTGGAGAAATTCAAAGTAAAGGTTCACAAAATGTTATGATAAGTAATATCACATTACCAAACCTCCTTCGACGGTAGTGATTTCCTTTGTTTTCTCACCATTCCTTATTAATGAGTTTGAGAAGTACTGCAGCTCGACAGTTTTTTTTTTTTGTCAATTTTTATTGATTATTAAATATTCAAGAATACAATTTTAACCATTACAAAGGAAAGAAAAACATGTAATACTAGTTAATTTAATAAAATAAAACTACAACAGAAACATTAACAAACAACAATACGAAGTCAATTACAGGGGCATTTTGTATTTGAATCCTGAAATGAAATGAAATGCAAATTAAACTGAGCATCACTAATAGAAACTCTATGATCTGTGTTGTACAGGGCTTTCATTTAAATGATCACACTTTTCAATTACATATTTTAAAAGAGGTCTGCTGAATCATAAACTTACCTGTCACTGTTTTGGCTTGAATTTAACTTTTCAGCTCTGTTAATTGTCAATGAGTAATATATTGGCCACAAAATGTTTTCCCCCCGGCCTATTGGAAATTTGTTAATGGAGTTCATCCATAGGTTTCCAACATCATCTACATACAGTCGAACCTCTTTCTTACAGACACCAAGGGGACAAGAATAATAATTATTAGTGTCTGTATTACAGAGGTGTCTGTTTTAGAGAAGTAGGCTTAATATGGATTTCGGACTCTCAGGGACCAAGTGAACTGCACGTAATAGAATTGTACTTCTGTAAGGAGAGGTTCCACTGTAGCTGGTTTTACCCAAGACTATCTGCATGATATAATATTGTAATGAGAATTCAGATTTCACAGTGCTTCTTTTCCCATAATAATTTTACTCCCAGATTCTCCCAAGGACACCAACATTACAACTGATGCACCAGGCGACACAGTTAGTGATGGATCACTAATTAAAATTACATGCAAAGCCCGTGGAAATCCACCCCCGATATACAGATTTTTCATTGACGGTCAGGCTGTAGGAGACAGAAAGGCGATGAGGTCTGGTGTCTTTAAGGTGACAGCAATCTCCTCTCAACAAAGTGGTTCATATGGCTGCCAACCTGAAAATGACCGAGGCAAAGGACCAATGAGGACTCTCATAGTTTATGTCAGACGTAAGTAGATTTTGCTTCCAAGCCACTCTCTGGACCACAGGAAGATATGCGTTGGAGGGAGAGAGGAGAGATGACGTTACCATTCAGAAGTCCTGAAATATTAATGTAGCCAAAAATGTCGGAAGATGTTCCGACAACCTTTGAACACTTCCGACTCGCACGGATTGTAGACGTTTGAAAGCTTTTGCAATTGTTATAAAGATTGTGTTGTGATACAGTTAGGACACAGTCAACATTAAGCGCCTTTTTGGGGGAAATTGAATTGACTTTTGGTTATTAATCATGTGTTAAAGAACAACTTGTCTAGCTTTATGAGTCAGGCGTGAGAAATTGTCCTTGATGTGTGAGATCGATGTCTTTAGTCTGCAGGCGTGAGACTCATGCATAAGAAAGAATATGCAGTTCCAGAAAATATCCATGTCTGTGTAGGGATTGGAGATTCCAGGGGGGAGGGCTGGGTGTGGGTGGTTGGGGGGGGGGGGGGGGGGAGTCTTACAGGCTAAAAGATGTAAAGGAAAATGTGAAGCTAAATTGGTTTCCCAAAGGGTAGGGAGGGGGGCTCTTGGAGAAAATCCCCTCTGTAGAGAAGGGGGAAGGGGGTATGGATATCCCATATTAAAATTTAAGGGTGTGGAGGTGTTTATAATAGCATTTAGTTACCTACAGTGTGTACATGCAGGATTTGTTTTTTTGTTTTTTCCCTTAATAATATTGTTTCTTTCATCCTCTCAGATTCACCTGAAATAACTTTACGTCCTGGCCGCAAAATTGTGGATGAGAATGGCCAAGTTACTGCACGATGTGAAGCCGAAGGCTTTCCTCCACCTGTAATCAAATGGGTCAAACTACATGGTAACAGACAGGTTGGAGAAGGAACTCCTTTGTATCTTTCAAATGTTCGGAGGTCAGACAGAGGCATTTACAGATGCATAGCAACAAATGGATTTGGCCAGGATGCCACTGCAGAGTTTGAAATTAATGTGTATTGTGAGTAACAGATCTATAATTATGCTTTATTGAACAAGGGTGAGGTTGATATAGGAGTTAATCCTACTCAGGCCAAGAACCAAGGGAACTGTCGGAACATACCAGCTGTGCATAATATAAGCATTCATGTCTCAGGTCACATTGTCACATCATTTAGCAGGTGTGAAGTGAAGTCACTTGCTGGCTTTGTCTCCCTTGCTTTCATATTCATTTTGAACATAAATCTTAACTTTTACATTTTGAATTGTAAATTTAATTGCTAGCTGTAGGATTTTAATTTACTGAAAGTTTTAATTTTAGTATAAGTAGTGTTAGCTTTAATAGGATTTTGATTATAAATTTTTACTTCTTAGTATCTTAGCTGTAATTGTGTCCCCACTTTAAGCACCCTGTCTTCATAGTGTGCTAGACCTTCCAGAAATGGTAATAAATTTGATCTATTTTCTTTATCTATTAGAACTCAGTTCTTATTTTGCAAGGCCTTTTAACTGGTGCTCAGGCAGCGTGCTCAGTTTTTGAGCTGGCTACTTAAAAAAAGGCCGTGATCTGTTGTTTCCTATGATGCACCATGTCTCATCTTATTTCTTTTTTCAACCAGATGCTCCAGTAATCAACAGGACAGCATCAAGCCAGGATGTTCCAGCATGGGCGGGGACTACTACAAACTTGTCGTGTGTCGCTGATGGCAACCCTGCACCACGTTACATCTGGACAAACTCGTCTGGTAAAGTAGCCACCTCGGAGGAAAATGGGATACTTCAGGTGACTCCGCAAGGTGCAAATGGTTTTGGACCGTACACATGTACAGTGCAGAATAGCAAAGGAAAGGATCAGCTGGATATACGGCTAGTGAAAGTTGGTAGGTTGAAACTTGTGACTTGTTTAAAGTGGCTATCACGTAGTAGCGTAAAGCGCCACTGCAAGTAATTCCCATTCTTGTTTGTCCTTATTTACTTTTTCTGTATTCTTTTTGTCGGTCACTTACCCCAGACCTCCAGTTCTTGCTTGATCGAGTCCTGGCCACGGTGGAGAGAAAACTTCTTTTTTGTACTGAATACTAGGTAATACTTTGGCAGTCCAAGTGTTTTGCTTGTGTGGAGGGGATGCCATTTTGAAAATAATATTGATTTCCCAAAGAAATGTTTCTAAAGGGGTTACATCTGGTCAGCGGTGTAAATAAATTAGTACCAGACCTTTCTCAACAACCAGATTTCATTTATGCAAGCTGTCTTAAGTGACGAGAGTCTCAGCAATTTTGTTGTTCCAGGATGTGTACATACTGTTAATAGTATATGCCCTAGGTCATTGAGTGACACAATATACAGTGTAGGATGTATAAATATGTCCTTGATAAGGAAGAGCCTTAACTCTTGAAGCCCAAACAATGAGCAGCATCAAATTTCTCCTTGTAATATCAATGCTTATTCAACCCGAGATCATGAGAATTAAGGATATAATCACCTAAGGTGAATTTTTCTTGATTTTTAATAACCTATCCCCAGTACTTTTAATAGAAAAGTATGGGGGACAAGATAGGAGAATTTGTTCTTTGATATTAGGGGTTTGCTTCCTTTCAGATAAGCCAGTGGTGCAGCTCAAGATCCAATCTCATTTATCTTCGTCTCTTTCCTTAACTTGGACGTTGCTGTCAGCGGAGAGCAGCAACAACTTTTTACTGTATTATACCATACGGTACAGGACAAATGACAGGATTACATGGACAAGAATCTCACCAATTTCACCCAATGAAACATCTTACGTATTAACTAATTTAACACCATATACTGAATACACTATTGAGTTGGATGCGACCAATAAGCACTTCACTAGTAATCCATCGCGTGTTAGAGCAATGACAATGGAAGCAGGTAAAGCATTGTAGGGGCTTAACTGGGACGTTATATCCCTAGGGTAATGGTTGGTGTATAAAGATAGCCCCGGGGGAATGGGCAAGAGAGTCTGGGGGAGTAGAAATAGTCCAAGTGGATTGAGTTGGATAGGGTACATGTAACTCTGGTTGAGGATGGTGTAAATTTGAAAGTCAATCTTAGGAATGGGTAAGATAGCCCTGGGGGAATGGGTTGTGTAAGTTGTGAAAGAATGATTGGGGTGGGCCAATCCTGGGGGAATTTGTAAGATAGCCCAGGGGAAATGGGTGGTGTAAATCATGTAGGGATTGTTTGGATGACGAGTTGACCCTGGGGCAATGTGTGTGATAGGCCAGGGGTAATGAGGGGATAGTTAGGGTGAGTTGATCCTGGGGGGATGTATAAGATAGCCGTGGGTGAATTGGTTGTGTATGTCTTGAGGGAATGGTTGGGATGAGTTGATTCTAGAACAATAGGTGTGATAGCCCAGGGGTAATGGGTGGTGTGAGTCGTGAGGGGATGGTAGGGGTGAAGTGATCCTGGGGCAATGTAATGTAGTCCAGGGGTAATTGGTGGTGTAAGGTTTGGGGGGATGGTAGGAGTGAGTTGATCCTTGGGCAATGTGTATGATAGCCCAGGGGTAATGGGTGGTGTAAGGTTTGAGGGGATGGTAGGAGTGAGTTGGTCCTTGGGCAATGTGTATAATAGCCCAGGGGTAATGGGTGGTGTAAGATGTGAGGGGATGGTAGGAGTGAGTTGGTCCTTGGGCAATGTGTAACATATCCCAAGGGTAATGGGTGATGTAAGTTTTGAGGGGATGGTAGGGGTGAGTTGATCCTGGTGGAATGTGTATGATATCCCAAGGGTAATGGGTGATGTAAGTTTTGAGGGGATGGTAGGAGTGAGTTGGTCCTTGGGCAATGTGTATAATAGCCCAGGGGTAATGGGTGGTAAAAGTCTTGAAGGGATGACTGGGGTGAGTTGGTCCTGGGGCAATGTGTAACATATCCCAAGGGTATTGGGTGATGTACGTTTTTAGGGGATGGTAGGGGTGAGTTGGTCCTGTTGGAATGAGTAAGATCACCCAGGGGAAATGGATGGTGTAATACATGAAGCGATTGTTGGGATTGTGAGTTGATCCTGGGGCAATGTGTATGATAGCCCTGGTGAAGTTCCACGGTATATTATTGCCTATCATACATCCCTTGAAAATATATTTTGTGCTCTTTTCTTAGAATACATTTGTGTCTTGAATTGTATTTTCTCAGCTCCCAGTCCACCAGAGAGTGTTAAAGTGAATGCAATTAATAGCACTGCAATTCACGTCAAGTGGAAACCACCTCGTTACCCTAATGGACCTTTAAAGTTATACACAGTCTTGTATGACAGAACTCAAGACTTTGTAACTAGTAATGCTAGAAAGGAGTCAGTCATGCCAAATGTTACTCAAGTGTCCATTGGTGGCCTTGCTCCGTTTACTAACTACACCGTCAAGGTCATGGTAACAAACAGTTTAACTGGAAAGGAGAGTAAAGCTGTGACAGTTGTAACCAAGGCAGCAGGTAATGATGATGATAATAATGATGATGACGATGATAATAAGATTTGTTTGACCAATTTGTTCAATGCCATGGAACTTGTACACCATTTTTAGCATCATTTAATATCAATTCTCAGGATAACCAAACAAGTTTGAAACAGTGGTGAAAAAGTTGAACTTATTTTATGAACTTTTTTTGTATTAGACAACAAACAAACAAACAATATTCACCCTACCCTTAAAATGTCTGCCATTAGTCTGTTACCCTTCTAGTGTCCAAATTCAAAATAATAACTTGTAATAATCAAAGATTGGGGAGTGCATTTAATGATCTCAATCCCAGGCTCTTTGTCAAGTTAGTGATGATGTCATCCACCCCTGCAAAATCTGCAGAGATGCCAGATACGCAGCCCAAGATCCATTCATTCATTCAATCTGTATTTAAGGGGAGGTTCTTTCTTCATCAAATGGAACAATAATAACTTCTCATAGGTGATGCCTTTGCTCCCCATGTGGAAGGTTTTTTTTAAATGCATCTATACATTTTATTACTGCATTATAATAACAATGACAATAACAATAACAAATCTTAAATTTCATTTTAAAAATATTTTCTCTTTCCCAGCTCCGAGTGAACCAGTGAACCTTGAAGCCAACACCACTGGAGCCTACAGTGTACAGTTGAGGTGGAAAAAACCTCGCGAGCTGAATGGGATTATAGTCTGGTTTAAAGTCAGAATGGTCTGGAGATTCAAGAATGTAAAAGGAGACTATAAAGATACCACTCGTACAATTCCTGCTAAAGTGACAGCCAGAGCGGGAAGACGGAGATTTAGACGTGACACATCAGATTATAGAGTGTTGCGTCTGGAACCCTTCAGAGAAATTGAACTGAAAAGAGTGCAGCCTTTTGCCCTCATATCAATACAAGTGTCCGAGGGAACCACAGATTCTAACAATAAAGTGATGTGGAGTCCCTTGTCTAACAACCAAACTATAGAAACCATGGAAGGAGGTAAGGTCTTCCTGAGACCTTTTGATCAACATCCAATCTCTCCTTGCAGTGTCAGTACATGGCAAAACTTATAGGCTCTAAGAATAAAGGGGATGATGACAACCGAAAGGTTACCTTGATGTTTAAGCATCTTCTTAAAAAATGTTCAAGTTTATTCAAAAATTCAAAAATTTAGCAAGAAAGAGAGACTGGCCTGCATGTAGGGAGAGCTAATCTAGGCGGGCCAGACTTACAACTGTTTAAGGATAAAATCAATATTATTACAGTCATCACAATTAAAGACAGAACAAATAGAATTTAGGGGAGGTAGAGAAATCACAAGTAACACACACCAAAAAAGAAAAGAAAAAAAAGTCGAAAAATTAACGGAAAACAAAACTGAATGTGTTGCAACTAATTGGCGAGACCTATTTTCTGCACTATGATAGGCGTTTCAATATAGTCATTTTCATTTATCAAAATATCGAGAAGCTGGCGAATTTCTCCTTTGAATTCTTGCTTAGGTAAATCTTTTATACAACACGGTATCTCATTCCACAGTCTTACGCCAAATGGCGAAAAAGAATGTTTATGTATTTCTAGTCTAGAATTTTGGACGGAAAAGTTTGACACGAGTTGGTTTATCAACTGTTGGAATTGCTCCTTTTTTGAGAAATCTATGGTGATCACTTAGAGAATGTTTATGTTGGTATTGGGGCATAAGGTTCAAGTGCCCAGAAGGGCACCAGCAACATTACACTGAAGGTTAAATGTTATCCATTTCCAAAGAAAATAATCAAGACTACTGTGTTTTTTGTTAGCTCCTAGTGCACCACGGAATGTAGAGCTCAAAAACAAAGAAGCTACGTCTTTAAGAGTAACATGGTTACCACCAGAGTACCCCAATGGAATTATTCAGAAATACAGAATCATTTACTCCAACAACACCGGCAAGAATTACACAGTGGATGTCACCAAAGGACTGAAGAATTCTACTTTATTTTATATTCTCTCTGGACTTAAGAAGGACACAAACTACCAAATATATGTAAGTCTTCTGATATGTACACTGTCATGTTTATAAAAGGTTAGTTGTGCCTGCATACTACATTATCTTGTTTTGAGTTTTCAGTTCTCCCTGCATGAAAGTAAACTAACCCACCCTACTGGTGTGTCAGTACTTTTGACCTTCACTCCCCACCCACCCACCCACCCAGATGAGTATTTTGATTTTCACACCTTATCCTCCCGAAGTTGCATTTTGCTTTCAAACCCCACCCTGCCCCCTTATTGGTGTTTTGATTTTCACACCTAACACTCCTTTTGTCAGTAGGTTTTGCTTTCACACTCGACCCTCCTTTAGTAATGCTTGGCCCTTCACACCCTACCCTCCCATAGTAATATTTTGCCCTTTACATCTCACCCTCCCTTAGTAGTATTTTGCCCTTCATACCCAACCCTCTGATCCCTTTGTGATACTTTCTCCTTCACTCTCCACCCTCCCTTTGTAATATTTTTTCATTCCATCTCATCTTTCCTTAGTATTATTTTACCCTTCATACCCTACCCTTCTCTAGCATGGACTTTACCCTTTACAATACACCCTTCTTATAAGTAATCTATGTTTAATAGTGTTGTGTTTCTCTTATAGGTTCAAGCATTCACTAGTTTTCCTGGAGATGTCAGCCCTCCAGTGAGCCGTGATATTAACAAACCAGGTGAGGAGCATACACGTACTTGGCACACTGAAAATCGACACAACAAACTTTGAAGTAAAATGAAGAATCCTTAAGGATCTTGGATCGTATCTGTAGCAAAGCTTCAGTTTTAAAGTTTGATTAATTATGATAAATATGATGAAAGCATACTCATTTTCAAATTTCAAAAGCTGAGAAATTGTTAGTAAATTAGAGCTCAGCCATTTAGGGTCATAACCTGTAGCACCTGTTAGGGTGATGTTCAACTGTGTTCCTTTTAGAAATTTTTAGAAGTACAATGACAATGCAGTGTACTCCAGTACTTTATTGACACCACCTTGAGGGCCATTTTAGTTCCAGTAATGAACTTCTTTAAATGTGTAACCTATTAATAAAATTGTCATTTCTTTTTATTCCTCCCCTCCATTTATACACGTAACCTTGTTTGTCCTAAATTATGTCTCATATTAATTTTTTTTTACAAAATGCCTTTGTTGGTAATTTAGGAGATGTATTGGAGCACAGTGGTGTCGATAGTGGTTCTCTTTATGGTGGAGTATTTGCTGGTATCATTGTCCTGGCTTTTGTGATTATCATTGTTGCGTTAATTATAAGGTTGGTTTTATTCCATGTTTATAGCGGTATTATTTTTGATACAGTCTGTACATTTATATGAGAACAAATTCTCTATGTATAACAGTACTCCCAGAAAATATTCATACCCACTCAGTGGAAGTCATCGGGAAATTCCAAGGAGGAAGTGGTCTTCAAAAAGTCGATGGTAATTTTCAAGAAAGCTGCATGAGGATAAACTGGAATTCCAGCAGAATGGAGGTCCTCAAACCTAAAAATACCTCCTATAGTAGATTACGGATAATTCTTTCCGATGAAGTGGGATTGGATATTACCGTTTTATTGTGCGAATTGTAGCCACTATCTTCACCCCACCCTCCCAAACCTATGAATGTTAATAACAATGGTTTGTCTCTTATTAGTTTATAACATATCTAGCCTGCTCTTGCTAGAAAAACAGCACTTACATTACTGTAGGTATTCATTGGTTAGCTTTAGTTCAGTTGATTTGGGAGTTGGTGTGGTGGTGGGGGTGGGGGGCTCAAAAGAGAGGAGGAATGTTTTCCCGGTTGGACATGGAGGAGGTCTTTTAAGAGATGGGGGCTTAATAACTCTGGTATTTGTTAACTCTTACACAGGAAACAGAGAAAACGACGGGACTCAACAGAACTCAATAACAAGCGATATGCTGTCGCCAACTCTAATGACAGTGGTATTGGAGACAAGGAGTCACTGGACCGCGTTCCTGGAGTTAAATACATGCAAGGCGCGCGGCGAGGATCGGAAGGTTCGGAATCCTGGGTTTAGTTAGTATGGAGAATTACCTTAATTCTTGTTTTATATAACAAGGCAGACATCTTGCACTATATTTTAGTAATTAACAATAAGTTAATTGGGGAAGGGAAACGTTACCATTAATGTGTTGGTCTTTTTGTAAAAACATGGATGCTGACATACAGTACTAGCTCTGTTGTAGGTCATTCTTGACAATAAATAATTAATAAAAGGAAGTTTAAAATGCATGGCATCAACTGACAAGTTTAACACTAATCTTGTTAAAAGGCAGTCATATTGAGGACAAAAAATTGTTTTAAAATTTACCTAACAGCGCTAGCGGTATTGCTCTTTAAGACGCTACCAAAATGTTAAGATAAAAAAGTAGATGTTTTGATGAAATCAAAGATGAATTTTTATTGCAATATTAAATTTCAGTAGAGAAGTATTACATACAAGCTAAATAATTAATTTTGGCTTTTATTACAAAAGTTCCAAAGGAGATGAAAATTCACAAAACGTAGGCTATTTTAAACTTTTATAATAGTTAAGTGATGTTAATAGTGAAGGCAATATTAAATTATTTCCAACAAATCACTATGATTTATAATTTGTGCTGCACATCTAATGTACAGTTAATTTATTCTGTTGGAAGTAGGAGCTGATAAATATTAAATACTAAACAGTATAATATATTATTAAAACATTATTAGAACCTCTGTGAATTACGGAGGTTAAACTACATTACCAGTGCTGTTTGCTTGAAGAGGCAACCATTAGCCTGATGTAAAATTGCAAGTCTTTTACATTGGGTTTGTTGTTGAATTGGAGTTGATAACTAAGGTAAATCTGAAAATTTCATAATTGGCAAATTAAAGGAATAAAACCTTTGTTGAGTAACTTAATATTTAAACTCATTAACATGCTGACTGGATGAACACATCTACCTGTGGTAGAATTTCCTACAACTTTTCAAACAGGGTAGCAGACGAAACTGGGAAAAAATAGGTATACATATTTTTCCCAGTTTAGTCTGCTACCCTGTTTGAAAAATTGTAGGAAATTCTACCAGAGGTAGATGTGTTCACCCAATCAGCTTCTTGTATTGTCTAACAACAGGGCTTTCATTTAGGTTTCATTTATGTGTTGCGTTGATCAACACAACCACAACTTAAACTTGTTCGCTTGTTAGTAAATTGAACTGACAGCTTTTAAAAGAGTAGCCTGCACTGCAGACGGAATCAACTGCTGTTATGAACTGTCTTTGAATTACCACCCAAATCCTTGTCCAAATCTAGACACCCAACGAAGAAAATGATATACCGGAAATAACTTTTGAAATCCCCTTCAATCAAATTGGCCACAACCAGAGCAATCAAACAATGACCTTGTGCAAGGCCAATCACAGAGTGTACTCAGATCCTGGTACACCTTTGGGCGTCTAGAAAAGGAATTGGGTGCTAAGTTGCAGACAGTATTTACTGGCAGTTGATTTCGTCTGCAGTGCAGGCAATTAAAGAGTTACATGACTTCTGTTGTGAAGGTGCTGTCAAGTGTTCCAGGTTATGTCTCTTAATGACAGCCCTCTTTACCTTATTTAATGGTTGCTTTTCAGTTGTGAAGCTGGCATCGTGTTAGTATGACCATTTTACGTATTTCTTTTAAAGCATCATAAAGTAATGTATCAAATTTATCAGGCCTTATTTTTCCTTATCAACTCCAGTCAATAAGTGTTTAAAATATATAACAAACAAAGTGATTGTCTGGGAGGCAGTAACTTGCAGCCTTGTTGTTTGTTGATCTAACAAACCAAGTGCTTTGTTTTTATGGTGACAATTAAATAATAAATATTTATTCATTGAACATAATTCTGATTACAGCTGTTGCAGTGAAATAAAAAAAAACAGCTTTTTGAAATGTGCAAACAAATAACATTAAGTAATACACAATTTTTTAAGAACATGAAAAATATTTATAAATGATAAATTAAAAATTGTATTTTAATTATTATTTAGCCTTTAGCACATTATTAATTGTAAAATTGGCTGATCACTTTATTTTGTTTTTTCTTCATGAGGATCGTTATTTTTTATTCTTTGGAGATAAGATTATTTTGAAACATTTTATATAGATTTTATTTTATTTTTCTTTGGTTGATTTTACTGATCATCATCATCATCATCATCATAAAACCTATTTCAACACAAAATCATTAATGCAAACTTATAATTTAGTTTTAACAAGGTAATCAGTAATTTTCAGCCAATTCCTTCCCCTATAAATTTAACTCGTAAACAAATGAGCACAATTCTTTTCACCATTAATGAGCAGTTTTGCCTTATCTTGGAATAATAATAATCCTGTCATGTGTAAATTATGTTTGTGTTAATTGCACATAATTGTGTTCTTATTCAAACATGTACATGTATGCGGATAAACTTTCCTTTCTTCCGTTAACTTTGTAATAATAGAATTTATTTACTAATGCACACACTCCCCTTTCCTACACCACATTTTTCTTAAGTATGAGGTTTTATTCTCTTTATTTTTTCCAAAATGCCCCTTAAAGTTATTTTTTATTTGTTAATGCCACATTATATCCTTGATCAAGTTTTCTTTAAAACAGCTACTTTTTGTTTGATTGCTCAGATATAATTTTTGAATTTAATTGATTGTTTAAAAATGACTTTTTTCATATAATTAAAAAATCTCAAGCTTCTGGTTTGGAATAAACCTGACATACCCCACCTTCCATCTTTTGGGAATCTTAACTTATTTTCTCAAGTTTAAATATTACGTTGAAATTGAGCTTAACAGTCACTGACCATAATCACTTACTAAAAGTGACATGTTAAGCATTGCCATAAACTTTAATAAATATTTAAAATTAATGTACAGCATGGCTAAAACATGTTTATGGCTGTAAATAAATGAAATAATGCTCAGATTTTATATGGTTGGAATGTATAAGTAGTTGACCTGCTTCAATTTACAACTTTAAAGCAATAAATTTGCATTTTGATAAATGAAGTTCACAATCATTGATCAGTAGTAAATATTCCTGTCTATAAAATCTTGCACACTTGTTTTTTAGGTCACATAGGCTGAACCCCCAATGCTTTTTGAGTATAAACGTAACTGCATGTATGTCTTGAAAGTGCTTCTACATAATTCTGTTTAAAGTTTGTTCAGTGTAATACACAGATGTCAGACTGGACATGGCTGTTCTGCAGTCTGTAAGTTTAAATTGCAGACTGTAGACTATAGCTGTGGAATTGTAATGTTGTTTATGATTCCCAGACTCATTTCCAGTTCTTGAAAGAGATTTTTGTGTAGGCTAACGTAGTTTAATTTGTTCGGACCTTTCAGCCACATGTAGCTGTTGTTTGCTTTCCGAAAAACCTTGCTCACCTTACTCTTAACTCTAGACAGCTTTTTATGTCCACCTGAAAACAAGAAGAACTAATCTTCTCATGTTATGCATTTGGAAAACTCTAGTTTTCAAGCAATTGAATTCAAATTTCTGAAGTGATTAAAGGGGCAGCATCCGACAGATTATTGGCCCACTTTTTGATTGAAAATGTGCTAAATTAATTTGCATTTACAGTTGTTATAACTTTGTCACACATGAATTACTTCTACATGACCAATGAGATGAATCAATTGTATATTTTTCAAAGACAGAAGGAGTTGTAATAAGTTATTGCCAGTTTTCTAGAATACAACGGAATAACTCGCAAAAAAATGAAAGCCCCTACATCCTTCAATTTGGTATCCATTTGCATCTTGGAAACATGAATAGTTTCTTCACTCTTAGAATATAGCTCTTTTAAACAAAATTCAGCTGTGACGTTCAGCTGCCATTGTGGAGTGGAAAACGCACCCTTCGGGTTTTCATAGTGTTTCTAAAACTATTCAAATTTCTGAAGAGATTAATGCATTCTGATTGTGAAAAGATTTGTTTTGAACCGCACAAATCCTTGAGTTTGCACCCCTACTGTGGTAGTCCCCAGTTGAGCTGTTTAGTCTGTTGTCTGATTTTTACACTGAGCATTAAACCTTGTAAATCTAACCTTAAAGATTTAAATAAACCTTTTTAGCACGGTATTACCAACAAACACGACGTGCATTGGAATGTAAACCAAGAAATTCTGAGGCCTGGAAACGGTGCACATTAAGTTCAGGTGATTGGTGAAATGAACGATAAAAAATAATGACTCCTTGTATGCTGGTATTAGTTGATATTTTCCCTTACAATAATTAATGATTATCACCTATAAACAAACTTTTGTACAACCAGCTAACCCTAACATGAAAGTAACTGAAATGGAATGAAAAAAAATAAACACATGATGCATAAAAAAGGTTTGTAACAAGGACAAAAAGAAGAGATGGTTTGAAAGTGTCCAGATCAGTCAATAGGCCATTTCCGAGTTGCTGTGAACCTCATTGTGAAAGCGAGGCATGATAAAAACTTTGCACGTAGCCTCGTTTTCATAATGAGGTTCAAAGCAACTTAGAAATGGCTTATTAGGTTTATTGATCTAGTGATAAAGGGTCCATGCCATCTTTTTTTACTTATGCGTTGAAATGCAAAAAGTCGCAGTTGAACCAATGCAAAAGTAGAGCACTGAACCCATTTATAAGTGTCAGTGTAAGATGATCAGGATGGAACTGGATTGCAACTTGGAAGTCACTGAAAACAAATGAAGACTTGTTCTTCCTTGAAATCTTCCTTTTGCTGTATGTGATGGCTAACCTAGATTAAATTGGAATCAGAGTTCACGTTAATCCAGGATTAGCTTAATAAGGCTTTGGTGAACTGGGCCCTGGAGACCAAATGAACAGTACAGGAGAACGTGATTACGTCACTACGAGTCATCCTAAAAATGTCTCACTGGGATCTAAGGAGATTCAATTTGGACGTCACACTGTAACAATTAAAGTACAAATAACGTTCTCTTTACTAATCTCAATGCAGTGGTTATACTGAAGTTGGGAGAGTTACTCAATGATCTGTGTGTCCTTTGTAGATGTTGTAGGGCCAGGCAAGTTTGTAACAATCAAACCGATTCCAGTAGAGAAGCTGCGCGAGTATTGTGAAATTAACCACGCAGATGCCAACAAGGCATTCAGGGAAGAGTTTGTGGTGAGCAAATAAAGCTGAATTTCACTTTATAAAGACAAATTTTTATATAATTTTTCATCAATCTGACGTCACGTTGATTAACAGCCGACTTTGAAATAATGTTTTTGTTGTACAAAATTTATGAAACAGTGGTTAGAGGTTTAGCACATCAGAGTTTCCACTGACTTGAGTGTTGGTGGAATTGTCTGACGTCATCATGGGAGGAGAAAATTGGTTCCATATTGTCTTTCTTCAAATGCGTGCCTGTGGACCATCAGTAAAACCCTAACAAATGCCAAGTAATCAGGGAGAGGGGAAGTCACTTCATGCTGGGTATCCTGTGTAGTAATAATCCAAGTCACGTCGTGCTGGCTATCCTGTCATGGACTAACATCCCATCCAGGGGAGGGTAGTAATACTCCTCTAGTCATTTCATGCCGGGTATCTTGTGATGGACTAGCATCCGATCCAAGGGGAGAAGTAATACTCCTAGACTCCAGGGAGAATATAGCGATGTTCCTACAAGTAGTTTCATTATCACACAGAAACTGGAACTGAGTGTTTACCCTTGTAAACCATCTGATTTATTCAATACCTTAGATTTTTACGTTTTTATGGAGAAATCTGAAAGGAGGGCCGTAATTTGACTGGTGTTTCTGTTACAAAGTTTCTGTTTTATTTTGATGCTTTTTGTTAATGTTGTGTTTTCTGCCTTTGTTAAAACACAGTCCATCAGAGTTCCTGGAAATTTCACCTGGGAAAACAGCCAAAAGCCAGAGAACAAATCCAAAAACAGATACAAAAATATCATTCCCTGTAAGTGAACATAATGCGGGATAATGTGTATGCATGCCTTTCGTAGTTCATTACATCTCATTTTCATGATTTAACTATTCATATTGTCTATTATTTATTACTTGTACTTTTTTTCTATTCGTTGCGCCCTATTGTAGCATCATAGGTCAGAATTATTTTGCACTATTCTCATCTGTGTACTAATTTTTTCAAGAAAACATAAACGCGAATCTCACGTTTGCCGTTTGCCTTAGCACGATTCTCAATCTCGCTTTTGTCTACCTATGACTAATCATACCTCGACTGCGTGGGATGTGCGTGTGATGTGGTTTAACCATTTAGCATATGACAAAAGAGTTATTTAATTAAAATCTTTTGGATATGCAGTGGAAGCCCGGTTTAACAATCTTCGGTATAACGTTATTCCCGGTATAACGATCAACATTCGTTTGCCCACCAAAAGTTGTAGTAAAATGTATGGGGCAGAACCTCGGTATATCGATATTCCCGGTTTAACGATGGAAATGTCGTTGACCGAGAGCAAAATATTTCCGGTTATAACGATAAAATCAATATCACAGACCACAGTGACCTGTATTTTTGGTAACGAACATCTTATGAGCTGTACAAACTGTTTTTGACATGTTTTAAGGACAGTGAAGAATACTCTGGATGTTGTAATTCATTTGATGATCAATTACAAATTTATTAGATAACGTACAGTAAAAAGGCGATTATCAGGTTTCTCCCGGTATAACGATATTTTTGGAAATTTTCCCACAATGTCGTTATACCGGGAATTCGGCTATAACGATATCCCGGTTTAACGATATAATTTTAACGTCCCCTTGGCATATCGTTAAACCGGAGTTCCGCTGTATCTCTTTTTGATACATCTTCGTGTTTCAACGCTCTTTGTCGTTTTTCTGCAGATGATCACACTCGTGTTACACTGGCTGAGTTGGAAGGTTCCCCTGGCAGTGATTATATCAATGCCAACTTCATTGATGTGAGTGTTACTTAATTCCTTAGCAAAATGTAGTAAATAAACTAATTCTTTGGACGTTCTTTTGTGTTAGACTGTGAAGCAGTCTCTCCTTTGCTCGAGAATCCGCGGGGGAAGAACGCAAGATTCGTTCTTCCCCGCGGACTGCTCGCAGTCTACTTTTGTGTGAGCATCCAGGACATATTTTTAGACGTAACTTGAATGAACCTGTTTACTGATTGCAGCTTCGCTTTTTCAACGAAATCTAATTTCTTTTGTTCTGACAGGGCTACAACCATCACTGCAAGTTTATAGCAACACAAGGTAGGAGAGTAGTATCAATATACATTTCGTTTGGTAACGCTTAAGAACCTCCATCTTGCTTCTTTCCAAGAAGAAACGCTTTCTATGACAAGGGGCAACTATGCAGTACACTAGGTTTTATCTGGAGGGAGGGGGGAATGGGTATCTACCTTGTTCCCAGGGTCTCCACCCCCCTCCCCCCTGGGAACGAGGTAGGATGGATGTCAGCTACCCTGCATTTGGATTCCTTTGCATGGTTTTCTTTACAGTCACAGTCACTGAATAATCATTCTGAAGGATTACGTAAGAGCTGCACTGGAGTGCATTAATTTAATTCTTTTGTATTTCAGGTCCTGTGGCCAACACGTTTGGAGATTTTTGGCGAACAGTCTGGGACCAAGGTGTTTGTGTTATTGTCATGGTAACAAACATTGTAGAAGGAGGACGGGTGAGTGAAAAACTTGTGTTACTAATTGTAGCCAAAAAACACTGGTGATCCGTATGAAAGTTAAGTCTATATATGTTAGTGTCTTTGGCCATCAAAGAATTAAATTAGGCTCGTATGACTTTCCTTGAATAGGTTTAGAACAAAATAAGATTACTATCCTGAGATATAACACTCATTGGCATTCATGATTCAAACCCTAGCAACTTGCAGGATGTTTCGTAGATGAACCTAGTTTAATGGTCCAGTTCCCCGCGAGTCTCCAGTCGTTCAGTGGTAGAGCATCCAAAGTAGTAATCGGAGGGTCATAGATTCAACTTCTGCTGGAAGATTTCGGATTGTTTTTCCGTTCGAGCATGCCTGTGACATTTACTGATAGAAAACACCGTTCTCGTGCAATCACCAGGCTTAAGACATACCATTGTAAATGGTTTGAACCCAGGAGTCATGTCATAAGTACGTTAATTATGATCATCCGGGTGAGTGTAGTCCTGAGAAGGACTGTTTGTGGTGACTTTGACTGACGTTTCGACAACCTGAGCGGAAGTCATCTTCAGAGTCAAGTGAATTGTGGAGCGTCAGTAGGTGGTATATTCGTGTCTGGTTGTTAACCTGATTGGTCAACGAAGTCCAGATGTTATTGGTCGTTTTTCAGTAAGCCGTGATGTTATTGGCTGTAAAGACTGTAAAAAGTGATTGGTGCGTTTCGATCCGTCTTTTGTTAGGCAAAAAGTCCGTGGGTCTATTGTTAGTAAAATGTCTATTGTTTGTCTGTTTCGTTGTTGTTGTCAATAAGTCGTTTGTATGGTGCAGGTAGTTGTAGGCAACGGTTGAGTGGCGTTTGTTCTAAGTTAGTAAACCAGCTTTCCAGAGTGAGTCGTTGATAGTAATTTGTACAGTAGGTAATGCACTTGGCAGAGTCCCAGTCGATTCTGTGGTTCGTTTGTAAATGGTGCTCAGCAATGTGATTGTTGATATCACCATTTCTAGTTGCTCGTTTGTGTTCAAACGTTTGAACAAACAAAACTCAACCGTTGTTGTAGTTGTAGGCAACGGTAAATTATGATCATAATTATGACTTTGCAGCAGAGAGGTTTAACTGTGTGACTTACTTGTTTGTTTAGATTAAATGTTTGAAATACTGGCCGAGTGCGAGTCCGGAGATGTATGGACCAGTCCTGGTGTCACCTGGTGACGAAGAAGAGCTGGCTGATTATGTTGTCAGAAAGTTCACCGTTCAAATGGTAATTTCAAAATTAAGCTTGCAGGTTTTAGTTTGATTGATTGGTTGTCGTGTTCACCTAGTTGTGTTATGAAAGTTGCTGGGAAAATTTGTTTTTTGTTTTTTGTTTTCACACGTAATGAAGCCGAGTAAAAGAACAGTTTCTTGTCTTCACATCTACTGAACAATCAGCAAATTCCATGTGAAGAGTTGGAAGACTAACGTTCACGCACTTCTCCGTTGTATAGGCATAGCGTGTCTTGTCTCCCAATCTATTCATCTCACCTTAAATAGGAGTAAGTTCTTATGATCATAAGGGCGGCCACTCTAGTCTTGTATGGGTCGAAGCCAGCCTCGTTCCCATTTGTCCCTTGGCACGCGGTCAAATGTGACGTCATCCGTCGAGCTAATCGAGGACACGCCCGGCTCCTAGCTCCCATAGACAGGCTCGGTTACGAAGTGTATTGAGGTGGGTCGAAGCGTTGTGTGCCTTGTGTAACGCTACTTTTTCCTTTGGCAGACATCTGATTCAGAGGAGTTTCGCGCTCGTGAAGTAACACAGTATCACTTCATAGCATGGCCGGATCAGGGAGTCCCCACACACGCTACCTCCCTACTTGCTTTCCTGAGGAAGGTCCGTGATTGTGTGCCTGAGGATTCAGGACCCATTTTGATCCACTGCAGGTAGGAACCCTTTTGCAGGAAAGGGAACTGCACATGAATGTTAATTTGTTTTATACATATGTTTCAAGCGATCAAAAGCTACATAATAAATGTGATTCTTTCGTAATTTTATATTATAAAAATATTTGTAGGATGTCTATGAAGGAGAAGAAAAAATGGGATATTTGCGCTCTGAAGTGAGGAGGGTTAATTAATCACAACAGACATAAACAGATGAACCAATCAGAACTCTCTATTTTTCTCGTCAGTGCTGGCGTTGGTCGTACCGGGACGTACATTGTATTGGACGCCATGATGGACCAAATAGCTTCTGAGGGAGTGGTGGACATATATGGTTTTGTCTCTCATATTCGTCAACAAAGAAGCTCCATGGTACAAACAGAGGTATGTTCTCTGTTCCTTTCAGTCTTTGAGATCGTTTGACTATGTTTCCTGGAACAGTCGTCACATTTTTGGGGGAACTTTAAAAATTTGTGGCCAATTTACCTGTAGTGCCAGTAGGCCACTCTCTTAACTTGTGCGCTGTTCTTATCATCAGTTCAGTTCTTGGGTAAAACAACTTGAAAGATACCAGGCTGATCGAACAGCAAGTATTTTAATAGGCGTAGGCGTGACCATTTAAGCCAAATGCCCTGAATCTCGTGAACTAGCGTGACACCATCTTTATACAGTGTGATCTCTCATAAGTGACACCCTTGGGACTCCCCATGGTAGTTAAAATGAAGCGTTTTATGTGGCTGGGACTACGACTGAGTATCTACTTAGGGAGGTCTCCATTAGCGAGGGGTTCGACTGCATTAAAAAGTGTGACAGGGTTCCCTAAAATAGCGTGACCTAGTGTGACGACATTTCTTCTACGCAGGCGCAGTACATATTTATCCATGACGCACTGGTGGAGTACGTTACATGCGGTAACACAGAGTTTGCTGTGCGTGAACTGCCGGAAAAGCTGCGTGTTTTGAACACTGTGGATCCTGACAGTGGAGACTCACTCCTGGTGGCGGAATTCAAGGTGCGTGCGTGCGCGCGAGGTTGTCACGCATATGCATGTAGACGTGCCTTTGGTCGCGGTGTAGATGTAAAGTCAGAAAAAATGAGGTCTCCGAATGATCATGAACATGCGCCATGTTGGATTAACCAGGTTTTTGAGCGAGAAGGAAATGGGCGATACGAAACAATTTCCTTGATGATAATGAATATAAACAAGAGCCGTGGTTTAAATACACATTTTTAATTTTAGGGATATTTTGTTTTGTTGTTTTTTATGTTGTGGTTTTTTTTTGGGGGGGGGGGGGAGGGATGGGGGGAATTGAGAGAGGCCAACATTTCACTTGGATTCACAGTGGAATTCTCTCGTCAAAGTATAGTTTTCTTTCCTATTATAGCTGTTTTATGTAGCACACGACTGCTGAAGACCACAGCAGTATGATATTTTGGTGTCTTGTCAAACAGTACTGTATCACACTTGTTTTGTTTTCAGAATCTCGGTCTTGGTGATTCTGACAGTGACTCGTTCATCACAGCTTCACAGCCAGAAAACAAAACCAAGAACAGATACGCCATTCTACCATGTGAGTTGAAACTTGGTGAAAATTCCCAATGCACAGTAGCAAGTAATCGTAACAGGTTAAAAATACTCTCCCAACAGGCCTTAATTCCAGCCTTATGGGTCACGCGCGCTTTCCCACGCTTAGCATTGATATCGTGTTTCGTTTGCGTTTTGACGTATTTTATAAGAAGAGTTGTGAATAGGTGATGTGTTGCATAGTAAACCTTCCAGGCTCCTGATTCTTTAAGATTGTTTGTGAACATGACCAACTTGAGAGGAATATTCTACTTAATTTATGATTTTATTTTTGTGCTGTTCAGTTGATCGAACACGAGTGACTCTGTGGCCTTATACGGGAATGATTGGTTCAGATTACATCAACGCCAGCTTTGTAGACGTGAGTAATATCTTTTTATTTATCTTTTTTCCTCCGGCTGTTTCGGACCAAACAGTCTGATTTTACACTGAGACTTTCTCCCCCCCGCACCTCTTCCCTATTATAAAATAACCGTGGTATTAAGCAAACCTTTTATCAAATTTTCACATAATAACGTACTACAGGGTACTTATTTCATTGCTCTATAGGGTACTCATTTCATTGCTCTACAGGGTACTCATTTCATTGCTTTACATGATACTCATTTAATGTTTTTGTTTACTTTTCTTTTTGTAGAGTTTTCAGCAGCGAGAAGCTTTCATTGCTACCCAAGCTCCACTCGATAACACTGTTGTGGATTTCTGGCGAATGATCTGGGAGTATGAGGCGTACTCCATAGTGATGCTGTCTACAATGAGTGAAATCCAAGAGGTCTGGAAACTAAACACATGATACTCACGTGCTTATCTTAATTGTCTTGCAGCACCATAACTTGTGTGATGGTGCCCTGTACATCTGACTCGAGCATTGGTCACGTGTCCTTAGACAACCTTTGCTCCTTTACCAGAATTATCATGCATCAATTGGTTTTGAAGTTAGTTTTGGGGCTGTCGGTTAAAATCCTATTGATAGCTTTTGCCTTCAGCGGAGCTTGGTTACTGATAAGACTTCCGTGTATAAATAAAGTTGTCTATCAGTCTAACCCAAGTTTTGTATGACTTGTGAAATGAAAGCTACTGGGCTGTTGGATTTTTCTTTTGAAACGGTGAAAATCACCTAGTTTCTTGAAATCTCTTGTATATCCTCTGTCAGTAGAGAAATTCTGATACAAATGTTGAAATACCCAGGGTAATACTACTTTCATACTTAAATCTGTAGGTGAGATTCTAACTTGCGACCAGTAGAGTTGGATTAAAATAAGCAGTCGTCTAATAACGTTTGCTTTCGTTACAGGGACAGTGTGCATTTTATTTGCCTCGTAAAGAAGAATTCATTGTGTATGGTTTACTGATGATTGAAGTTGAGGCCGAGGATCAAAGAAACGGCTTCTGTAGAAGACACCTCAAGTTAACTAACACAAAGGTAACGTCATGAACCAGTCGAAAAAAAGTCACAGCCGTTACAGTGTAAAACTGACACGGTTCTCTTTCTTTTGTTAGGCGCATTTTTTGGAGGGAATGATTGAAATAGGTCCGAAAAAACACAAGAATTAGCTAAACAATATTTACTGCGGTCAGCACCCCGCTAAATCGCTTACCGAATTAAATATTTCGAGAAAAGCACGGGCTAGATAGTCCGGCACTTTTAGAGAGTCAAAGTATTTGTTCGTAAAGAAATACCCGGTCCCACAATTAGTGAATTTATAAAGAAGTTCGGTTCGCTTGGATTCAAAACTTTTAAGTAATTATGTAAAGACAACACTCACGGTTTTGATAGCTGTTCTCTCTACAAGCCCGAATAAAAGTTGTTTTGATTTATGTTTTGTAACGGACCGTTACAAAATACAGCTAGGTGATTGACAAACGTGTAGAGCCTTTGTTCTGCTCAGTTATTGTCTGTCTAGCGAGGGAGCCGTGACCGAATGAACCGCGTGGTTTTGTTTGAGCTGGTTGTTTTGAAGAGCATGTTTTTGGAAGTGTGGAAAGTTTTACGCACGTGCAGAGCAAGTTTCGCCCGTTTTGGCAGACACTAATTACGCATTCCATTGTGCACACTGTTTGGCCGCTGTTAAAATGAGGCAAGGTTTCAAACAAACGTAAACAAGTACACAACACAAACAACTGTAAGTTAGGCTTTTTATATCTCAAAAAAGCTAATGAGAGTATATTGTACAAGGGTTGAAACAATTACTGTTTGAGCCAGCAGTCACTTCAGTAAAAATTCTTTAAAGCCTTTCACGGGAGTAATTCCACGTCTAAAGTCTTTCACGTTCCACTGAAGTCTCGAAAGACTCAATAAACTGAAAACCCAGGCAAACTCGCAATGTATTACCCCAATATAAAGCTGACACGGGAAAATTTTTAAGGACTTTTTTAACGCACCACTTCATGCGGCAACGCATCGAGAGGTTTTGAAGACAAATGAAATAATTGCAATGTATTGCCGCTACAAATTGCTTCGCTGTAACAACTCTTTATGCGTTAAAAATTGTTTCGTGTAGCATCACCTAAAGCCACGCAATAACAAGTAGTAGTTTAGAAAGTAGTAGTACACTTTAAAATACTTTGCGGGATGCCGGAATAAGAATCGAAATCAGAGTGCAGAAATCCATTTTAAGTGGTAGCTTGATTTGTAATTCATGTTGAATAAAATGCGACATATTGAAAGGCGGTACTATTTTGCTGGTATTGGAGAGATTAAGCATCGCGTTTACGTGAAACGGCAAACGTCACCTTGCCGTTTCATGTTTCATGTAAAATAACTTGAACCTTTTGACTTAAGCTTTAATTTTGCGAGTTTCGATGGAGCTGTTTTGCGACTCACTGTGGTGAGTTCATGAAGAAAAGTGCGGTAAGGAGTGAGTTATGAAGGATTTTTAAAAATGAAACTTAAAGATGCCCTAGTATGACTTGCCGGAACGATTATTGGGGTACTTGTTTTCAACAGTTAACTGCTTATACGTATAAGAAAGAAAGGAAGAAATACTTACGTAGTTCTCACGTAGACGGCAAACGCGAAATAGCCTGTTTTCACGTAGAAACGGCAACCGGCAAACGCGAAAAATGGCGGGAAAATCGTGGTCACGTGGTCATTTTTGCCGTTCGCGTTTCACGTATACGCGATGCTAAATCTCTCTATTAACAACTGCTGCACGTTGGAGCGAGTGAACTTTGCGCCTATCTTTGACATTATAGGAAATTAAACCTGTCGTCCTTTTCACTCAAATTTTATTATTGACGGTTGAACTGTATCATAATTTCATCTTGTTTCCCAACAGAGTGGTGAAATTCGCAGCATTTATCACTTCCAATTCACTGACTGGGCAGAGAGATCAATTCCTTTGAATGGAGTTGGTCTTCTTGATATGATGAAGTGCATCACACGTGTGCAACAACAGACAGGCAACGGACCAATAGTTATCCACTGCAGGTATGACGTCATCAAATGTCGGACCTGGCGTAAAAAGGCGCGAAAATTTGGTATGATTTAATACTATCTTTTTGGACGTTTCCTATATAAAAAAGCTGAGAACTTTCCACTTTTTTGAAAGAATTTTATGCAAAACGTTTATCGCAAATCGAGATTTTAAAAGTGGGTATTGCTGTCTTGTGCGCACGATGAAAACGAAGGATTCAAAAAGACAATGTTTGAAAACAGTTTCGTCCTTTGTGCAAATATGACTTAAAATTTCTTGAGCTCTTGGACTGAGAAACAAGCGAGTCCGACGGGTAACGGACCACTACAAAGGCGCGCGATAGGAAGGCATTAGGTTTCAACTGATGTATCTCTCCTCATTCTCCTAGTGATGGCAGCGGCCGTACCGGGACGTTTTGTGCTGTCAATATAGCCCTGGAACGAGTCAAGTTAGACGGAACAATAGACATGTTTCAGACCGTACGGCGCTTGCGCACTCAGAGGCCGCTCATGGTCCAGACTGCGGTAAGGATAAATATTTCTTTTAGCTTTTTAATCTAGCAAACTTAAATCTAGCACTTTTATCCAAGTAAAGTAAAATTTCCATACTTCCAAGAGCGGACATTACCAGTACTGTAGCGTTTTGATAGTCTCGAGATTTAGACTCACCATCAATCAATCAATCAATCAATCAATCAATCAATCAATCAATCAATCAATCAATCAATCAAACAAACAAACAACACCTTAGAAACGTTTTACTTAGTAACTTTTATTTGAATGGTCACAGTTCAGGATTTCATTCACAGACTCAAACGTTAGCACTACCTTGAACAGCATAATAAACAGCACCACAGGACAGTACTGCTCAGTAGCTTTCATTTGAATGGTCACACTTTAGGATTTTATTCACAGACTCAAACGTTAGAACCACATTGTATAGCATAATAAACAACACCATAGAAAAGTACTGCTCAGTAGCTTTCATTTGAATGGTCACACTTAAGGATTTCAAAGGACTGCTCAGTAGCTTTCATTTTAATGGTCACACATCAAGATGTCATCCAAAGACTTAAAAGTCTCAACTCCAAGGTTGTGACAAGACAATATGATCACGATGTGTGGTGTAAAAAGAGATTTCGCTTGCTGATCAGTGCTGATCAGTGTGTTTCATTGCTCTTTTTCTTGACAGGAACAATACAAGTTCTGTTATGAGATCACTCGTCTGTTTGTGGATACTTACAGCGACTACGCAAACTTCCAGTGACTGCAAATAACTTAAATCACTTATTGCAACATCAATCTTTGAGACTGGATGTAAATCACTCAAAGTTACAAATACGTTTTCCAGCTGGAATATCGTCTTAGAGCTGACTGAGCCTTCGAGTTTTGGTCAGTGGGTTGTTAAGTGAATGACGTGTCGCAACGCTCATGTCAAATCCCGTGTCAGCTTTGGAGAGCTAGTTGTGATTGGATAATAGCAAACTGTATTTGTTTGGGCAGTTTTAGGAAGACTTGACAAAACGGGTATTTGCACGAAAAGTGGTATGGGACAGTAGACTGAGGACACAGATGGCGGTAATCGGAGAAGAGAATTCTCGTTAACAAGGATAATTTCTTGAATATGAGAAAACCCCAACAACTGGAAAGAATGAAATCAAGTAAACAAACACTCGAAAAACTTTTGTCAGGAATTAGTCTTTTAAAGTAACACAAGGAGTTAGAAAAACTCTTGTTGAAAGTTTTGTTTGATTCAAAATTTTGGAGATAATTGTAGGTGTATACATATTTTGTAAAAGTAGATCTCAATGCAATTCGTGGCAGGTAACGTAAAGAACTTTTTTTCTTGCCGGGTTTTTAAAACAAATTTTTATTGTATTTTATATTAAGCATATTTTGTGTCACTGAGTAGTTGTAGATAGTATATATTTTTTGTGATGTGTGGTACTCAAGAACACAAAAAATAGTTTTAATTCCATTCGGAAATACGTTTTGGAAGCCAAGAAATTATTTTTGTATTGTAGTGATTTTCGATCTGATTGAACTATGGACGCTCTGTGTCCCCCATGGGACAGAGAGGAAAGGTGATAATTTTCGATCATGTATTTCAGTTAACAAAAATCTTGAACTCACACAATGTAGAAATTATAGTCTTTGATACGTGTATATGTTTGTAGTGTACAAATGTAGAGGGTCTGGAATGAGTCCAAGAAGGTCAGTTGACAGGGTGGCCCTTGGAAATTTTGATAGTGAAATAGAGACAATTTTGCTGATAAAACCTTGTCTGACTAAGCTCGAATTTCGGGCTATTTTTTCAGCCTAGATGGTGAAAATGAGACAACTGTTCAGATAAGAAATTTCACTGTTGTCAACTTTTTTTACAAGACCATTTGTCATACTTAGTATTGTAAGTTAACTGAATAGCCGGTTGCCGTGAATTCACTTAAGCCTCCTGAATGGTCTTCAACTATGCAGGACATGAGATTAACAAATTGAACACCAAAATCCAGGTTCTCTGAATCAATACTGTTAGAGATGTACCTGAGATTAGTACTGAGAATTTAAATGTTGGCCCGAGAGCTTACTGGTTGAAATGGTCATTTGTATCCAGACCCTCTTACAGTAGTATAGAAATAAGTATAGATAGTTTTCGTAAAAAAACACGTCATAAGATGTCGCTAGTGAAAGAGCCTTGACGTTTTTCAAAGTTTTAATAAACCTTTATAATTTTTACATTGACAATTTAAAATTATACTTATACGTGAGTTATCAGGGCTTGCAAGAAACGGGTTCTTCAGGAGGGTGAGGCTGGAAATGTGTGTTCTCCCTTGCAACAAGGGAAACGTCTGTCTAGACGTTAGAATGTACTACAGAATTACAAAGGCTAACCTTTCCACTCGAAATAAATTGTTTTGCTAACTTTCAACGTTTCTGTAGTAGTTCAGGGAACGGGGTGGGGATTTTGTTTTGATACAACCTCACGGATTTTCATATGCAAATCATATGTTGTCGTCTTATGCTAACGTAGTTTCATTTTCATATGAAAAGCACTGAAAGAAAGTCAACTGCAGCCTCACTTTCACTCAAAGGCCGGGTTACTAAGAACACGACTGTAAAATGGGCCATTCAAGTCCGTCACGTTTTCCCTTCAGGTCATGACTTAAAATTTATAGCTTTTTGAAAGGTTTAACATGAAATAACACTATTTGTTTACCTTAGTTACGATACTCGATCAACCGAATTTCACATCATGTAGTGGACTCGCAAGTCGGTTAAATGACGTCACCGTGCGAATATAGAACCCAGGCCTAATATAAAGAGCCCGCCTGCAAAGCCTGGGACTGAACTAAGCTGATTTCATCTATTATGGTGTTGGTGAACTGATTTTTGCCCGGTTTTCTTTGAATTGAATTACATTCCCCGCGATTAAAATGTTACGATTATGAACTTATATTCGTCCATGTTTTCTATCAGCAACATCATCTGCGCTGCTGCCTCAGCGATTAATTTGTACAGTTACTGTCGTGAGGGATTTTAAGACGCCTAAATAGAGATCGTTCTCTGGAAGAGTTATAACCTTCATTAACTTTGTATGTGATTGAGAATAAGCATCACTCCAATTTAATGTCAAACAATTGTTTATTGTAAATAAGAGAATTTAGCAGAAAAACTAACGCGGAGAGATTTCGACGTTTCGATGACATCCTGTCATCATTATCAAGAAAATGAAGAAAATTTACATAAGTAAGTAGACAAAACTAAACTGAAAACAATAGTCTAAGAGAAGGCGCGGAAATTGACTGATGGATTGGAAACATGAGCACAAAGCCCTCCTTTGGAAATTTTCACGGGCGTTTGTCCGAAAGAAAATCCAAGACATTTCTGCTTCTCGTTAAGAACGTATTTGGTGGCGTTAAGAGAGATTTAAAGTTAAAACTTTTATGAGTTTCTTTCTTCTATGTAAAGTAAAATCTTTTTTCAATAAGAACATGGGCTTCCTATGGTAACATTGGTGCGCCACGAGCACAAATTTTGTGCGCATGCGTCGCTATGCATTCATTTGCAATTCCGCACCCAAGAAATAAACCCCACATGATACACTAGGAGCTATAATCGTAAGAATTTGCCAGACAAGGGGGGCTCTCCTTTTTGAGGTTTCCTTTAAAGTTTCGACTGAAAAGCGTACAAAAGTATAGTTCTATATGAGAATTCTTTATTCCTTTACGAAAAATCAAAAGAAACCAGCCGGCGCTGGAAAAGGACCGTAATTTTTTTTCCCTTAACCTCTATCCCTATGAGGTTAGTTAGTTGTTAGTTCAGTTAGTTGTTGATATGCGTCAATCCACTTAGTTCAACGCCATTCTTTGTTCCCGTGCAAAGTGAGACTTCGTCGGTTCTCCCGGACGCGGTAGCAAGCTATGGACTTCGCTGATTTTTCGCCACTGCCATAGAAGGTGACGCGTCGGTTTCCCCGCACGCGGTAGCGAGCTACGGACTTCGTTGATTTTTCGCCACTGCCATAGAAGGTGACGCGTCGGTTTCCCCACACGCGGTAGCGAGCTACGGACTTCGTTGATTTTTCGCCACTGCCATAGAAGGTGACGCGTCGGTTTCCCCGCACGCGGTAGAATTTTCATTAAATCGTTACCCGCAATGTATTCCTAACGGGAGCAGTAGAGGATGCAGACCCCGACCGGAGTCTCGGTTGAGAAGTTCACCTGCATTGCGCATGCGTTCTTCATTTAAATTATACATTCTGTGCGTCAACTCGCACAGACAATCTGTTCAATGATAGCTCCCTTTAGGCGAGAAGGAGCCGTGAAGGAATACACGGACTGTTCCCTTTCCATCATCTTTAAGCTATCTCAGAGAAGGACCTGGGAACGAAAAGAATGAAGGATAAAAATAGGTACGCAAGAGGTACATGTTTTCACGGCTTTGAACTATATTTTAAAAACGTGAATGGTGACAAACAAGACAGTTGCACGTACATAATATATGCTAAGTTATGTCCAATTTGGACTGAATACATACAAGAAAAAATTTTATTTGGGGAACACAATAAAAGCTGATATTTCACTCAATTTTCAATTACAGAAAATGCTGTATTTATAGCACCAACAGAAGAGTAGTTTCTGTTGGCTGTCCTTTGACACATGCAGTTAAATTTGCTAAACGTGTCTCTGTGTGTATGTTTTTTAAGTAAGCAGGCAAAAGAAAGAACAAAAACAATGTGGAGGACTTCTAGCCAGGCAGACCCGAGTCTCCTATCTGACAATGAACTCGATTTGTTTCATGGTTGTCCCTTGTTTAAAATTCTCAGCCACTCTTCACTTTCCGGAAATTGTGTGTAAAACTTACCTGATCCTGTTCGGATGTGAAGTGATTCTATCTTTGAACCATAGTCCCTTTTTAGGATCCTTGTGGCTTGTAGTTCTCCCAGTTCTGGAACCGGCCAAAGCAGCACCTGCTCTGTGAGTTTCACTCCGTCTCCATCTTTACTTGTGAAAGAACCTTGAGATTGGCCTCCTTCAGTTCATCGTCAGGCCCGTTGCGATAAAAATTCTGTTTGTCTGTGATGTAGAGTATGTTTTTTTTATAATTTTCTCTCTTTTTATGCTTTTTTTTTTTTTTTTTTTTTTTTTTTTTTTTTTTTTAGTTTTGGGGGGAGGGGGGAACAGCAGCGGGTCTGATGTCTTCATCCACGCAGCTGCAGCAACACAAGAAACGTTTTTTGAACCATGTCTTCAATCGCTGAATACGACTTCTTGGCTGAAAAGACAAAACAGACAGCTAACAGATAAAGGATCATCTTAACAATATACCACAATAACAGAAGGAGCAGCATATACTATTAAAGAAGCAGAAAATTGAATCAAATCCATCTTCGTGGAAGGTACAGAGAGGGGCGTTTGAACTGAATTTCGAAGAGGCTGTGGTTCGTCGTCACTCTGCTTGGGTCGTGGAAGCGTAAATCGATGAATAAAGTATTCTAACTGGAATTACTTAATTCAGCCCACCATATAAGGCAGGATCGACGACTATTTCCTCAAAATTATGAATTTTTCAAGTTGAACTATGTTTTGTGGAAAATAGATCGCTCATCTTCAAAAAATTGTATCATTGTTTTAAAGACTTTATTTTGTGAAAAAAAATATCAATATTTTTAAATTTAAAGGTCATAAATACGATTAGTAGGGTATCCAAAACGTTTTGTAAGGTGGAGGCCTCGGGAAAGAAAGCAAAACGTTTTAACGAGACTCAAAAGAGCTTCTAAAAATCCGTCCGTGATTTTCAGTTGATAATAAGTTGGGGACCGGGGTCCCCCATATGATGGCCGAAAAGGAATATTATCATTCTCGTATTTTTTAATCAACTTACCTTGCTTGTTGATTTTGTGGGCAGTGATTCACTGATTGGCAGATAAGCACTTCCGACAGACTCAGGCTCAATTGTTTCTGACTTGCATACAAGTTCATTATGTGGAGCTTCGTTCCCCGATTCGCTTGGATCTTTCATCTCTGTCACACTTGGCGTTTGATTATCACGCACCCATGGAATTTTATCTTCACAAACGCATGGGGTTTCAATCGTTGACCCACATTGAGATTTAATTTCTGATGTCGTCTGGTTATCGGCAACGCATGGAGTGTTATCTGCCGAGACGCACGGGGCTTCAATCGCTAATTCACGTGGAGCTTGAATTGCTGGCATGTATGGCGAAACCTTCTCATTGGCGTAAGCTCCAACAAACGCGTCCCGAGGGCATTGAATCCGGATGAAAGGCGGGATCTTGGGAGGAGATTGGATGGTTAGCATGTTGGGGAAGATGGCTGACGAGCCTTCAGGAGGGAGGGTCACAGTAATTGCAACAGTATGTTCTGCAGGCTTAGCTGGCGTAGGGTGTTCTTCATTTTGACAAATTGCAAGTGGTACATACCAACCTCCCTGAATCCATACATGATTGAAAAGTGACGTGTAGTTATTATTTAAAAGACAGTACTCGTCGTACATGAATTTCCCGAGGTCAACTGCCCTTCCAAAAGCTTGTGTCATCTTTCTGTTTTCCATCTTTAAAGGAAAACACAGGTTTTCAATGTCTTCACATTTTTCTTTCAGTGTATTTAGTTCACTCACTGCTTTGGTGACTCCTTGCTTCCATTGTTCGTCTCGATCTTTTAAATTGTCCCTTTCCTTTTCAAGGGATTTGCAGTACTCCTGCCACTCAAGAACTTTCTCACAACATTCTTGTGCTTGGCTGTTTTGTGCGTTGCTGTCTGCTTGCAGCCAGCTTGTTTGATTGAGTAAGCTTTGAATTTCGGCATACTGTCGCTCTATTATGCTGATGAGCTGTTCTTGAGTATATGAAAACAGATCAGCCATGATCCTAGGAGAAAATTCACAGTTTGTAATATCGCTCTCGCTAAAAAATTAAGGATAATTACGAACCAAATCATTATCCACCGCACCATTGTGGCTCAAGAAACTTAAATTGCGCTAGTACAATGTTAAAGGAATTTTATGATAGAGGCTGGTAGCAACGTTTCTTGACACTTAAAGAAAACAAAGAGGAAAAATCTTTCAGGTTTCACTGGACGATTTAAATTACGTGCATCAGAAAAACTTTTGAATCAATTTTTCTTGCTGCCGGTGTTTTTCAAGTTGTAATGTGTGACATGAGTCGCGCAATTTGCGGGGATTTTATTGGAGGCATGTGTATTTAATTTCTTCAAGATCGTCTTCAAGAATTTAAAAGGGACCTTTATGGACGGTAGCACAATTTTTTATTTCCTCTTTTGATGAAAGTTTTCGTTCCTTCGTTAATTATAACAAACTAATGTGTTACCACGGGTAATAAATTTCACGCGCGGTTTGTCAGAATTTAAAAATTTCTCGAAGCGAGGCTACTTTTGAGAAAACGCAAGTGAAATTATATCTAATTTCACGAGTATACCATTTCATTTCCTTTTAACATCATGGATGACAAATAACGCTCACTATCGCGAGTTTTTGAAACGTTGCCATAGCAATTTCGTAGTTTCAAAATGGAAATAAAAAATAGACGCTGAAATTTCGCGGCAAAATGGTGAAGTAATTTTTCACGCCTGATATTAGTATGAAAGCAAACACCAGCTTTCCCCCTTGAGTGGAAAACGATTTCTGAGACGATTTAGGCCAGTCTGAATTGGTTGTAAATATAAAATGATAATTTTTGTGATGAGGCCTTTGCGGAGTGTGAAAAAAAGTGTGCAATTCCTCGCAATCTACTTTTCGTGGTAGGAAAAATTCAATAGGCATCTTACCTCGAGTTGACAGGTGGCGTTCCTTAACGAAAAGATCAAAATCTTCACGGTTTAAGCAGAATTTTCCAAGCTTTACGACGAAATAAAACTTTCCGCAAAACGAGAAAAGTTTCAGTTGTTATAGTGATGATTTCTTACGTCATAATTAGGCAAATTTAATTATTCAATTTGCAGCGCGCGGGCTAGTTTTCGTTCTCGCTCCCAGATCCTGTCGATTCTGTCTATAGAGAGAGTAACCTGGGATCAAGTTTAGAAACAAGAAACGCTGTGATTGGTTGAAACCTCGTGGAACCAAAATTTAAAGGAGAGCAAAGGTTCCATTCTATGTGCTAGACGTTCGATGAAGGTAATTTGTTTGATTGAATCATGGAAGTAAGTGAACTAGAATGCTGTGTAACGGTAGAAAGCCTCAACTCGAATGGTGTGGTTACAAAACGACGAACATACAAGAGTATAACAGTTGTACTTGGAAGAGATGAATTTCGCGACGTTGCGCTTCGAATTGTTAGCAACCAATCTCCGTTAGGAAAAACTTTTCTTTTGAAGGAAATAAGCGTTCACAAACGATTTTTGCAAGAAGGAAAGGCAACGATCAAGCTTCTAACGCAAAAGCTTCAAATAATGTTTTCGAACTGCCCCCCGAATCAGCTTGGTGCTTTCCTGAAATGCTTGTCTCTAAAGCTAGCTCAAAGCAAACAAAATGGACTCACTTGTAACAGAAGAAGGCTTTTAAGCGAAAAACTTCGATCATTTGAGAACATTAGCCCCCTAACAGACAAAGATTTCACAGGGATAACAGCGAGCAAGAAGCGACCACTCGACGGCAATAACGCTATAACACCGACGCGAATCAAAACGACAGGGAAAGGAAACATGGCGGATGATCGCGCAAACAACGAACCACCACGTAAACGTCTGAACAGTCTGAGCTCTTTTCAAACGAACCTTATAGCTGAACAAATGGCGGTGGTGAACGCGGTGAGGGCTGGGAGAAGCGTGTTTTTTACTGGAAGCGCGGGGACGGGCAAGTCTTATTTACTGAAACGTTTGATAACCATGTTGCCACCTCAGAGTACATTTGTAACAGCAAGCACTGGAGCTGCTGCTTGCCACATTGGTGGAGCCACACTCCATGCATTTGCAGGTGTGTTCAATAAGTTGATTCTCTAAACATTTTCGATCAGTTTTCATGAGAATTTGACATTTGATCACGACAATATCTTTCATTTGAATGCTGGACAAATGTCAGGTTTTCAAGAGAACTTTGTTGTCTTAGATAGATCGATACTTAATTAGACACAGAATTCATAAAGCTATTCATAACTTACCAGAATACATTACATGTTTTATACGTTTATTGTTGTAAATATTTCCTAGCAATGCTGAGAGAATAGTTTCTGCATTTTTGCATCAGAAATAGTTGGAGGATTGAGGTTAGGTCAGCAGAGGTTCCCCTAATATAGCTAATGTGTAGTAGGCATATACTGCTTCTAGTCTCCCTGGCAGCCATTCTGTGTCTCGTCACACAAAGCGGGGAGGAGGGTTGTGTGACGAAACACAGAATGGCTGCAGGGGAGACTAACACTGCTTCTTAATGAAGCAGATAAACTGATGCAACCCTCCTACTAGTGTTCCAATATGGGATTGCTTAGTCCAATCCTGCCCCCTCTGCTGTCACGCAGTGGAGGGGCCAGGACTGGATTAGGGATTGCTTGAGTGCACGTGGTAATGTCAAGTTAAGTTTAGAGATAATTAATTACAAATGTCATTTTAATTTTTGCACAGGTATTGGTAGTGGCAGTGCTCCCCTTGCCCAGTGTGTAGAGCTAGCATCACGCCCTGGCCGTGCCCAACAGTGGAGACGCTGCAAGCATCTGATCATTGACGAGATATCCATGGTGGATTCTAGCTACTTTGATAAACTGGAGGCTGTTGCCAGAGCCATTAGAAAAAAAGAAATTCCCTTTGGTGGCATTCAGCTGATTTTGTCTGGAGATTTCTTACAGCTTCCTCCAGTGGTAAAAAAGTTGGAGGAAAAAAAGTTCTGTTTCCAGGTGAGCTGTAATTAAGGCCGTTATTGTGAACTGTCAGAAACAAAATAATCACATACTACTTATACTGGCGGCCATACGTTGACCCTACTATAATTGCAATAATTTCTTCTTCTTTACCTCAAGCATAGGTAAGTGTATACAGCATGGTAGGTTGACACAATTGGTCCCAAAAAAGCTGTACCACCCTCTCCCCCCCCCTCTGTCCTTTGCTTTTGTTACTTTTGCGTGTATGGAATTCAACATCCATGGAGTGAACATTCACCAAGAATTTCATATTTTTTTAACCCTTTCCCGTCCGAGGGAAATGGCGAATTTTTCTAAATCGCTTACTATGAACTGGTAGACTACATGTGATATACCATTTAAAATATATTTTCTGGAGTGTGCTATAAATCACACCAACAGAGATGGAGGGGGTCACATATTAGAGTGAGAAAAGTCCAAAACGAAAGAAAAAAAACATTGAAAATTTTCTTATTCGTTGTACATACTGGGTATCCCCCTAAACTATAGCTTAATGTACAGCTCTCAGTGCATTGCTTGTTGCAAGATATCAACTGGACCCTTAACGTACAAAGGAAAAAAAATCCAAAAGTTTGAGGGGTGGTAAATCAAGTCTCATATAGGAGGGGGGCATGATTTTATGCCTTCAATTTATAGATCTTTCAAAGATCTTTTGGTTGTGCAAATTTCACACAAATTGACCAAATACTGAGCTCATAATTGCATCTTGTGCCATATGGCACTCTTGGTCGGGAAAGGGTTAAGCAACAAATCGAGCAATAAAACTAGACAAGAAAGGAAAATATTGTTTTGTTTTTGGAGTGCAGACATTGGACAGCCCTTTGCTACCACTGTTGGAAATTAGACAAATAATAAGTGAGCATTAAGTATTCTTATTAAATTTGCCTTAATTTATTTTTTCTCATTAGGCTGAATGTTGGAGTGACTGTGTTCATACTACCATTGAACTAAAACAAGTCTACAGACAAAAGGATCCTCTTTTCATCTCCATTCTGCAGAATGTCCGTGTTGGAAAGTATGGCTTGATTTTTTTTATAGTTACCAGGAATTACAACAACTAGACAACATCTGTGGATCATGCTGTTTGGTCTCTGCTATTTACTTCTAATATCAAAGAACAAATTCTCCTGTCTTGTCCCCATACTTTTCTAATAAAAGTATTGGGAAGACAAGAAAATTCACCTTGGGTGATCGCATTCCTCAATTCTCATGACCTCAGAGGTTGAAAAAGCATTGATATTTCAGGAGAATTTTGATGCTGATCACTGTTGGGGCTTGAAGGGTTTATTAACATAATCATTTATTCCACATTTTTCCAGCTGTCCTGATGCACTTGTATCAAAGTTGACAAAAACAAAGAACCAAGCAATAGATCGTGCAGGAATACTTGCTACAAAGCTCTGCACTCACAAGGAAAATGTAAACCAGATTAACGAGATTCACCTGTCAAGGTTGCCAGGTGACAAGAAAGTGTTTCAAGCCAGTGACAGCGATAGCAGTATGTGCACAGTGATTGACAGTCAAGTTCCTGTTGGAAAGACACTTGAGTTGAAAGAAGGAGCACAGGTAAGAATAACGTTTAATATTAAATAAATACAAATTGTAACAATGTTTGAAAAAAGGTTTCTCTTTTCTTATGGACACCTGTTAATAGTTCTTTACTGTATCATGACTTTGGGCAAATTTGGGTGTTATCAATAAAGGAACAAGTTGGGTAGATCTTGAGGAGGCGGTGTATTTGCTATAATGGACTTTAAAGGGAGGCTCGTCTTGAAAGGGGTACCTTTTTTAGGATTAAGGTACATATTAAGGGTAGGCGATTTAATGAGCTGTAAAGTACAGAAAATGGTAGGGCAACTGAAAAAAGATAGTGTTTCTACAGCAGATAATTATGTGAAAGGGGTACAATGGAAGGTGTATGAAAGGGTTACCTTTCCTGTCAAAAATGGTATTTAAAAGGGTCTAAAAACACCCCCCCCCATCCCCCACCGCCACTCCCCTCGGTAGATCCAGGGGGAGTGTTGAGGGGGTTACAACTCCCATTATGAAAAGTTTAAAACTTGACAAAGTAAATTTTTGAAAGGTGCAATCTACTTTTAGGTCATGTTGGCCAAAAACTTGAACGTTTCCAAAGGACTTGTTAATGGAGCGCGAGGTATAATCACACGATTTGAATCGGGATCAGCAGGTAAATATTTAACACTTTGGAAAAATTCGGAAACAGACAAAGCGGGCATGTAGCTGAGTTAGGGCATCAGACTTGTCACCTGTAAATAGGCAGCTGGTCCACTTCTACCTTTTCTAGGATTCTTAACCATGTTATATTGTATTTGAAGTATTTGTTTCTGTCCAGTTACCCTGTCCTCCCAGGGAGAGGATAATTAAGTAACAAATACTGTTATTATGATTTTGTAATAAATCTAACCACCCCTGGCTGTTATTTGAGGAAAAAAGTAACAAAATTTAAGTTTAATGTCTATATTGTACTACTGTCTGCATCTCTGGTGTTTGTTTCACTAAGCTCTAAGTTATGAAGTAAACCAGAGTCAAAGTTTATATTACTGAATAACATCAGCCTTCTCTGCTACCTTCACTTTACTTTGGGAGAAATCACAAATTTATCATTTGTTATATGATTTTTTCTTCTTCAAGTTACTTAGATGAATTTTTTTCAAATTATTTTTTAGGCTATCCTGTGGTTAAGTTCATTTCAGGTTTAGAGCAGACCATTGGTCCCGAGAAGTGGGTGGTCAAGACACCCGGTGGTGGGACAGTTACTAGACGACAGCTGCCACTCAAATTAGCCTGGGCAGTGTCCATACATAAAAGCCAGGTATGACAAATTACAATGCAACTTAGGATGTGCTGTAAGGTTGTACTTGGTCCGTAATAACTTGAGCTGTATTTATTTACCAATTTACAGTAATTCTGTAATCTGTTATTGTAACATCTTTTATGACAATCCTATCTTGTTGCAGGGTATGACACTGGACTGTGTTGAAATCTCATTGTCAAGAGTCTTTGAATATGGCCAAGCTTATGTTGCACTTTCACGAGCACGAAGCTTGCAGGGGCTACGAGTTTTGGATTTTGACAGCAAATGTGTGCGTGCACACCCTGATGTCCTCCGTTACTACGCAAGGTTACAACGAGATGCAAAAATGAGGAACTGTAACTTTCAGAATGAAGACAAGGAAAATATTTTCCCTGATTAGACAAAAATATATCAGACTTTAATGGAGAACCTTTCAGTCAAGATTATACTCAAAACCCAGCGTCTCTCAAAGTGTTATGAAAACATATTTGGACCACAAAGTTTTTTGTGTGCATACAAAATGCTGGATGGCATCAGCAGAATGTTGGTCAGTCATCTCCTTGCCATAACCCTATGTGGATATGTACAAGCAGTAACAACCATGGGGAAAGGGGGAGGGGGGAAGGGGGGTGGGGGAGGTTGTAGGCCAACAAGACAGTTGACACTCAGATGAAAATTATTTTATATTTATTGGTCAGTTTTATTATAATTTCAGGCGCAAAAAATTTTTAAGTTTAGGAATTTTTTGAAAGCACCCCTGGTTCTAACTTTTACTCTTAAAGCCCCAATACCAACTTGCATCTTCTCCTCACTTTTCTCCACATATTTCTTATAGTACTTGTTGGGAGAATTTGTTTAAACATCAAGTCATTTTATCTTTGGTGAACAGTTCCTTTATTCTCCTACATTTTTGATCAAGAAGATAATGTTAAGGAGAAATTAGATGCTTATCACTACTGGGGCTTCAAGGGTTGTCTTCAAACTTTAGCCTTGAAATTTTGAAAAGAGGAGAAGAACACCTTATGGTTTTTACAAATCCTTGCAGTACAACAACAAAGAGAGATTTCAATGAATGAACAATGTCACCTCTACTATAGCAACACTATTAATTTTATTATAAGCATTTTATTTTTGACCTCTTCCTTTTTGAAGGATATGAATTTTAAATTTTTATTAATATATCATTACAAAAGATGTCAACTTAAGATCTATGTACAGGTTTGTTGTAATAAAATTATTTTGTTGATGAATCAGAATCATAAAGGAGAGACTCTTTCCTAGATCACTGGTCTTTTGAAAGGTTTGAACTTTTTCTTAAAAACATTTCAAGTATTATTATTATTTTTTTTATTTGCTTTTTAATGCCTTGTATAGATTTTTCAGGACTCCAAACAAGTCAGAATAGCTGTACAGTGTATACTGAAGTTTCCAAATCCCCAGTTAAACTACACTTGACTATACAATGCATACTTCTGCATAATTTTTGTCACTTGCAAACACTTCACAGATTTCCAAGACTTTGAAGGACTTGTTGGATGGTAACTAAATTTCCAGGATTTTTCAGCCTTGGAAGACTGTACTCAAAGGAATATGCTAATTGGGGACACCTAATCTACAAATACTAATTAATATAATACTATTAATAACTGTAATACTAATATAATGATATGCAGTCTAAAAGACAGACATGTTAAGTAAAAACTCCTTCATTAAGGACACCACTCATCTGGGACCAGAAGAACTGTGCATATTTAAATGGTGTGCCCTGACATTAAACAGGTTGATTGGAGAAAAAATGTATGGGTCAGATTCTGCCAAAAGATAACTGTCCTTAATTCAAGGGTGTCCGTAGAGGGGTGCGACTGTACTCCAAAATTCCAAATACTAACTACTGTATGAAGACAAAACCTGGAGTTTTCCACACATTTGGTCACACCATCAACATTCAGGTCTGAGTTTTTTTCAGTCACTGTAGAAATGAAGGACCCAAACACAGGCCGCTGAAAACACAGCAACCATTAGAAAGCATATTACAGCATTCAGCCATGCCCTTCCTAGAGGTGTTCCATCTGTGACCTGTGAATAAATGAAGATGTTGGCATGTAATGGTGACCAGACTAAGTACAACACACTACCTTCACATGAAGATTGCCACTTTATAGGTAGATGGTGTGACATTCTTTAGACAGGCAAAGCAATGTGTATAATATTATAAATGGCTTCTAGAAAAATGACATTTCCCTATAATGGTCTCATTAAGGTCCTCCTTTAAAAAAAAAACCCTCCTTGCATGCCTTCTTTAACGCTTTAACCCCTAATATTAATATGATATTCTCACCACTGGTCTGCATATACTTCTCATGGTATAAGTTGGGAGAATTTGCTTAAACATCGACATTTAATCTTTGTTGATCTTTTCCTTTTTTCTCATGAGCTGTATGTACGTCATGTAATTTGCACACATATTGACATTGTAAGGAGAAATGAAATGATGGTCAGGTGGTGCAAAGCCAACCCTTACCTAATCTAGGGGGTAAGCATCAAACTCAAGCAAGTACAAACAACATACAATATTGTGAAGATGTTGTGCAAAGACATCAAAAGAGAATTTCTTGATGACATTTTCCTTGCCAGCATCACCCAGCCTTGAAGAAAGCGATGAATCCTTCACAAACTTCTGCATAGCAACAGCAAAGGACTCAGCATCAGGATTACACAAAAACCCTGTCACTCCATTTTGGACTGTCTCTAGTGGCCCTCC
>NW_028145544.1:732500-810000 GCF_977016875.1 Pavona decussata
AACAACAGCAACAACAACAACAACTCAAATTTATACCATGCAGGACATGTAGTTTGCTATAATTTTCTCTATAACCATAAAGGACGCCTTCTCATTAGAGGTAATCAATTGATAGAAATCAATATTGGAAATCAACAATTTAATTTTATTGATATTGATCATATCAATAATTATTATTGATATGATCAATATCAATCAAATTAAATTACCCATTGGTATGGGTATCAAATTCACAGACTTTTTTAATCAATTTTTATGGATATTTGGAAAAAATCAATAACAATCAATAATCCATCTTGTCGATTCCATTAAGTGCAGTCTTGTTTTTTCAAGTATATAAGTACCATTATTCTGAAATTAAGTTTACAATGACATTCAAGTAGTATGAGACATGAATTTGTTGTTAGTACAGTCAAACCTCCCATAAGTGACCACCCAAAATGTCAAGCCTAGGTGGTCACTTACAGGAGGTGGTTGCTTACAAGTGGTCAGACCACAGTGGCCTAAATTTTGAACTTTTCAAAATTATATTGCCAAAGGATTTTGGTACCCAAGTTGATGGTTTTCCTGTGATAAATTACCTAGTTTGGCGAATGGGATAAGTCTATTTCGGGATACCAGATACCTCCAATTGTGACATTCATGTCTCCTGTACTACCCAAGAATGTACGTATGATAATGTTACAATGGCAAATTGTCCAACTTCCAACACGCGATAAATATAAGGACATATGTGACAAGTGGTCGTTTATGCGAGGTTAGAAACAAAAGAAAATTGCAACTTGTCATCACTAAAAGTGGTTGCGGTCGCCCATGAGAGGTGGTCGCTTACGTGAGGTTTCAACTATAGGACTCTGACTGAGAAAAATTTGGTATTTTGGGAAAGTAGTCACTCAAGAGGGGTGGTCGCCTATGAGAGGTGGTGGCAATGGGAGGTTTGACTGTATGTAATTATCATTTATCGAGTCCGGACAGAGTATTCATCATGTTTGCTGGCATTCCACTTGGTTTGATAAATCTATTGTTATCAGTAATCAAACTCATAACTGTCTTCTTCATTGATTTTTATTGATTACTGTCAGCAATTAATTCATTATTAATAACAATTTTCGATTGGTATTAGTTGGGAAAATATTTATAAACATCAGACATGTTATTTTTGATGATCATTTTTGTTATTCTCATGACTTGTTTGTCTGATCAACTAGTAATATTGTTAGGAGAAGTTAGATCATGGCCTTCTATTAAGGCTTAACAGGTTAATAATTATTGTTTCTTTGTTTAGGGATTCTCCTCCCCTTGCTGCAACAGACAGTAGTCATGGATACAAACAGATGAAGGCTAAGCTAGGGCGTCGACATGTGAGAGCATGGAAGTGGGTGGCGTTTACTAATCCTGCACGCACTGATGGTGCTTTGTTACATCACTGGAGAAGAGCTGCCGATGAAGCAAAGGAATATCCATTTGCCAGGTTTAACAAGGTTAGTTATCACCCAGCAGTAAGCCTACTAGGTAATAGAGTTTCAGCATGCCAGTCTGCTGAGTATGGCAGAAGTCAACAAGATGTTCAATCATATAACTGCCATTGATTATAAAAATTACAGCAAAGGTGCTGTGAGCAATAAAATAAATATTATTAATAAGAAGTTGAGCAAGTACAAGTTAATAGGATCAAAGACAGGAAAATGCGCGAGAGCTGAAGTCACAAAATAGTCAAATGGCCAGTTTGTTGACTAAATGTAGGCTTGATTACCAGCCGCTGTTCGGGAAATGAGTCGGACCCGAGGGAGCGGCGGTAATTGTGCCTAGACTAAATGGTGCAAGTTTTTTTTAACCAATCATACAACATAGCCTGAAGGAAAAACCAGAGCAAACTGAAGACCATTTTAACGAGCATTATTTTTATCTTTATGAATTACTACTTGTAGTTCTAAGATATCATTTATTTGTTTTGAAATTTTCAGAAAGTTGATGTTCCAACCTACACAGATGAAGAGTATCAGGTTTGAGTCAGTTTTTGTTTCTACATTGAACTCAAATAATTATTAATAAAAATCTTTGTCAAATTTAGGCTGTAAAACATGTTGTGTTTGTTTTAACCCTTTCCCTACCAAGTTTTTTGGCCCATTTTTCCAAAACGGTAAAGAAAAACAAACCTTGCTAATGTAATATACCGTTTAAAAGGTCTTGATGAGTGTAATTTGTTTCTGAAATCAAGATAACTGAAGGAGGTCAGGTCTTTGTTAGAAATGGTTTTAAAATGACAAAATTCAAAACTACAAAATTTCACTGATCGACTCATGTGATAGGTTTACCTCAAAACTGTAGCTTATTTTGCAGCTTTTAATGCATAGACCACTCTGAGATATGTGAAAGTCTGTAAATGCATTAAATGAAAATATTCCACAAATCATATGGGTGGTAAACCACATCATACCGACCAAGTTATGAGTTCAGGACCCACTATAGTGGGTCACGGTAGGGAAAGGGTTAATCATGTGTTCAAGTTCTCATAACTTCTTGAATCTCTTAATATCTTTATGGTGGGCAAATTGCATTATCAACCCAGTTGATAAAACCAAATATTCATAACATTTTATTAGTCATTGACATTAAAGATCCCACTTCACCCAAACATATTCCTGGTCCTAGTCACACATAAACACTGCATTTTCTGCCTTGGACTCTTCTCCTAACCAGACTCTTTGGTGTGGTCCCAAGGATGTCCTCTTACTCTAGCTTTGAATTTATCATATAAAAATTAATTCACTTTCCTCAGCTGTATCTCCATGACGGGCCTCCTTCCACGTGGACACGCACTGAGACTGATCACTTATTTGATCTTTGCAGGTAATTAATTAAATTGTAAGTGAGGGTACTGTTTTGCTTTTTCGAAAAACTGTATCTGACTGGCAGTCTTCAAAGCCCTGGTTTTTACTCATTTTTGCTGCAAACAAACACAAAGAAAAGAGCAAGATGGACTAGATTTTGAAAAGGCCTGTTGTTTTATTTTGAAGCTCATTTCACTCTGATAAGTTCCATTATTGTCAAAGTAATTTTTCATGAGATAAATGTCAGCCCTCAATAACTTTCATTTCGATGGTCACACTTATATTCTTGATCACTCAAATATTAGTCAGAACTTACAATATTTACAGGTCTTCTGTGTATGGGGTTGGTCTAGTTTACGTCAATCTCATTTTTTTACAAAGTGTTCATGCAATAGGCTCCTTTTGATATATTTAAATTCAGCTTGACAGTGAGGCCAAGAGCACACAAACAAATTGAATAATCATGTTTATTTATGAGCCTATTCAGATTGATCTTGGGTCAAATAGAATGTCACTGGTAAGTGTGAATGGCTCCTATGTAACTATCTAGTGTTGTGCTAGATCTGTCTTACTCTAGTCTGCTGAGGAAAAGGATATTCAACAAGTTATGAAACACATTCCAGCATCCTTCACAGGTATATTACGAACTCACAATATGACCAGCTCCCAGTTGGCTTGATAGCTCAGTTAGTAGAGCACTGCACCGGCATCGCAGAGGTTATGGGTTTGAATCCCGTTCAAGCCTGAATTTCTTTTTCAGGCTTTCTTTTCGCAACTGCTTGAGTTGTGTACCAACTGCGAGGATCTTTCTTCTATTTGATTTGTTTGTTTTGTAGGTTTCATTAATAAACTTTTCTATTTCCTTCTTTATAGACGATATGATCTACGTTTCATAGTAATACACGACAGATTTGACAAAGAAATATACCAGGTATGAAACTAGCTTTCCTAGTTCTGTATTTTGTAAAGTACTTGAGGAAAAAAATGCAGGTGGCCAAATCAACCAGATGATGTTAACAAAAATTCGCTCAATTCAATAAACAAGAAAAATTAATACTAAATAAAAATGTTCAGTTCAAATGAATGTTTAATCCAAAAATAATAATGTTTTAGAAATGTTTTAGAAAACCTGGACTAATAAGATTGATTGAGCCACCATGAGTCCATGCACTTAGTTAAGGCCACATGAAGTGGCTCAATGTAATGTTTAAAACACAAGTGGCAGTGTTTTATTGGGATTTAAAACCACGAGGCACAGCCGACTGGTTTTAGACCTGATAAAACATGTGCTGCAAGTTTTTTTTTTAATGGCTTTGAAAACATTCCTGGAAAAGCGTGTGTCAAGAGAGTTCATAACAACGACGCTTTTGTGAACGTTAGAAATTAGCATGCGAGAAAAACATTAAACATTGCATACTAATGAGGAGGAGGTTTTATCGGGTTTTAAAACCACTGCACATGATGTGTTATGGACCATTTGATAGGTCAATGGGCTTATGAATTATTAATAAGTTTTTGAAGCATACCTTCAAACACGCACCCTTTGAACATGTGCCAACATGCTGCTTACTCTTACTCTACGCTGGCTTTTTGTCTCCTTTTGGTAATGGTTGATAAGGAAAACAAGGGGATCTAAACCAATTGGTTACTAAAAAAAATCACTTTATTTAAGTATCAATATTTTTATTGCGGAGCACTAATTGGGAACACTTTCCAGATTGAATTGGAATTTAGAAGTGTTGGTTTTTGAGGAAAGGGGAAAACCGGTGTACCCGGAGAAAAACCTCTCAGAGCAAAGATGAGAACCAACAACAAACTCAAGCCATATATGATGCCGAGTCTGGGATTTGAACCTGGGCCACATTGGTGGGAGGTGAGTTCTGTCACCACTGCGCCATTCCTGCTCCCCTGGATTCCTGTCTCCTACAAACTACAAATCATTTTGAGAGGGGTGACAATCAATAATATTATTTTACTATTACTCTTGCTGTAGGCTCGAACCATTGAAGAGTTAAAGGATCGATATTATGGCTGTGTTACAAGACTGCTCAAGGTAAAAAGGCCCTGTACGATATGGCTATATAATAGATATGTAATAATTTAAACCTAGCAACATACATATAGGTGGTGTTGAACTTCAAAATCTCGGAACATTTTAATGTGCCAAAATGCAAGAATGGCTTATGATTCTCTGAGATTAAGCTTGAGTGAAATATTTAAATGAACTGAAAATTGAAAAACACCCCAGGAACTATTTCTGAGTAGCTTTTATTGGAGTGATTTTTGTGCACAGTTTCAAACATTGAACATTGTCTCATGACAACACTATTATCCCATGTATGTCGGTGGGTAGAACTAACAAGGAAAGTATGGCTTTGAATGCAGGGCAAAAAACTTTTTTTTTATTCCACTTGTCCATTGGACGAGTAACGTTCAGATTCTGGTTGTCCGAAAGTTAAATTCACTGGTCCGAAAAAATTATTAAAGTGAATAACAAAATATCATAAAAAAACATAGATATTGTATAATCTGTTTGTACCAAATCTCAAGTATATGTTTTAACAGTTATTTCAATTTATGTAGTTCTTTGCACTTTTCAATACAACGCCATTTCATACAGACACATTGGGGATCACTAACGTTCTTTATACATGACTTGAGAAAATGCAGGACATCTATGAGGCATTTTAAAAACTGCGATCTAAGATGACTCCAATCCTCGCCGATTTTACAGCTTAATCGCTGTAGCGGCGCCTGCTCTGGTTTTTCTTCGCTTTTAGCTCGTTGAAAACAAAAGTAATGAGAATGGCTCTTCTCGTGACTCACAAGAGAATCATGGCAAAAATCAGTGGCGGACGATCCATTGATGCTGACATAAAGCCGGCTCGCTTTATCGGCTACTGTTGGATACCAGCGGCACACAATGCAGAACATTTCATTCTTCTCCGCGTCAATTTTAACCCAGGGAAATTCTTTTTTCCATGTTGGTTGGAATTTTCGAATTCGACTTTCTTCATATTTTTTCACAGGCTTTATTACTTCTTTAATAATCACAAAACTTGCCACAACGGTAATTGCATCGTTCACCTTGTCTCAAATGAGGTAGTCATTTCCATATATGGTATATGGATCCCAGTCTTCATTGAAACAACAGAACCAGATATTCTCGGAAAACAGAAGCGAAAACGGGAAAGTTGCCGTGAAAAGAAACCAAACTTTGCGAAACTCAGGCTAGTTCACAATGTCCAAAATACTTGGGAACTCAGACCTCATTAGAAAAAACATCTTTTTTTAGGCAAACTCTACTCGTCCCGTAGGACAAATGCTTTTGGAAATCCAGTCGTCCGAGATACGAGAGTACTCGTCTCGGACGGGCGGACGAGTGGAAGTTTTTCGCCCTGCAGTGCTGACACTGTGTTGGCAGTGACACTACCTAATGAGCTTGATTTGACTTGCATTTAATGTGTATTATTTGTTGTGCTGTATCAACAACACTGACACCCAACTTGATATTCTCGCAAAACTCTCACAAAAAGTCAAGCCTTAGTACTTACAGTTTTTTCAGCCTCTTGCAAGACGAGTGTCTCGTCTCTCAATACAAGACTCTTGTCTCTCAAGACGCAACTCCTGTCTCTTGAGACGAGAGTCGCGTCTCGCGAGAGGGTGGTAACTTACTTTTGAGTGGTACTGTTAATTTGTTTCCAGTGTGTTGAAAATTTCAAACCAGTTTATTTTTTTTTTAATTTGTCTTACATTCAGCATTTTAAATATGGCATAATGAAAAATAATCAAAACTGGTTTGAAAAAGTTTAAATCACATAATGTACACTTTATGTATAGGCTAGAGCCCCTGCAGGACAAGAACCACAGAATTTACCATCCACCTATGACAGCCAACATGAAACAGAAAGAAAAAGACAGCTTTTGAAGCTGTTTAATCGGACACAAGAGCAGGTAATGTTTTAGGCTGCTGAATTATCTGTGTGTTTTGAAGATTTGGATTTGATTTGTGCAAGATTCAGACTGAGGTATTACGATTATGGAATGTGACCTCCTTGGTAACAAGTGAATGAGCTGTTTTGATAGACAACAGACTTTCACAGTTACATAGACCTAAAGCAGATGCAAAGAGATAGCATGAAAAGAAAAGGTTTCCTTGTAACAACTGCTTATTAAATAACAAATGCATGGTTTTATCGACAGAGTTGAAAAGGTAATTTGGCCACTGTTTTGAGATTTGAGTGCTGACATTTGAAGTTATTTACTCTGATGAAGGGCTAACACTAGAAGTGTCAGCACTTGAATCTCTTTACAGTTGCTGAAATTATTACCTCGGCATCAACTCTGTTGATAAACCAAACATTTGTTTCCGCTCCCCACCAATGCAGCACAACAGCTTCTTTAGAAACTAGCCCTCCCCCCTTATCTGCTTATTAGATAAGTTTGCTCATAACTGTGATAGTCAATGCTTATTGTGTACAACATGTTGATGTCTTTAACAGGACTAATAACAAGGTATACAAGTTAAAAACTCAAGTCATTGGCCTCTCCTTACTCTGACTCAGTTATTTGGGCTTAACATTTTAATTTTTTAAATTGATTATTGAGTTTCAGTTTCCATTTTTTTTTTTGAAATTTTATTTTCTTTGAAAAAGAAAATTGAGGATAAATGCCACGAAAGTGCTCAAAATAATGCTTTATGGTTTTGCCTCAATGCTTGTAAAAATTTCAGCATAATGTGCAAATTCCTATCTCCAAGAAGTTCACCTCTGGCAGGTTTTCAACAGAACTTCTATGACTGATTTTGATTGATGTAATTTACTGTCTGTAGGTCCAGGAAGAGGAAATGCTTGTTGCAGGGCTGAGGAAAATTGAAATGCGCAAGAAAGAGAGAGAAAAGAAACAACAGGATCTACAGAAACTGATCACAGCGGCAGAAAATCAAGCTGACTCCTACAGATTGAAGTATGTTCCTTAAAAACAAGTGTATAATAATTATACATTTGTTTTTAATAATACTAATACTAATAATATATAATACTAACAATATTAATAAACTTGTAAGAACTAATAATTATTATGTAGTATTATAAACAGTACACTTACATGTACAGTTCCACCAGTAAGATCTTAACTAAACGTAATTTGATTGTAAAGCACAAATGGCCAATAGGTGGTTTGCATTGCCGCCATGTTGGTGTACAAAACAAAAGGAAATTTGTTCACATAGTTTGAATAAAAATGGAAGTTTACTCCCAGAGAAGAAGAATCTTATTGTTCCTGTACACCAATATTGCCCGCCATGACGTCACACGCAAACCATCCATAGGGAATTAGTGCTATAGAAAATATTATCAATATTATTATTATTTTTTATTATTATTTGTTTTTAAACATCAGCTTCTCTGTTCACATTGGCCATTTTCAAACTAGGAGACAAAATAGATGGACATTTTTTTGGATGAACAAGTCATGTCAGATGTCAAATGGGACCGACAATCTTGGACATTAAAGTCATCTAAATTTGTTTGCCACTTCGTCCATCTTTTAAGACAATCACAAACTCAGAGGATTTTTACATCCAAAATTGTGTCTGTGCCATTGTCAAAGTAAAATGACTTTCCTGTCTGAGATGTTTTTGTTTGTTCACCTATTGTCTGTCTATTGAGGAGAAAACAGCAATTAATCAATTTTGCTGTTGTGACCTGTGGCGATGATGTTGACAGCAACACGACTGAAACACCAGATTATCAGCGATTTACATGTATTATTATTATTATTATTATTATTATTATTATTGTTATTATTACATCTATAAACTTGGAATTGTTAATTACTTATTTCTTTGTTGTCCAGAAGAGACAAGAAGCCAGTGAAAAAGAAGCCACCCAAAAAGAAAGGAGAGTTACCAGACAAACCAGTCAAGGTAAACACATGAATACACAAATTCTCGATACCTGAAGTCCTCTCACGTAGTTATACAAATTCAAACTGTTGAGCATACACTACTGGTTTGAAAACTTTTACAGTTTAAACCCAAAACAAATATACATCAGCTATGTGGGCTTCATGTGGTTCATGCAACATTTCCTGGCTTATACCCTTGTTTATAAAGATCACTTTTGTAATCTGTTGCAGGCTGAATCATCTGGAGTCAAGTTTCCTGAGAGTAAGGGAGCTGGGGTATATCTACGAAGTGGCAGGGTAAGAACAGAAATAAAGTCATCATTCAATAGCTGAATATTAAACTTGCCCACTAAAATAATTATTGTGCTTTAACTTGAAAACATGCAATGAATGAAGAGGAAGCCTAAATTCATAACCTTCTGTCGTTTCTTTAAATATTTAACTTCTTCTTCTATGTACTTCTTCTGTATTATTACTTGCTATAACTTGTCCTGAGCAACCAAATAAAATTAAAAGAAAAGAAAAGTGACGAGTGAGACAGTGAGACTGTGAGACTTTCCACATTCCACCTTGTATTTAGGTTTGGGACATGACTTTTAGGTAAGACTTGTTGTGCAAGTAGGTGATTTGTAAAATTATGTTCCCTTGGGTATAAATATCAAGGTTTGTTATTGTTAAAATCTGGTAGAAGGTGTTCAAGCAGTAAAAGGCTCAGCTCTTAAAAGTCTTGAAAATCAAGTCGTAAATTAAGTGGCATCAGACTGATATAAGTGATTTAAGACACTCAGTTACATACACTGTTTAAGTTGCTTCTGTGTTTTTGTGTTATGATATATGCGACTAAAATATAACCATGTTTCTTAATTTAAGGATTAACCCTGAGCTAAAACTGCATTAAACTTAGACCATTTTAAAGATACCAGTTGTGAAAGTGTTCAAAAGTAGCACCTCAATAAAAATAGTTGACTGTGACTACTTTATTGTAACATAATTCTCTTCAAATTTGTTTAAATTAGTTGACTTAGGAGCAAAAACATGAAACAACAAAGCAACAAAAAAAGACCTGAAAATGCATGAAAATGCATCTGCGAGAGTTTAGAAATTCAAATTTTTCCGGGGGAGCATGCCCCGGGACCCCCCTAGGGTCGAAGGCCCTGCGGGCCTTCTGAAAATATACCCGCCTGGTACTCTTAACTACCCACTTGTGCAAAAACTTATTGAAACCCCTGAAAGTCAAACTGTTTTTAATTTGCTGTCCTATAATAAGTAGAAAAGAGATCATTGCGAATCATCATGAGGTTATTGCAATAAAAGTATGATCGAGCCAATTAAACAAAATTATCAGTTAGTTGGATTTAGAAGTTGATTGAGATGCGTCTTTGGTTCCAGAGTAGTTACTTACAATTTTGTTGTATTAACACCCCTCCCAAACATTCTTCTTTAAAGATGAAGATGCCTGGCTCTGTTGGAACCAAGAAAGCCAAAGCTGTGGAACAACTGTTGGAAGAGCTAGGAGTTGGTATGTGGGAAATTTTATTTTGAACAGCTTCTGTCTAACATTATAAGAGAGGGGTCTCAGGTTAAAAACCAGAGAAAGCTAGCTTCTTGACCCGACAAAATTAATGGTAAACTTAAGAAGATTTGAAGAAAGCCACACCTATTGACCCCTCAAAATTCTTCATTGACTCCCTGAATTTGAAGTAATATACATATATCAAACACGAGAAAGCGTGTTTCATCATCTATCCAAACACTGAGAAGTAGGTTGAAAAAACGAGGTGCAGCCAAGTTTTTTTAAACGACTTCGAGATGTTTGGATATCTGATAAAACATGCTTTTGAGTGTTTGATATGGCTTCTCAAATGATCAATAACTCTTGAAGAAATTCAAGGCTAAAGTTGGCAAAATTTTATGGTAATTAGGATCACATATCCAAACCATGGTCACGGTAGTGATTTTCTTTGTTTTCTTTTGATGAATTATTAATGAGTTTGAGAAAGTTATATGAAACACTAAGTATCATTGATGTATAACCAACTGGGGATGCAGTGTTGGAGTGGTAAGCATGTTGGATGTTCAGTCAGAGGGACAGAGATTAGGTAATTCAAGGCTAGGTTGGTGGTGTCTCCTTAGACAAGAAACTTTACTTGTGTTGACTCCTCTACCCAGTTGTATGAGTGTGTACCGCTGGCAAAATGTTGGTGGTAACGCTGCAATGGACTACATCAGATCCCATCCCAGGACGAGTAGTTATTCTCTATTAATTTCACTCGATGCCCTAGAAACCTGTTAGGGAAGTGGTCATAACAAGTTTGTTCAAAGAGGACCCACCTTGTCTGGGGTAGGGGGGTTATTGAAGACACCACCTATCCCATGTTATTAGTAATTTGAGTTAACACAGTTCTAAATATTTAGCTAGCAAGAGTCAGCATTGCTAGATAAACAAGAAAAGTGAGGTTTGAATCTCATTGTCACTTTTTTTACTACTGGATAGAAGGGTGGCTGTGCAATAAAGACACCATCTTTTAAGGTTGAGGAAGGGGGTGCAGGCAGAGACCACCATCTATTTTGTCATTTGGGCTACTTAAGCCCAAAGTGTGACTCCATCTAGTGAACTGTCTAACTCCATGATCCATAACCAATTACATGTAGCTGTAACAGTTATATCAATGTTGTCTTCTACTCAGATCTCATGCCAATGCCAACTGAACACATAAGTCACCAGTTCAATGAACTTAGGTAAATATTTTTGTCATATTAATATTGAAAACATTATACTTTTTAGTTTGAGCTAAACTTTGATCCTTTCAGCCTCAATTAGTGATCAGTATCTGATTTCTCCCTACATTATTACTACTTGATCAAATGTGTAAAAAAGAAAATGATCACCAGAGATAAAACTGCTTGATGTTCAAACACAAATTCTCCCAACTAGTACCATAAGAAGTATGGGGAGAACAGTGAGGAGAAAATGCATGTTGATATTGGGGCTTTCAAGGTTATAATAATAATAATAATAATAATAATAATAATAATAATAATAATAATAATAATAATAATAATAATGAACATATTTATGCAGGATGACCATTTCAGTTATAAAAAACTGCTATCAACATGGGTCCTATGTTAAAAAAACAAAACAAAAAAAAAAACTAGATCTAAAAAGCTATATAAGAAACCGAGAAACAAGAAATCATCCATATGAAAAGAGACAAAAGGACTAAAACTAGAATTCACATACAATTATTAAAAATATCTGCCCCTTTATAAAAAAACGCTCTTGTATTCGATTCCAATTTAACCCTACATAGGTTACCATATATATTCAATTAACTGCCCACCTTTGAATAAGCACCCACCTCAAATAAGCGCCCATCGTGAAAGCCCAAAAAGTTAATAAGCACCCACCCTCGAATAAGCGCCCACCCCCCTCTCAACAAAAACAATCTTGTACTAGCCCAGCGTGAAGTTAGAGGAGCATCAGCTGTGTTCCAAAATTGGTTTTTAGATATGGTAGTCAGTCAATAGACTTTTATGTTGTTTGCTTGTTCATGTTAGGTTTTGCACTTTGTTTTTCTTGTTGAAGTGAAATAAACTTGTTGTCCCTTGTTTTGTTATTCTCTCAAAGCGTCCTTGCTTGCTGAAAATGTTGGGAAAATAGTAAGCGCCCACCTTCATGGGCCCAAAATTTAATAAGCACCCAGGGCGGTTAATCGAATAAATACGGTAATCTCTAGTCTCTTACACAGTTATTCTTTGAGCATCACCTAGTGCATCTCTGGTGATCCTGATGGCGTATGTACACGTATTGATTAATTGAGCCGATTTGGCCCAGTTTGACAAAGAAAATGAGCAAGCAAATGAAAATTGGCCAATTTATAAATATCTGTGGCAGTGGTACAGATTTTTTCAATCAGGCTGATTTTCAACCCAGCTACTCCAACAGAAATGGAATCCGCTAACAAAATTAATAATTATTATAATGTGTAAATTGGTCCATGTGATTGATCCTACTAACCGGGCCAATAAATAGTATGTGTAAATTAGCCTTAAGAGTGGTTGTGTAGAAAATTGTTTAATCCGAAATTGTCTGCAAGTAATTTACTGTTGTTGTACCTCCAAGATACAGGAGGTGGGGTTTGCAATGTTATATGTAAAAACAATAATTGCCAAGTGGATCAAAATCTTGATGCAGGCTGGAACATTTTTACCTAACAATAAGATTGAACCTGCTTTATTAACCCAAACGTATCATCATTCTTCGAAGGACCAAAGCTTTTGTTGATCTTAGATGATAATTGAACATTTTGTTGACAAAAAAGTACACTGTATTATTAATTAAATTCATAATATATTTTGCACTTGAGCAAGTTGCTTTATATCCGTGAAGGATAAAATCAAGAAAACAACTTTCTTAGGTCATTGTCTTTTTGTTACTGTAACCCTTTGTTTTTTTTTGTTTTTTTTTTTGACAACAGAAATGAAATGATTCTACTGTATGACTTAAAGCAAGCAGCTGGAAACTGTGAATTTGAGATCCAATCTCTGAAGTAAGTGTGATGTGATATTGTACAGTGAGAAATACATTTATGAATGGAGAGGGGGTATAATACTCACCAAGTGAGCAAACATGTCTAGATTTAGATTATTGGGGATATGGTTGACATTATGGATTGTAGTTTCTTAGGGGCTAACTGAATTTCCGATAGCAAGGAGATGTTTGGGTGGCCTGTTCCAGCCTCTCGATATACTGCAGGAGACGTTCCTCTCACCCACTCCTTTGTGTCTCCTGTGGTATACCAAGAGCCAAGAACAGGCTAATGTTTGGGCTACTGAGGGGTCCAGTAGGAGAGGCAGAATGGTTCTTTTTTATGGTTCTTGCCCCTTTCTCCTCAAATACCTTTAGCTGCGACACCTTTAATAAATTTAACCAGTACCTCCCTTAATTTGATGGCCTATTTGAAACTATTTGAAGTGGTTTTGTCTTTAATAATCTCAATAACCAACCCCTTCTTTATACATAACATTATCTTAATTTATTAATAATTTTTTAGAAAGATTGGAAGTTGTCTATTTTCTGTTTAATTCTGTAGGCATCGTCTGGAAGCCTTAGGAAAAGACATTTCTACAATAAATGGTAACTCATTATCGTTGCACCATTGAAATCCTATTATGTTGTGTGTTGTTGTTTGTTGTCATTGTTGTTACCAGGTCTGATTTTGTGTTATCATCTTTTATGTAATCAATTAATGGTAATAATAGATGATTAATTTTTTTCCTTTTTTTTTCTAGTTCCTGTTGAAGCTGTCACTGTTGTACCTAAAGTGGTTTGTATTTTTATTTAAATTTTGAAACAAATTAACATTCTTTTCTTAGGATGAACAAACTCTAAACTTGTCTGCACCAAAAATCCGTGTTGGTTCATTAATTTTTGCCCATCTTTGTCCTGTTTCAGCAAGTTACTGCTCCCTCATCAACACCTCTTATAGATGCTGTAACTCCATCACCAGGAACTCCAAATGCGGTGGGTTACATTCTAATCCTTGCACTTCCGAAACAAAATGAACACTTCCTTAAAAGTTGGTGAAAAAGTTGGAAATTCTGATTCACAAAATGTGAGAAAACAGACAGTACCAGAGGAAAGTACTGCTGTGTAGCTTTCATTTGAATGGTCATACTTTAGGATTTCACCCACTGACTCAAAAGTTAGAATCACCTTGTACAGCATAATAAACAGCACCACAGGAAAGTACTGCTCAGTGGCTTTCATATGAATGGTCACACTTTAGGATTTCATCCACAGACTCAAAAGTTAGAACCACCTTGTACAGCATAATAAACAGCCCCACAGGAAAGTACTGCTCAGTAGCTTTCATTTGAATAATCCCCCTTTAGGATTTGATCCGCAGACTCAAAAGGTAGAACCACCTTTAACAGCATAATAAACAACACCATGGGAAAGTACTCGTCAGTAGCTTTCATTTGAATAGTCACCCTTTAGGATTTCATCCACAGACTCAAAAGTTAGAACCACCTTGTGCAGCATAATAAACAGCACCACAGGAAAGTACTGCTCAGTAGCTTTCATTTGAATGGTCACCTAAATTTAATATTGTGTATTCTGTTTTCTTTTAAATAGAGAAAAAGAAGAACTGCTGCTGCATTTTTAGAGCAAAATCCGCTGAAGAAAACCAAAAGACTTTAGGAACAAAAGGGCAGGCCTTACAGAATGTCAGCTTGTGTTGCATGACTTTCATGAGGAGAACACAGTCTCAGATTGGCATCACACAAACGGCTGGTCGTGCGTAACAGGATGAAATATCTATTTAATATCACTTTGAGAATTTGTTTAGATTTGTTAGTTAAGAGTGGTTCCAAGGCCACTGCTTAACAGGAGCCAGGTAGCCTGGGGCACCCAGGAAAATGCTCTGGGCGACTAAAATTTTTGTAACAGCACCACGGCTTTTGGCCTTGTGGGCTCTTTGAAATTTTTGTTAGGCAACAGCCTTGGGTTGAAAAGGTTGTAAGATTAATATGAACCATGGTTAAAATGTATGCCAGTGTTCAGTCCTGATGGTGGATACTCAGATTTTTGGTGGGATGTGCTACCAAGTTCTCTAAACCTTGACATTATTGTGGACCAAAAACATGCAATTTTTCCGTACCCATGTTCAGACCTGGCCTCTAAAATTCACTCTTGTTTTTAGACATGGCCTCACAAATCCATACCCATTTTAACACTTTAGCCGAAAATCGCTAAAATCTCGACACATTTTCAGGGCAAAATAGCTGAAAAACCACACCCAGTGGTACTGACCCTACCTATGAAGCTTACATAAAGGACTTCCCCCCCCCCCCCCTCCCCGTCCCTCACCCATTCCAGCAAGGTCCAGTGTCTGCTGGACTCTTAATAATATTGGAAAGGAACTCAGTATGGTTAAGATCCAACATAAAAATAATCTCAATTCTCATTGTCAGTCCCAATAGTTTGGCATACATTGCTTTCAATGTAAGGTCTAATGGGTGATATAAAAGGTACCCTTACTGCGACCACAGCACTTTCTTACACTTTCTAAGTTTGCCATCTTAGTACTGCTTCATTGAAAGGGAGCCAGAAAGCCCAGTGCTCACAAGCTGTATCAAGGCCAAAAGAAGTACATACAACACATTGGTTTTGTTCAATACTCAGATGGCCTTTTTAATGCTACAAGTTTATATGCCATAAAATACAACTAATTAGTGTTCGTACATACATGAAAGGAGAACTAATTAAAGCCCCCTGGGCTTGTAGTAATTTCTCAGCTAAAGTTACTCTTAAAGGGGCAATACCATAGAGATTTCTCTTTGTTTGTCTTTTGTGCTCAAATACCCTTTATCTAATATCAAATTGCTGTCAGAGTCCCGAGAAGAAGTGATTTCTCCTGAGAAGAACAAACTGTAGTCACTTTTTTTTTTTTAGCGATTTCTCCAAAATCCAGATAAAAAAAATTTAAAAAATTGGCCCGTTTTTCAAGTTGTAATCCATTTCAATCCTGGCCACCCACCGCCAAAACTAAAGCTACTTTCAGTGTACTGGTAGTGTTATTATTTACAAAACTGAAACGTTATTTTAACATTTCCATGCCATCGATACAAAATTAATACATGTTTTTCGACATTCAAAATTGGTGAAGTTGCCCCTTTAAAAAGTTAACTAAAGGAGAATGAATTGAAGCCCTATCCATGGGGTCTCTAATAAACCCCTCTACTAAAATTATTCTTACACGCATAGAAAGAGAACTAGTTAAAGCTTAAAGCCCCCTGTGTTACTAGTAAACCCTCAGCTAAAATTAGTTGTACATAATTATACAGGCAATGATCTAATCAAAGGCCCCTGGGTTTCTAGTAAACCCCTAAGCTAAAATTATTTGTGCATATTCAAGCAGAAAACTAATTAAAGTCCCCTGGGTTTCTAGTAAACCCCTCAGCTAAAACTATTCGTGCATAATTAAACAGGTGGAGATCTAATTAAAGCCCCCCCGGGTTTCTAGTGGTAGAAGAAGATGATATTTTGTTTGAATACATCGTAGCCTTGCAGCTGAATTGCGTATTTACAAGTGCTAATATAACATATCTCAAGTAGACCCCTCAGCTAAAACTATTTGTACATATACAAGCGGAGAACTAATTAAAGCCCCCTGGGTTTCTAGTAAACCCTCAGCTAAAACTAATTGCGCATATATGAGCGGGGATCTAATTAAAGCCCCCTGGGTCACTAGTAAACCCCTCAGCTAAAATTATTTGTGCATATACAAGCCCCTTACCGGCCTTGGGTTTTCAGTAAACTCCTACGTTTAAATTATCCTTACATAGTTACATGGAAGGAGCACTAATTAAACCCGTTGGATCTATGAAAATCTCTCCTCCCCCGCCCTTTTCCGCCAACAACAACAACAACAACAACAACAACACAATAAGCACAGTTTGGTTTTGGAGAGGCATGGACCCTCGAACAAGAGGCAAGACTCAACGGGAGGTGTTCCAGAATCCTTTAAAATGGCCCTACGTGGATTGCCCATGTCTTCGAGAAGCTGTGACTGAGGAGAATGGCTAGCTGCCTCCCTCCTCTGCATCTTGTGGGAATTAATCCAAGGGACAGCAAAGCTCGGAAGAAGGAGGATGTCGTATGTCGGGGTCCTGACGTGCGACGTTGGAGTGCGCATGCTGGACATGTTAGGAACGAGTGGAGAGCGACGACACATGGGACCCGTGCAGACTCTACTGGAGAACCTCCCCACGACCACGACCTGACCTGGTTTTAGCCATGCAAAAAGTCTATTTCCGAGATTTAAGGAAAGTAGAGCACACTACATGGAGAGAAAAATAACTCTCTCTGCCAACTCACAAAGTTGTGTTGTTGTTTACCCTGGTCGATTATTCCAAACTCTGTTAAATTTTGAGTACAAAACTTGAGCATTCAAGTTACGCTATAATTTGAAGACTACCTATATCCGAATAGCAAAGAAAACATACAAGGCCTGTGTTGGTAGAAAAATGGTCTTACACTGAATGGTTTAGTTTTCAGAAGTCTCGCAGCCAAATAATACTGCTACCGCCGGCGCCGAAATCGCTGAGACAGCGTGTATCCAATCTAGACAATCTTCGAAATCGTGTCTGATTCGTTATTTCTTTTTACCGAGTTTCTTGTTTCACATAGGCACAATAAGCCACTTTCAACTCTTTCAACCTTCCGTTCCTTTTCTCAACGCAACAGTTCGTAACTCACCTCCCTCCCCACGGCAGTATTTACTGCTGTTTTGGTAGGGTTGATGGCAAAGAACAAAATAAGGTTATTTGGTTGCAGTTCTGTCCACCGTTCATCAGCTGCAGGGTGTGTTGTGTAACAGTTGGCAGTCCCTTTGCACTTGAGTGCTTCCATGTCTAATCCTAAGTATTCTTTTTGTTTTACTGGTTAAATTAGAGAAGAAAAGAAGTAAATGCAATAACACAAAGTTGACAGAATCAAGCAGACGAAAAACAAACAAATTAAATAAATAAATAAATAAATAGGACAACTGACGAATCCCCCCCCCCCCCCCCCCAACTCCTTCCCAGGTTTCTAATAAAACCCCGTAAGTTAACATAAACCGATAACTGGACTATGAAATATGAGCAGCCAATATTTGATTCCGGCAAAAGTGTAAAGAAGACGAAAATCAAGTGTTTCACGTGATAAAATACTCCACAATTCTTGGAGTATTGTTGCAGCTCGCCGTCCGCCATTTTTAAATTTCGCGGAAAACCCTCGGGACGAGGTCGAGTGGTCGACCCGTGCTTTTGGCGTTTGGCGTAGTTTTGGCGGGAAATTCTGAGTTGGTCGCCGCGCACCGGTCGCATTTTGGTTTGAGCTGACCGAAACTGTTGTGCTATATGTTAAAAAGAGCTAAAAGATAAGGCCGTTAATACCGAAAAGAGGAGCTCAAAACGTCAAATACCGGTAGGAAATTTTGTATTTGTGTGCCTCTTGCTTTATCACCTCTGATTTCGTTTTATCAATGGCGTAATTCTCCGCACATAGAGTGCTGTTACATGTAAATGGCCTCAGCGTCTGTGCTTCAATTGCTGTGTGTATCATTGAAGGTTTATGTTATACGTCATATGATAGACAAGAAATATTACTGTATAGTTACGATATTCAAGAATTTTTGACTGATAAAACGATGCAGCGTTCAGTGACCGGAAGGTGCTAAGTGAAACGCATGCTCAGTCGTCCGAGGTCGACTTTGAAAACCTTGTTTTTGTTTCTTTGTCGTAAAGTTTCAGTGAAACGATTGTAGTATTCCGTACAAGAGATGATGTGCGGACAATTAAGAGTAATCGCTTCTCTTTGTTGATTTGATGAACAGACCATTTTTTGTGGGGAGGCGGGTGGGGAGGAAATTACTAAAACATGGAAAAAACCTTGGAAAGGAAAATTAGCTCCCCTTCCCCCCCCCCCCCCCCCTACCCACCGAAAAAAAAATGAAAAGAAATGCTGCGCCCGGTGTTTTGCTCAGCAGAGAAAAACTGAAGTTGTATTGAACTGGAAGAAATATCTTGCAAAAAAAGAGGTGACACGACAAGAAACTAATAATCACAAAAACAATTAACATGTTCCCTCCCCCAGCCACAATGTTTGGCCATAATAGTTAGAGTACTACCGTGCTATAATGTTGAGCTACAGTGGCCTTATTTGCGTTATACGTTTTGCTGTATTTCCTACCGTTCGCTATAACTTGAACAACACTGACTATGAAGTAGATTATCAGTTCCGGTTTTACTATGGCGGAATATGATCCCAAATGAAGAGTTTTTGATGTTGTCTACTCCTTCGCCTTGCTGAATAGTTTATAACCTTCAGCTGAAGTATGTTCATGGTTATACAGTCTGTCTACAATGGCAACCATAGGAAAAGAAAATGCTGTAAATTAAATGGTATCGGTTTGAAGACGTTCCAATGTGGAAACCATTTTCAAAATAACAGTTTCCTCAGTCGTAAACGAAAGACGTCAGTACACGCTTCTAAAACGATGCAGCAATATAAAGAGGTTTAAAGATTACGTTTACAGCAAAGGGCAGAAATGACCACGTGGCAATATTTATCTTACTTATTTGCCGCTCGATGTTTTGAGTTTCCCAATTAAATTGAGTAGTTTTGCGTTAGCATCAAAGGCCAGAATTAATTTGTATCATTCTCATCTATGTACTCATTTTTACAAGAAAACATAAACACGAATCTCACACTTGCCGTTTGACGTAAACGCGATTCTAAATCTCTTGAGTGAAAATCACAGAGCACGTGCTTACAAACTGTGTTCATCCACCTTAAATGTGAGTAAAGTGCTTTATCTCTCAGATTCTACAGTTGTTAGACATTGTTTCACCCGTTCGCTTGTGCTTTTACTTACAGTCTGCACTGTTGAGAGTTCTCGTCCTTATGTCGTCCGTGCACTTCCACTGCCGGGAGCAAGAGGATGGAACTTCTTTGGGGCTTCATTTCATGCGTGATAGACTCTGGATATTTAGGTGGCCTGTATGAAGTCCCCATTACCAAGATGATTTCTCCTTTTGTTTCAGTTTGTGCACATCTGCTGTCGTGGTTATGAGAACACGCCCCCAGCTGTACGCTTAGCAGGCCTGTTCTTGTAGTTGTTGAACAGGCTGTGGTATGCCCTTCTCCTTTTGTTGTAACTGAACATCTTCTGGTTTGGTTAACTGAACTGTTCGTTTCCTTGCGCGTGCCACCATTTTCTGGTCGAATTGGCGCTGTCTTGGGCCTCGTACCCTGGCTCAATGCTTGTTGCATCTCTGTAAACATGACTGGTCCCCACGAGTTTGACTTTTCTTCTTTGCCGTTATTCTTCTCAGTAGCCGTGGTACCAGAGTTGTCATTGGTCGGGCCGGAGTCTTTCTGTACTACTTTTCTGTTCTCTTCGGCTTTGTTTTCATTCGCAGGCCTCTCTTTCTTTTCCGCTTTGGGTACAACCCCATTATGAGGTCCTGCTTTGGGTACAACCCCATTATGAGGTGCTGCTTTGGGTACAACCCCATTGCGAGGTTTCCCAATGTTCAGCATCTGAAGAACAGTGTTTCTAGAGCGGCGGTTTCTGTAGAAGTAAAGTATAGGACTGACAGAGGAATTCAGCTGGTTTAGGATTACACCCCACAGATAAGTATCCCTATTGAAAAAGCCGAATAGATAGTTAAGAAAAAGTAAAATAAAGGTCGGGGCAAATGAAGCGAGCAAAGCCACTGTTAACAGGAACCCAGTTTTAGCGATTTTCTTTTCGAAGTTAGCTCTTGCGACTTGTACACTCACATGTTTTATGGCCTGGCGCGTGTTTTCGCGAGACTTAAGGTAAAGTCTGATGTAAAAATAAGCTGTGGCCAGCAAACAAACGGTGAGCGGTGTTGTAAACAGACATGCTTGTGGGATAGTAATTTGCTTTTTGTCAAGGTAACCAGCTACATAGAGAGCATTAGGAACGACCGAGAGACCTGTGAATACCCATGCGGCAAAAATACAAAGTTTTAAGCGAGTTTTAGCAACAGTTGACCTATAGTTTATGCCTTTGCTGACTGCAGTGTATCTCTCCCAAGATACTACTGTCAAGTGGTAGATGGAAGCGCTTACAAGGTGAAGTGCAAAGAAACCTGCTAGCACAACGGTGCACATGCCTTCATAGTCATCCTGCAGGCGATAGATCCCTGCGGTTAAGAACAAAGGCTGGGTAACAGCACCAGTGAGAAAGTCACCAACAGCCATACTCGCGAGAACAATGTTACAATAACTTTGTAACTTCTTTTTCTTCACTACTGCTATGATGAGGATTGCGTTCAGCAGGATTGCCATGGGGCTGGCGATGCTTGTAACTACTGTTGAAATAATAGTGGACGACCAACTTGGATTCCAGCTCAGTAAGCGGCAGAATTTAAGCTGCGCACTTTCGTTTTCGGTTGACTCCATCATATTGTCAGGCTTGACACTATTTTGGAAACAACAAAGTAAATCAGTTAGTCTTTCTCTTCTCTAAAGGGCGCACGTAAATCTTCCGCCTTAAAATTTCTTGTTCACGTCAAAACAAAGTCAAACTGGATGCCTCGTGAAGCTATACGCAGGGACCCTTCGTTCGAATCCCGATCTGGCCACTTGCTGGAGTTGTATCTCTCTCCTCGGCCGCGCTAGTAAATAGCCAACTGGTCCGCCTCCGACCAGTTGGGATTCCTAACAACGCTACGTTTAAGATGGATTACTTGTTTCCCATTATTTCAGTGAAGTGCCTGTAAACACACATTTGCGCTTTGCTAAGAGTGTGCGTAAGATTTTAGCCAATAAGCTTGCCTCATTTTGGTCAGCTGATATCTTGATAACCAATGAAAAAACAGATCAAGACACTCCCGATTAGCTAAACACTGATCAAGCTCTTTAATTTTTTTGCGAGTATTATCCCAAAAAGATAACTACAATCGCTTTCACTGGCTCATTCGTTTTTTTCGTCAAGTCGACAAATCATACTCCATGTTTCGTCAAGTCGACAAGTGTTATTTGAAAAAAAAGATTTTTATAAAGCAGCTGCTCGAACGCGACATCAAAGAGGACTCAAAGTGTAGTAAGAACCCTCGCCTTTTGACCAATCCCATTACGACGGACATCTTGATCTTACGACCACTTTTCGTGGCCCAAACAAAGCTCAGTCATTTTAGCCTTATCTGAAACCCCCATCAATTCCGCCACCTCGCTATGTGAATAACAACCGTTTTAATCGAAGCTTTTATCTTCTTTATAAATTTTTGAAATCGCTGTGTTTTTTGGGAAATCCTGCAATTTTCATCGTTTCAAGCATGTCCGAAACCTGCCGCGATTTCGCGACGATAAGTCGCCAGGCGAATCGCGATGAATCGACGCTAGTGATTCATGCACGTGCGATCTAAATCTGCAACTCGAGCGCAACAAACTGAGATGCATTTTAAAAAGTGCGACACAAATTGCACAAAACTCAAAATGAACAGGCCTTTAACGTGATCACTGGAGATGCCTGGTGCTTTCATGGCAAAAGCGAGCAAAAATTGACAATGACGAAGTCAAAATTATCGTCCAGCCCTCGACTGTGTTTTCCAGTTTAGGCCGCTTTCCCCCGTTGTTTTTTTTTTTGTGTTTTTTTTAATTCTTTTCTTTTTCCCTAGTGTATCACATTTTGATACTTACTCTTCAGAACGATCAAAATTTTATGGCCCATCGTAAAATGAGATTCATTTTCCGCGCTTGCAGTTCACAAGACAGAAACAATCCGGTTTTCAACTCCACAAAATGTACGCCGGACCTTGCGAAAGTCGTGAAAGAAAAATCAGCACCCAGGTGTGCGTTTCTCAAAGCTTCCGTAGAACTTTCGGGTATTTTGGTTATCCCTTTTCTACAGATTGCCGGTTGTGTTTTGTACAAACTAACTCTATTTGTTTCTTAATCTTGGTAAACCTAAAATGTTTTTGCTTTCAAAATCAATCAATAAATAAAAAATGAATCGCAGGTAATTAATTTTGTGCATGTAAAATAGTTTTTCGGACCCGAAATCTTTTTGGGAGTTACGCCAGGATCCTTTCCAAACTGTTATTCCGCAGATTGTTTTGAGATCTCAAACTTTTCAAGAACGCATCGCTTGTTAGTTGGGAAAAACCCAGCCTTGTTCATCAACTGCATCATCTTTGACCTGAGCCTTGCCCGGCTTAGCGTCTTTTCTTTTACACGTTTCTTTGTTTTCTGTTTTGCTTTCTGGTTTTTCTATTCGTAATTTAGGTATTTCATACTTTGAACATTATCACAAGCATAAATTTAACTAGTGGTCAATTCCACTAAAACTGACGATGATGAAGACTCATCGAAACATCTCGTTAAAACCTAAAATTCTTGTATTGTCTATAATTACAAATTTCCAATCAATCAAGCATTTTTCTAGTTCCACCACGCGTTTGCCTAGTCGTCACTGTTTCCATGACCGGTAAAGTTGTATCTGACTTTCGTAAATTTGGCAGAATTACCGTGGCGTTACTAGCAAGAATCAGATGTGCACTCTGTTCGACTTGCAGGTCTTTTTCCTCTCGAAGTAAAATGTGCTCGTTGATTTTGAAATACGATTTGTGGCACGAATTTTAGAAGACTGCAGAAACTTCTCGATGAGCACAAAAATTAAATAGTGCAAAATAAATCACCTTGATTTTCTTATGATAAGATGAAAACTTTCTTACCTTCAACTCAGATCAATCCTCCTTGCTCGAAACGGAAACGTTTTTTGACTGCTAAAGCTACTTCTGCTTCGCTTTTTTCCTCGCAGTTATGAACAGCTGTTTCTTTCCCAGTTTGTTTTTGAAGCTTTTTTAATGTACAAAAGAAACTTCGCCATTTCCAAGCCTTCTCATGTGTACTGGTTAATGTGTATTCAGCTTCTTCAAAGCAATCAGTTGACTTTTGTACTGACTTCCTCCAAATATTGGAAATCATGACACTAAGAACGTTATAATTGGTCAAAGTAATTTAAAACAATTAAATGGATATGTAGCAAATTATTTTGAATTGAAAACTAATGAATGGAGAAAAACTCTATTTCCCCTCCTTGCCTTGCATTTGGTTCTTCAGTTCTGTTGAGTACTAGTAGACAATCCATTTTTTTTCTCCGTTTGTTTAGTTAAACGATGCTGATAATCAGTAAAAGTAAAGAGAACGAAAAATATTACATTCCTGAAGGCAAATTTTAGTAAACTTTAAATTTCAATTTTTTTTTAGATTTATCCTTACGTGTTACTTTTGCAAACACAGATGTTATTTTCCCAGTAAGATAAAAAGAATTGTAAACAACAAGAATCGTTTTTATCAATGGATTATTTAGAATTTTTGCGTTCGACGTACGAAGAACTCTTCCTAATAAGGATTTGAGTCGAGATTTTATGGGACTTGTCGTGGATGGGTCGATGGATCTTGAGACGCACATCTGGGATCCCCTGCAGATTTATTTGCAGGGGCGGATGACATAACAAAGAGAGAGAGCCAGGGATCGAGATTGGCCTTGTAAAATCGAACGCACTCTCTAATCTACGATTATTTTTAGTTCAGAATTAGTTGGGTATATTACGAACTCACAATATGACCAGCTCCCAGTTAGCTTGACTGCTCAGTTGGTAGAGCACTGCACCGGCATCGCAGAGGTCATGGGTTTGAATCCCGTTCAAGCCTGGATTTTTTTTCAGGCTTTCTTTTCGCAACTGCTTAAGTTGCGTAATAACTGCGAGGATCTTTCGTCTATTTGAACGATGAATGTTACAACTTGCAATAAACGAAAAGTGTTGAGAGTTAAATTTCCAGCAGCTACTGACTGTTGAACTTAAAAACAATGGAAAACTTTTCGGTCCGCCTGTAGCGTGACACTGTCGAACTTTAAAATAATCAGTGCAAAACATTTTCGGTCGAACGCTTTCAATTTTCGAGAAAAACGAAACTTACAGACCAGTATACTATTTTGCTCTTCTACTCCAAAGCTATTTTTCCAAAATGTCGCAAAACTTACGCGACCACAGAGCCGTAAAAATGTCTAATGAAGTATGTTTATCCATCGGTAATTCTTTACTGGACTTCAAAAGCTTTACAGAACAGTTAAACTGAACAATCTTGTTCCCATACTTTTCGTATAAACAACAACAATTATTTTATAACTTTTAACTTAAGAAAAAAGAACCAATACTATTTTTTTAAAGATACTCCTTGTCTCTACGAACTACAGAGAAAACAGTTTGGTCTACATTCGTTGCTGGTTAAGTTCGAGAGATACATTTGTCTTACTGGGGAGAAGACAACAACAGCAGCAACTTTATTTGTACCCAAATTAAATAATTATGTTACAAAATGAGGATAAATAAATAAAAGCCCGTATTGGGGTTATTAGAAGCTGGACGGCCATCCTTGTTAAAATATCAAGAAAATTCGCCTTGGGTGATCATATCCTTAATTCTAATAACCTTAGAGGTTGAATAAGCATTCATATTACAAGGAGAACCTTGATGCTGACCACTGTTAGGGCTTAAAGGGTTAAAACAATATACAATGTCCGAACTTCTGGCCGTGCTTTTATGTTGGGTGGAGAACGATCGACATCTTGCTGTCAAACTTTAATCAACTGTTAATTGTCTGCGCTTTCATTATTCAAAACAAATGTCCCGGATGATAATTGTTTTCGTTCAATGCCTCCGATATGTCGATTATAGTTGAAAGTACGATAATCCAAGCAAAATGCGGCATCAGACAGCACTCCGTTTTTAACTCGTAAATGCGCGCGTGCGCAATGAACGAGTCATCGTCATGTGGGCTGAATTTCGCTCGCTGGATCAGCTGTAAACTTAAAATGAATTTAATCGGAATTTAATCAAAATCCTAAACTATCCATGAGTTTACGTATAGTGCATGTATTCACCATCAGTCGCCATTTGTGACAAATAACAAGAACGTAAAATCAACTAAACGAATAACTTATTGTTAAAAGAAAACACTAGTAGCTGTTTTGGTGTTTATACTTCGAGTCTTGGGCCAACCAAACAATGCAAACAATGTTTTATACCTTGTCACTATTTACTTCTTCATTCACGAGTTGGCTCACAGGAGCCTTTGAATTAACTCTAACAGAATCCACTGTTGTAGCTGGGGCCTCCTGCTCCCTCCCCTCCCTCCGGCTTCCAAAAGCCTGATACTTAAGCTAAGGCGGAGCAGTCGTAGTTGACTACCAAGGTGTCGTTCTCCTTCTTGCAAAAATCAGCTTATCGGTGCACTGCAACTCGTGGAACTCACAGTGATTGCTTCTAACTAGCGGCGGTAAACGGAGATTAAAGAGAGCATTTAGAGTAACAGTTTCTGACGCGCTGCCAAACCTGGATAAACAGCGTAAGGGGAACGGGAGAGGGGGAATCTGTAAAATAGGGAATCTCTAAAAGGGGGAATCTCTAAAATAGGAAATCTCAGGAGCCCATTATAATGGGCTCCTGGAAATCTCTAAAATGGGGAATCTCAGAAAGGGGGAATCTCTAAACGGGGGAATCTCTAAAATAGGGAATCTCTAAAGGGGGGAATCTCTAAAAGGGGGAATCTCTAAAATAGGGAATCTCTAAAAGGGGGAATCTTTAAGTTTTCAAATCTTCAAAGTGGTGGGGGGAGGGGGGGGGGGGTGTGGAGAATCTCTGAAATGAAAAACCCCTAAAGGCCGGAATCTCTAAAAGGGAATCTCTAAAATTCCGGTGACTGAAGCAGAACGATTGTGTGTGTGTGTTTGCAGTTCTTGTTGTATACGGTGCTCTTGTCGCTCTTGTCGCTAGCCTGTATTATGCTCGATCATGTTGCTATTTTTCCACATACCTGTGACTCCTTCGCCAGCACCAAGTATAGATTACAACGTAACGGAACAAACACTTGAAAACATCACAAGAATATTTGATTTAATTGTCAACCAAAAGCTTAACAATTTCATAATATTATTTTTCTGGTGTCGAAGTGTCGAAAAAAAAAATGAAATTTTACGACAATATGTGCCTTCATTCTAAACCATAAAGCTTACAAATGTTTAGAAAAGATTAGTTTCTTGGCTTCGATCGACACTCCGAAAGGGGTTCGTTAAGTCCTCCAACACAACAGAACAAACATTATTAAATCTGACAACGATATGTGACTTAACTCTAACCCATTTTCTGAATACTGGTTTCCTGGTTTCCATGGAAACTCTGAAAGGGTTCCATTTGGTACTTCAACAAAACAGAGCAAAATTAAATCTGACACGTCCTTTGATTCTAAGCCATAAAGCGTTACATTTTCAGAACACTAGTTTCTTGGCGTTCTGAATGGGCGATGTTTTGTTCCCCATATCCCCATGCAGCGTCTTATGGAGCGCTCGGATTCTCGACGGTTCTCATGTAGCCGGGCGCCGCGTGGGATGGAAGGTCACGTTTCAACTCACACAGCCGTGACGCATATCGCATATATGGTGTCCATCGAAGCTCTAAAAGGAGTCCGTTAAGCACTTCAACACAACAGAACTGAAGATGAAATCTGACAACGATATGTGCCTTAATTCTTAGCCCTAAAGCGCAAAGACCCCAAGTTTGAGAACCCGAAATGCCGGTCATATGTGTTGTTAAGAGCGCCAAAGGCGCTAGCAGCGAGCGCCAAAGGCGAAAGCTTCTAGAGTGGTCTGGGGGCATGCCCCTCCAGAAATTTTTGAAAATTAGGGTCTCTAAAATGGCCATTTCGTGCAATTCGTGCAGTTTTTCTACATGTATATGTTTTACGAGCCATTTATTTGTTATTTGTAGGAATCACGGCATGAAAATTAAGATTCTTTTAGGAACTGGCTGATTTTTTCAAAAATTCAGAGCTCGAACACAAATGCGGGTGTTTTCTCAGTCGCGGCGGGTCAGCGGGTTTAAACGTTCAAATGCGGGCCAGACCCGCCTGGCGCGGGTCACTTAAGGTCTGTGAAAGCGTCACATTTTCATGATACTGGTTTCTTGGTGTCCATGGATATTCCAAACGGAGTCCGTTAGGTACACCAACACAATGGCTGCGGCCGCACTAAGAGAGTTAACTAGATTCAGAGAGCTTTTACTTGAAATTCCTTGAAAAACATTGATGACGTTTGTTGCAACTTTCGAAAGGCATAATAGGAAATTGGTTAGTTTTACACGTAAGAAAGGGCTATTTTATTAGACATCATTGTAAGGCCATTAGGGCTGATGGATCAATCGTAACACGAACAACGCGAATTTCACAATTTGCTTTTGATGCATTTTCGAACTGATCACTAGATAAGCTTTCTGCAGGCGTCCAGACGTCTGTCTAGTCCAGTTAATGATGGTCGACGCGTGTTACAGATGCCAGGCCCGGTTCCAGTTTCAGTCATTTTGAGTCTACGGCTTATTCAGAGATTCAATTGCGCTTTCATCTTAACCATTTTGCAGTAAGATGCTGTAGAAAATTCGATTTCTCTCGCTGTATGTGGCCCCTTGGTATCGATTGGCGTAAATGTTTTAAACCACCCCTCGAAGATATTGCGGCAAGCGACGACAACAATTTATTTTTATCTTATATATCTAGTAATTATGACAACAACTGTCAATAATATAATTGGTTGTTGGCAAATGCTGTAAATGCGAAAGGTCTCTCAGCGAAAACTTCACTTATAAAAAGTTCGTGATTTATCCAATTTGTTGATAGATTCCCCCGTTAGAGATTCCCTATTTTAGAGATACCCCCGATTAGAGATTCCCTAGTTTAGAGATTCTTCCTTTTAGAGATTCCCCCGTTTAGAGATTCCCTATTTTAGAGATCTCCTATTTTAGACATTCCCCCTTTTAGAGATTCCCTATTTTAGAGATTCTCCGTTCCCCGTTCCCCATTCCTCCCTTCCCCGTTCGTTCTTTTAGAGATAGCCAGAAAAAGATTACGTTCTGTCTCGTGTGATTGCGAAAGAATACACTTTTGTCATTCGTCTCTCTGGAAATATCGCTTTAGGTAAACATAATTTTTTTAAGGCGTGTCATGGAGCTGAGAGTCAATAAATTGAAACTTCAAGCTCTTCCCGCGCCCTGTATTGCTTTCAACAACATCCGGATTTTTTTTAATTGAATCGTCTCAAGGCTAACATTAACAACGAAAAAAGCAACAGAAGTGCAAAAGAAGGGGAAGGGGGAGGGGTGGAAGAGGGTAACAGGATGTAGCCCCAATTGACAACTAGATGCCATCTGCTTTAGCGGTGAGTGGCATTTTCACTTGCATATATGACCTGGGGGAAAAAGGCCGCTCGCATTGCAAATGAGTACACAACAGATCACACCCAAAACCACTTTATTGTACCACTAAATTATTACTATTCTACAAAGACATGATTGCAACTGAAATCTTCGTTGAAAAAGTCGATGCAGCTAAACTTCGAGCTAAAATAGTTGACGCTAAGCCTGTCAGTGTAGTTAACAAATCCATTTGCCGAAGCTCAAAAAAGTTTTTGACAGTCATTGGGCTCTTTAGACTACGACTATCACGAAAATAAATCAAGCTAAAATTCGAGCAAAAAAAGTTGATGCTAAGCCTGTCAGTCTAGTTAACAAAATCGTTTACATGTAAGTTAAGGGAACTTTTAGACATCAATGGGCTCTTTAGACTACGACTATCACGAAAATAAAAATACTACTAAAAGTCCCATATATCAGTTCAACTTATTTCTTTGGTGGCTTCGAATCTTCGTACACGGTAATCTCAATGTAGTTGATTTCGTACCTCTCTGTGCTTTTAAAACGATACATCTCAAACCACAGCCCCTGACTCAGCTTCAGGGAGTCGCCATATTGTGCTATAATCTTGTGGCCATCATCTATAGCGCAGTAGGCAGTTCCAATCGTCTCGCTCGGCTTGAACGACAACTCAAACTGATCAGGGTTGGTGGTCGCCCTGGAACTGCTATTTGCCTCCGTAATTATGTGTGGATCTTTCAACTTGTTTCTGGATGTTTCTCCTTCCACCGCCTGGTATGGACCTTTCGTGGTGTAATCATGGTTTGGATCCATAAGCTGCATTCCAATGGACGTGTCTCCATGGGAAATCATGTAGGACATTGGATCACGAGGCTGCTGAGGCTCTGGCAACACCACTCCCACCTTCATCTTCACTGTGATGTCCGCTTCGTCTTGTAACTCGCCTTTAGGGATCAGAAGAATTCGAAAGATGTTTTCCCAGTCGGAAGAGTCTTGTTTGATGACCAGTTTGGTTTCGTTTGATTCTTGGGTATCCAAAGCGCCATGGTTCCATTCCACTGCTTCGTTCTCTTGTAGCCATCTTGGGAACATTAATCGATGAAAAAGCAGTTTAGGACGCCAGGCTTGGCGCCTCTTTGCTTGAAGCTGATTATTCATAGTTGACAATCAAGCTGTGGTTTGTCCTTCTTGCAAAAAATCAACTCAGCGTGCTGTAATGCGTCGAAAGTGGTCGGTTCTAACTACACACGAGATTTTATACCAGTTGATTAATAACCGCCAGGTGATCTGGTGACGTAACTCGGCCGTATCCCACAACCGCGCGCGGCCTTCAGTGTAGTTTTCGAATTTTAATATGGCGGCCTCTAGCCTTGTGAGGTCGGTCTCATTTGAACGTTAACTCACCTGGCACGATACACATGACATGTAGAATGCATGAAGAATAATCCTCTATGTTTAACTAATGCAATTACTGAAGGGAATTGGGAGGTAAAGCCTCGAAAGCTTCGAGTCATTGGAGAATGACATCTGATGCGATAAGCGATTGTGGACGGATTGAACCGTAAGCATGAATCTGAAAGATTTATTTGAATAATTTGGTTTCCAATATTACCTTAAACTGTGTTAATTTACTTTTGTGTCACTATTAAAGTTGATATTTGCTAAAGAATGTCTTGATCGATTCTGGTATCTGTTAAATGTTTTTATAAATAACTTGCCATGTTCGAATTCTGAACTCGATGAAGACGCGGGTGTTACAGTTTTTATTTATTTATTTAGCTTCGTCTAACTAAAATACAAACAGAATGGAAACAAACAATAGAAACAAACAAACAAAAATACCAAAGATATAATAATTAGGCAGGGAGACCACTACAGCGTAGCCAATTACAGCGGATCCCTCGTTAATTATTTATATAAAAAATGCTTTTAAAATAACTAAAACTACTAATATGGAAGCATAAAACTTGAGAGGAGACAAGGCGGGAGACCAAATTGCTAGAAGCAGCACGTTGGCGGGCATAGGAGAGACCTCGCTGTGTTACACCTAGGACAGATAGTTCTCCAAGTTCTAATGTGGTCAGCGTCGTACAAGTTCAAAGCCTTTTTATAATATTGAAGTAATAAAATTTTGAATAAAGCTAAAGAGATGTGACTTGTGCGTAGCTCAGCGGGAAGAACATTCCATGTGCGGCACGCGCGTATGAAAAATGAACGTTGATAACGTTGATATATTAGGAATGTAAGTAATAGCACTGCTTCTCGATGTCCTAGTAGATCGCGGGCGGGCTTTTGAGACGCCGGCCGGTCGGCAGTGTTGCCGTGACTCAGGACTTTAAATTTATGTTGCTTGTTGGTTTTTTTGTCTTTTTTTGGTTTTGTTTTTTTGCAATTCAACCCCGGTCAGATCGTTTTGTTTCGTACTTTGGCATTTAAATGTCTTTCCGAGCGAAGGAAAACTCTTGCAATTCGGAGTCGGCCCTAGTACGCTTGCACTGCCCTCATAAAAACTGCGACAAGTTTTACGTGAACAAGAAAAATTTAAATGAACGCTTCCGCTTGAATCCATCGCATAGACCAGACTCTTTGGTGACGACTCGAGTTCGTATTACTGCTAAGGAATGTGCAGAAAAATTCCTTGACGATGAAAAAAACCCCATACTCTAGGAACGTTCGTGTTAAAGAATTGTGCAAACTTCTTACGGATGAAGAACTTCAACTGTATGCACTGCCAAGGATTGCCAAAATTGTGACACCCGTGGACTATTTATTACAAGAAACTACAGGTACACTTAACGATGTACACCAAAAGCTGGTCAAGTTTAAAAATGACCTTTGCTGGCGCTCCCCAGAGTTTTTAAACTCTCTCTTTTGTCAAGGATCACCGCCTGAAACAAGCCCAAGAGAAAAACTGGCGGAAATAGTGCAAAGTAATCTACCTCATTCGTGTGATTGGATTATTGAATTGGGCAATGGTACTTTGTTTAAAGATGCTATCATGCCTAAAGTGTTCCAAAGAGAGTATCATGCGTTTGAAGAATTATGTGCAAGACACCCTCAGGAACAAATGGGGCAAAAAACTGGAAACAGTGATTGGAATTAAACCAATTTTGAGCAAAGATAAAATTTTTGGCAAACTCAATGACCAGAGGCAAGAACTTTTGGAAAAAATTGGCCTTGAATTTAATCAATTTGGAGAACTGGTTGTGGGGTATGTTGATTTTGAGAAGTACATTACATTGTTTCTTAATCAAGTTGGCACCCAAAGTGCTATTATCACACCTCGAAATAAGAGTATCGTAATGGACTACACTGATGGGTTCCCGTGGCTCAAATGGTCTTGCCACTTCACAGGGGAGACAAGTGTCAGAGTTAAACTTGTTGAGCCATACAATTTAATGAGCACAGTCTTAACAGTTGCACTTTGGCTAGGTAATGATGACTATGACACCGTAAGAAAGTCTGCTGAACCGACATCTAAACAACATCTCGAAGATCAAGCAGTCGAGTTCGTTCTGACACTTTTTCAGGATTTTGAAGTTGCTTTTAATGGTCTCTGGATCCTGTCATGCTCGTCCTTTACGTGATTGCCAATTGCTGATCGCTCGTGTTCCTCCACACGTTGATGTAAGTGTCGACTCGTGAAGCCAACATAGTCTGCATCGCACAGACCACATTTCAAATAATAAACAACGTTTTGTTGATTCACAATTGGAGGTTTATGTTCCTTTGGTTTGATTTTCCCCTTGATCTTCTGACTTGTGTAGACAGGATGGACATCAGCATCAATCTTTCGGCTGAGATCACTAAGTTGGTGTCTTACCGCGTTCGCTGATTTCTGTTTTTGAAAGGTAGGACGATTCTGATGAGAGCTCGTTTGTCGGATACCCGTTGTTTAGGACATGCATTCTCAGTAACTTTCGTTTCAATAAAATGTGTGATGGTGTTCTCTACGACGGTTTCAGGATAATGCAAGCGAGAAAAAATCCCTTTAAGACGTTCACATTCCTGATAGAAAAAATGCCAATTCGAAGAGAGTTTGAACGCCCGGTTTAACATGTTTTAAGCAGAGAATGTTTGTATTTCATGTCAACATGGCTTTGGTAGTGCAGTAAAAGCCCAGTATCGGTCGGTTTCCTGTAGGCCTTCGTGTCTAGTCGGGGGCCATTTCTGATAATCACCATTCCAAATTTTTTTTTTAGATTTACCCTTATGTGTTACTTTTGCAAACACAGATGTTATTTTCCCAGTAAAACAAAAAGAATTTTAAACAACAACAAACGTTTTTATCAATGGATTATCTGGAATTATTGCGTTTGACGTACGAAGAACGCTTCCTAATACGGATTTGAGTCGAGATTTTTTGGGACTAACTTGTCGTGGATGGGTCGATGGATCTTGGGACGCACATCTGGGATCCCCCGCAGATTTTTTTGCAGGGGCGGATGACATAACAAAGAGAGAGAGCCTGGGATTGAGATTGGCCTGGTGACATCGAACGCACTCTCTAATCTACGATTGTTTTTAGTTTAGAATTAGTTGGGTATATTACGAACTCACAATATGACCAGCTCCCAGTTAGCTTGATTGCTCAGTTGGTAGAGCACTGCACCTGCATCGCAGAGGTCATGGGTTCGAATCCTGTTCAAGCCTGATTTTTTTTTCAGGCTTTCTTTTCGCAACTGCTTAAGTTGCGTAATAACTGCGAGGATCTTTCTTCTATTTGAACGATGAATGTTACAACTTGCAATAAACGAAGAGTGTTGAAAGTTAAATTTCCAGCAGCTACTGACTGTTGAACTTAAAAACAAAAGAAAACTTTTCGGTCCGCCTGTAGCGTGACACTGTCGAACTTTAAAATAATGCAAAACATTTTCGGTCAAACGCTTTCAATTTTTGAGAAAAACGAAACTTACAGACCAGTATACTATTTTGCTCTTCTACTCCCCCCCCACCCCACCCCCAATCCCCCACCCATTCCAGCAAGATTCAGTGTCTGCTGGACACTTAATAATATTGGGAAGGAACTCAGTATGGTCAATATCCAAAATAAAAATAGTCTCAGTTCTCATTGTCAGTCCCAATAGGTTGGCATACATTGCTTTCAATGTAAGGTCTAATGGGTGATATAAAAGGTACCCTTACTGCGACAACGGTACTTTCTTACACTTTCTAAGTTTGCCATCTTAGTACTGCTTCATTGAAAGGGTGCGAGAAAGCCCAGTGTTCACAAGCTCTATCAAAGCCAAAAGAAGTACACACAACACATTGGTTTTGTTCAATACTCACATGGCCTTTTAATGCTACAAGTTTATATGCCATAAAATACAACTAATTAGTGTTTGTACATACATGAAAGGAGAAGTAATTAAAGCCCCCTGGGTTTGTAGTAATTTCTCAGCTAAAGTTACTCTTAAAGGGGCAATACCATGGAGATTTCTCTGTGTTTGTCTTTTGTGCTCAAATATTTGACAACGTTAACCCTTTATCTAATATCAAATTGCTCTCAGAGTCCCGAGAAAAAGTGATTTCTCCTGAGAAGAACAAACTGTAATCAGTTTTTTTTAGCGATTTCTCCAAATCCAGATAAAAAACTTTAAAAAATAGGCCAGTTTTTTCAAGTTGCAATCCATTTCAATCCTGGCCATCCACTGCCAAAGCTAACTAAAGCTACTTTCTGTGTACTGGTAGTGTTATTATTTACAAAACTGAAACATTATTTTAATGTTTCCATGCCATCCATACAAAATATTAATACATATTTTTCGACATTCAAAATTGGTGACGTTGCCCCTTTAAAAAGTTAATTAAAGGAGAATGAATTGAAGCCTTACCCATGGGGTCTCTAATAAACCCCTCTACTAAAATTATTCTTAAACGCATAGAAGGAGAACTAGTTAAAGCCCCCTGTGTTACTAGTAAACCCTCAGCTAAAATTAGTTGTACATAATTATACAGGCGGAGATCTAATTAAAGCCCCCTGGGTTTCTAGTAGAAGAAGAAGAAGATGATACTTTATTTGAATACATCGCAGCCTTGCGGCTGAATTGCGTATTTACAAGTACTTCTATAACATACCTCTAGTAAACCCTTCAGCTAAAACTATTTGTGCATATACAAGCGGAGAACTAATCAAAGCCCCCTGGGTTACTAGTAAACCCTCAGCTAAAACTATTTGTACATATATAAGCGGAAATCTAATTAAAGTCCCCCTGGGTTACTAGTAAACCCCTCAGCTAAAACTATTTGTACATATACAGGCGAAGAACTAGTTAAAGCCCCCTGGGTTTCTAGTAAACCCTCAGCTAAAATTATTTGTGCATATACAAGCCCCTTACCTGCCTTGGGTTTTTAGTAAATCCCTACGTTTAAATTATCCTTACATAGTTACATGGAAGGAGCACTAATTAAGCCCGTTGGATCTATGAAAATCTTTCCTCCCCTGCCTTTTCCTGCCAACAACAACAACAACACAATAAGAACAGTTTGGTTTTTGAGAGAGGCATGGACCCTCGAACAAGAGGCAAGACTCAACGGGAGGTATACCAGCATGCTTTAAGATGGCCCTACGTGGATTGCCCAATGTCTTCGAGAAGCTGTGATTGAGGAGGATGGCTAGCTGCCTCCCTCCTCTGCATCTTGTGGGAATTAACCCAAGGGACAGCAAAGCTCAGGAGAGGGAGGATGTCGTATGTCGGGGTCCTGAGGTGCGACGCTGGAGTGCGCATGCTGGACATGTTAGACAGGAACGAGTGGAAAGCGACGACACATGGGACCCGTGCAGACTCTACTGGAGAACCTCCCCACAAGCACGACCTGACCTGGTTTTAGCCATGCAAGAAGTCTTTTCCGAGATTTAAGGAAAGTAGAGCACACTACATGGAGAGAAAAATAACTCTCTCTGCCAACTCACCAAATTGTGCTGTTGTTTACCCTGGTCGATTATTCCAAACTCTGTTCAATTTTGAGTACAAAACTTGGGCATTCAAGTTACGCTATAATTTGAAGACTATCTTATCCGAATAGCAAAGAATACATACAATGCCTGTGTTGGTAGAAAAATGGCCATACACTGAATGGTTTAGTTTTCGGAAGTCTTGCAGCCAAATGACGCTGCTACAACCGGCGCCGAAATTGCTGAGACAGCGTATATCCAATCTAGACAATCTTCGAAATCGTGTCTGATTCGTTACTTCTTTTTACCGAGTTTTCTTGTTTCACATAGGCACAGTAGGCCACTTTCAACTCTTTCAACCTTCCGTTCCTTTTCTCAACGCAACAGTTCGTAACTCACGTCCCTCCCCACAGCAGCATTCACTGCTGTTCCGGTAGGGTGGATGGCAAAGAACAAAATAAGGTTATTTGGTTGCAGTTCTGTCCACCTTTCATCAGGGTGTGTTGTGTAACAGTTAGCAGTTAACAGTCCCTTTGCACTCGAGTGCTGCCATGTCTAATCCTAAGTATTCTTTTTGTTTTACTGGTAAATTAGAGAAGAAGTAAATACAGTAACACAAAGTTGACAGAAACAAGCAGACTAAAAACAAACAAATTAAATAAATAAATACATAAATAAATAGGGCAATTGACGAGTTTCCCCCCCCCCCCCCCCAACTCCTTCCCAGGTTTCTAAAAAAGCCCCGTAAGCTCTCATAAGCCCATCACTGAACTCTGAAATATGGCAAGCCAATATTTGGTTCCGGAAATATTGTTGCAAAGACGAAAATCAAGTGTTTCACGTGATAAAATACTCCACGATTCGCTTTTCGCGTTGGGCGTCGTTTTGGCGGGAAATTCCGAGTTGGTCGCTGCGCGTCGTCGCATTTAAGCGAAACTGTTGAGCTATTAAAAAGAACTAAAAAATAAGGCCGTTAATACCGAAAAGAGAAGCTCAAAACGTCGAGCACCGGTAAGAAATTTTGTATTTGTATTCCTTTTGCTTTCTTGCCTCATTTCGTTTTGTCAGTGGCGTAATTCTCCGCACATAGTGCTGTTACATGTAAATGGCCTCTCCGCCTTTGTGCTTACTTTGCTGTGTGTATCATTGAAAGTTTATGTATACATCATATGATAGATAAGAAATATTACTGTATAGATACGATACTCAAGAATTCTTGACTGATAAGACGATACAGCGTTCACAATGACCGGAAGGTGCTAAGTGGAACGCATGCTCAGTCGTCCGAGGTCGACTTTTAAAACCTTGTTTTCGTTTCTTTGTCATAAAGTTTCAGTGAGACAATTGTAGTATTCCGTACAAAAAATGATGTGCGGATAATTAAGAGTAATCGCTTCTCTTTGTTGATTTGATGGACAGACCATTTTTTTGTGGGGAGGCGGGTGGGGAGGAAATTACTAAAACATGGAAAAAACCTTGAAAAGGAAAATTAGCTCCCCTCCCCCCATCCGAAAAAAAAAAAATGAAAAGAAATGCCGCACCCGGTGTTTTGCTCAGCAAAGAAAAACTGAAGTTGTCGTACTGAACCGGGAAGGAATATCTTGCAAAAAGAACTAAGAGTTGAAGCGACAAGAAACTAATAATCACAAAAACAATTGCTTAACATCTTCCCTCCCCCAAGCCACAATGTTTGGCCATAATAGTTATAGTAGTACCGTGCTATAATGTTGAGCTATAGTGGCCTTACTTGCATATACGTTTTGCTGAATTTCCTACCGTTCGCTTTAACTTGAACAGCACCGACTGATGAAGAAGACCATCAGTTCCGGTTTAACTAAGGCGGAATGATCCTGACTGAATGAAGAGTTTTTCATGTTGTCTACTCGTTTGCCTTACTGAATTAGTTTATGACCTTCAGCTGAAGTTTGTTCACGGTTATACAGTCTGTCTACAATGGCAACCATAGGAAAAGAAACTGCTGTAAATTAAATGGTATCGGTTTGAAGACGTTCCAATTGTGGAAACCATTTTCAAACTAACACAGTTTCCTCAGTCGTACACCAAAGACGTACACGCTTCTAAAACGATACAGCAATAAAGGGATTCAAAGTTACGTTCATCATTCCCGGCTCTCCGATTCGTCCTCGTTTAATAATCCCCATCCCCCAAGAAAAGCCTCTGGAGGAGGCAGTTCCTCAGACGTAAACGAAAGACGTACACGCTTCTAAAACGATGCAGCAATAAAGAGGTCTAAATTAAAGATTACGTTTACGGCAAACGGCAGAAATGACCACGTGGCAATATGTATTTTACTTATTTGCCGCTCGATGTTTTCAGTTTTCCAATAAAATTGAGTAGTTTTGCATTAGCATCAAAGGCCAGAATTAATTTGTATCATTCTCATCTATGTACTCATTTTTACAAGAAAACATAAACACGAATCCTACGCTTGCTGCATGTTTGACGTAAACGCGATACTAAATCTCTCGAGTGAAAAACACGGAGCACACGTTTACAAACTGTGTTCAGCCACCTTAAATTTAAAATCCTTTATCTCTCAGATTCTACAGCTGTTAGACATTGTTTCATCCGTTCGCTTGTGCTTCTACTTACAGTCTGCACTGTTGAAAGTTCTCGTCCTTATGTCGTCCGTGCACCTCTATTGGCTTGAGCAAGGTGATGGAACTTCTTTGGGGCTTCATTTCATGCGTGATAGACTCTGGATATTCAGGTGGCCTGTATGAAGTCCCCATTAGCAAGATTATTTATCCTTTTGTTTCAGTTTGTGCACATCTGCTGTCGTGGTTATGAGAACACGCCCCCAGCTGTACGCTCAGCAGGCCTGTTCTTGTAGTTGATGAACAGGCTGTGGTATGCCCTTCTCCTTTTGCTGTAACTGAACATCTTCTGGTTTGGATAACTGAACTGTTGTTTTCCTTGAGCGTGCCACCATTTTCTGGTCGAATTGGCGCTGTCTTGGGCCTCGTACCCTGGCTCAATGCTTGCTGCATCTCTGTAAACGTGACCGGTCCCCACGAGTTTGACTTTTCTTGTTTGCCGTTATTCTTCTCAGTAGCCGTGGTACCAGAGTTGTCGTTGGCCGAGGAGTCTTTTTGTACTGCTTTTCTGTTCCCTTCGGGTTCGTTTTCATTCACAGGCTTCTCTTTCTTTTCCGCTTTGGGTACAACCCCATTGTGAGGTCCTGCTTTGGGTACAACCCCATTATGAGGTGCTGCTTTGGGTACATCCCCATTGCGAGGTTTCCCAATGTTCAGCATCTGAAGAACAGTGTTTCTAAAGCGGCGGTTTCTGTAGAAGTAAAGTAAAGGACTGGCAGAGGAATTCAGCTGGCTTAGGATTACACCCCACAGATAAGTATCCCTATTTGTAAAGCCGAATAGATAGTTAAGAAAATATAAAATAACGGTCGGGGCAAATGAAGCGAGCAAAGCCACTGTTAACAGGAACCCGGTTTTAGCGATTTTCTTTTCGAAGTTAGCTCTTGCGACTTGTACACTCACATGTTTTATGGCCTGTTGCGTGCTTTCGCGAGACTTAAGGTAAAGCCTGATGTAAAAATAAACTGTGGCCAGCAAACAAACGGTCAGTGGTGTTGTAAACAGACATGCGTGTGGGATAATAACTTGCTTTGTGTCAAGGTAACCAGCTACATAGAGAGCATTAGGAACGACCGAAAGACCTGTGAATACCCATGCGGCAAAAACACAAAGTTTTAAGCGAGTTTTAGCAACAGTTGACCTGTAGTTTATGCCTTTGCTGACCACAGTGTATCTCTCCCAAGATATTACTGTCAAGTGGTAGATGGAAGCGCTTATAAGGTAAAGTGCAAAGAAACCTGCCAGCACAACGGTGCACATGCTTTCATAATCATCCTGCAGTCGATGGATCCCTGCGGTTAAAAACAAAGGCTGGGTCACAGCACCAGTGAGAAAATCACCAACAGCCATACTCGCGAGAACAATGTTACAATAACTTTGTAACTTCTTTTTCTTCACTACTGCTATGATGAGGATTGCGTTCAGCAGGATTGCCATGGGGCTGGCGATGCTTGTAACTACTGTTGAAATAATAGTGGACGACCAACTTGGATTCCAGCTCAGTAAGCGGCAGAACTCAAGCTGCGCACTTTCGTTTTCGGTTGACTCCTCCATATTGTCAGGCTTGACACTATTTTGGAAACAACAAAGTAAATCAGTTAGTCTTTCTCTTCTCTAAAGCGCGCACGTAAATCTTCCGCCTTAAAATTTCTTGTTCACGTCAAAACAAAGTCAAACTGGATGCCTCGTGAAGCTATACACAGGTACCCTGGGTTCCCATCCCGATCTGGCCACTTGCAGGAGTTATATCTCCCTCCTCGGCCGCGCTAGTAAATAGCCAGCTGGTCTGCCTCCTGCCAGTTGGGATTCCTAACAATGCTACGTTTAATATGGATTACTCGTTTCCCATTATTTTAGTGGAATGCCTGTGAAAACACATTTGTACTTTGCTAAGGGTGTTTGTAAGGTTTTAGCCAATAAGCTTGCCTCATTTTGGTCAGCTGATATCTTGATAACCAATAAAAAAACAGATCAAGACACTCCCGATTAGCTAAACACCGATCAAGCTCTTTAAATTTTTTTTACGAGTATTATCCCAAAAAGATAACTACAATCGCTTTCACTGGCTCATTCGTTTTTTTCGTCATGTCTACAAATCATACTCTATGTTTCGTCTAGTCGACAAGTGTTATTTAAAAAAAAGACTTTTATAAAGCAGCTGCTCGAACGCGACATCAAAGAGGGCTCAAAGTGTAGTAAGAACCCTCGCCTTTTGACCAATCCCATTACGACGAGCATCTAGATCTTACGACCACTTTTCGTGGCCCAAACAAAGCTCAGTTATTTTAGCCTTATCTGAAACCCCTAACAATCCCGCCACCTCGCTATGTGACTAATCGAAGCTTTTATTTTCTTTATAATTTTTTTAAATCGCTGTATTTTTTGGGAAATCCTGCAATTTGCATCGTTTCAAACATGTCCGAAACCTGCCGCGATTTCGCGACGATAAATCGCCAGGCGAATCGCGATGAATCGACGCTAGTGGTGCACAGGTGCGATCTAAATCTGCAAGTCAGTCGAGTGCAACAAACTGAGATGCATTTTAAAAGCGCGACACAAATTGCACAAAACTCAAAATGAACAGGCCTTTAATGTGATCAGTGGAGATGCCTGGTGCTTTCATGGCAAAAGCGAGCAAAAATTGACAATGACGAAGTCAAAATTATCGTCCGGCCCTCGACTGTGTTTTCCAGTTTAGGCCGCTTTCCCCCGTTGTTTTTCTTTTTGCGTTTTTTAATTCTTTTTTTTTCGTAGTGTATCACATTTTGATACTTCCTCTTCAGAACGATCAAAATTTTATGGCCCATCGTAAAATGAGTTCACAAGACAGAAACAATCCGGTTTTCAACTCTACAAAATGTATGCCGGACCTTGTGAAAGTCGTGAAAAAAAGAACCAGAATCCAGGTGTGCGTTTCTCAAAGCTTCAGAAGAACTTTCGGGTATTTTTCTCATCCCTTTTCTACAGATTGCCGGTTGTTTTTTGTACAAACTAACTCTATTTGTTTCTTAATCTTGGAAAACTTAAAATCTTTTTGCTTTCAAAATTATAAAAAAAAAAAAAAAATTAGTCGCAGGTAATTAATTTTGTGCATGTAAAATAGTTTTTCGGTTCCGAAATCTTTTTGGGAGTTACGCCAGGATCCTTTCCAAACTGTTATTCCGCAGATTGTTTTGAGATCTCAAAATTTTCAAGTACGCATCGCCTGTTAGTTGGGAAAGACCCAGCCTTGTTCAACAACTGCATCATCTTTGACCTGAGCCTTGCCCGGCTTAGCGTCTTTTCTTTTACACGTTTCTTTGTTTTCTGTTTTGCTTTCTGGTTTTTCTATTCGTAATTTAGGTATTTCATACTTTGTACATTATCACAAGCATAAATTTAACTAGTGGTCAATTCCACTAAAACTGACGATGATGAAGACTCATCGAAACATATCGTTAAAACCTAACTGAATTCTTGTATTGTCTATAATTACAAATTTCCAATCAATCAAGCATTTTTCTAGTTCCACCACGCGTTTGCCAAGTCGTCACTGTTTCCATGAACCGGTTAAGTTGTATACTTTCATAAATTTTGCGAAATTATCGTGGCGTTACTAGTAAGAACCAGATGTGCACTCTGTTCGACTTGCAGATTTTTTCCTCTCGAAGTAAAATGTGCTTGTTGATTTTGAAATACGATTTGCGGCACGAATTTTAGAAGACTGCAGAAACTTCTCGATGAGCACAAAAATTACTGAAATAGTGCTAAATAAATCACCTTGATTTTCTTATGATAAGATGAAAACTTTCTTACCTTCAACTCAGATCAATCCTCCTTGCTCGAAACGGAAACGTTTTTTGACTGCTAAAGCTACTTCTGCTTCGCTTTTTTCCTCGCAGTTTTGAACAGCTGTTTGTTTCCCAGTTTGTTTTTGAAGCTTTTGTAATGTACAAAAGAAACTTCGCGATTTCCAAACCTTCTCATCTGTACCGGTTAATGTGTATTAAGCTTCTTCAAAGCAATCAGTTGAATTTTGTACTGACTTCCTCCAAATATTGGAAATCATGACACTAGGAACGTTATAATTGGTCAAAGTAATTTAAAACAATTAAATGGATATGAAGCAAATTATTTTGAATTGAAAACTAATGAATGGAAAAAACCCGTATTTCCCTTCTTTGCCTCTGTTCTTTCTGTTGAGTTAAACAATCCATTTTTTCTCCGTTTGTTTAGTTAAACGATGCTGATAACCAGTAAAAGTAAAGAAAATGAAGAATATTGTATTCCTGATGGCAAATTTTAGTAATGTTTAGATTTCAATTTTTTTAGATTTACCATTATGTGTTACTTTTACAAACACAGATGTTATTTTCCCATTAAAATGAAAAGAATTTTAAACAACAACAAACGTTTTTATCAATGGATTATCTGGAATTAATACGTTCGACGTAGGAAGACACTTCCTTATACGGATTTAAGTCGAGAGTTTATGGGACTTGTCGTGGATGGGTCGATGGATCTTGGGACGCACATCTGGTATCCGCCGCAGATTTTTTTGCAGGGGCGGATGACATAACAAAGAGAGAGAGCCTAAGATCGAGATTGGCCTGATGAAATCGAACGCACTCTCTAATCTACGATTATTTTTAGTTCAGAATTAGTTGGGTATATTACGAATTCATAATATAACCAGCTCCCAGTTAGCTTGATTGCTCAGTTGGTAGAGCACTGCACGGGCATCGCAGAGATCATGGGTTCGAATCCCGTTCAAGCCTGATTTTTTTTTCAGGCTTTCTTTTCGCAACTGCTTAAGTTGCGTAATAACTGCGAGGATCTTTCTTCTATTTGAACGATGAATGTTACAACTTGCAATAAACGAAGAGTGTTGAGAGTTAAATTTCCAGCAGCTACTGACTGTTGAACTTAAAAACAATAGAAAACTTTTCGGTCCGCCGGTAGCGTGACACTATCGAACTTTAATTAATGTAAAACATTTTCGGTCGAGCGCTTTCAATTTATGAGAAAAAACGAAACTTACGGAGCAGTATACTATTTTGCTCTTCTACTCCAAAGCTATTTTTCCAAAATGTTGCAAAACTTACGCAGCCACAGAGCCGTAAAAATGTCTAATGAAGTATGTTTATCGATCGGTAATTCTTTACTGGGCTTAAAAAACTTAACAGAACAGTCCAAAGAACAAATCTTGTCCCCATACTTTTCGTATCAAGGCATTGGGGAGAAGACAACAACAACAACAACATCAACAACAACAACAACAACAACAACAACAACAACAACAACAACAACTTTATTTGTACCCAAATTAAAGAATTATGTTACAAAATTAGGAAAAATAAAATAAAAACGAGTGCACGGCTGTCAAGAATAACCATAATGGGCTAGTTAGAAGCTGGACAGCCATCATTATTAAAATATCAAGAAACTTTGCCTTGGGTGATCATATCCTTAATTCTCATGACCTCAGAGCTTGAACAAGCATTCATATTACAAGGAGTACTTTGATGTTGATCACTGTTAGGGCTTAAAGGGTTTAAACAATATAATGTCAGAACTTGTGGAGTTGCTTTTATGTTGGGTGGAGAACGATTGACATTTTTTCGTCAAACTGTTATCAACTGTTAATTGTGTGCGCTTTTATTATTCAAAACAAATGTTCCGGATGATAATTGCTTTCGTTCAATGCCTCCGATATGTCGATTATAGTTGAAAGTACGATAATCCAAGCAAAATGCGGCATCAGACAGCACTCCGTTTTTAACTCGTAAATGCGCGCGTGCTTAATGAACGAGTCATCGTTATGTGGGCTGAATTTCGCTCGCTGGATCAGCCGTAAACTTAAAATTAATTTAATCGGAATTTAATCGAAATCCTAAATTATCCATGAGTCTACGTATAGTGCATGTATTCACCATCAGTCGCCATTCGTGACAAATAACAAGAACGTAAAATCAACTCAAGGAATAACTTATTCTTAAAAGAAAACACTAGTAGGTGTGTTGGTGTTTATATTTCGAGTCCTGGGCCAACAAAACACAATGTAAACAATGTTTTATACCTTGCCACTATTTACTTCTGCATTCACGAGTTGGCTCACAGGAGCCTTTGATTTAACTCTAACAGAATCCGCTGTTGTAGCTGGGGCCTCCTGCTCCCTCCCCTCCCTCCGACTTCCAAAAGCCTGATACTTAGGCTAAGGCGGAGCAGTCGTAGTTGACTACCAAGGTGTCGTTCTCTTTCTTGCAACAATCAGCTTATCGGTGCACTACAACTCGTGGAACTCAAAGCGATTGCTTCTAACTAGCGGTAAACGGAGATTAAAGAGAGCATTTAAGAGTAACAGTTTCCGACGCGCTGCCAAACCTGGATAAATAGCGTAAGGCTAATTTTTTTTCTTGAAGAAAAAGATCACGTTCTATCTCGTGTGATTGCGAAAGAATATACTTTTGTTATTCGTCTGTCTGGAAATATCGTTTTAGGTAAACATAATGTTTCTTTAGGGCGTGTCATGGAGGTGAGAGTCAATAAATTGAAACTTCAAGTTCTTCCCGCGTCCTGTATTGCTTTCAACAACATCCGGATTTTTTCAATTGAATCGTCACAAGGCTAACAACGAAAAAAGCAACAGAATGGTAACAGGATGTAGCCCCAATTGACATCTAGCCCATGTAAGTCCTGTAACTAAAAGAGAGAGAGAGAGAGAGAGAGAGAGAGAGAGAGAGAGAGAGAGAGAGAGAGAGAGAGAGAGAGAGAGAGAGAGAGAGAGAGAGAGAGAGAGAGAGAGAGAGAGAGAGAGAGAGAGAGAGAGAGAGAGAGAGAGAGAGAGATTACTACCAGTAATTAAATACAGTAATGCAACTAATGAAAATAAGAAAAAGAGCAATAAAAGAATAATAAAATCCACGGCAAATTACTGCATGAAATTCGCCTATAAAAGCTGTTCACGGTTGCCGCATTCTGTTGATTCTCAGTTTGGTCTCTATCATGTCGCTGTCGTCCGATCAGCCTTACAGAAATTTGAGTCCTAAAAGTTAAATACCACTCGCCATTTGGTATTTGTTGAAAGTAAATCGAAACCGGAGAAATTGTAGCCTTTTAGTTGGACGGAAATTAATCATTTAGCCCAGTATCAATAAATTCTCCTCACTGTTCTCAATATATTTGTTATTGCCCTTGTTGGGAGAATTTGTTTGGACATCAAGACATTTTATCTTTGGTGATCATTTAATCTATTCTCATGGCCTGTACATGTTTGCTTGTTGTAAGGAGAAATTAGGCATTTATATTCGCTCTGCGTTTTGTAGACATCCAAATATTAGGTGTGTCAAGTTATTTTTATTCTTATCATCACAGGATTACCAAGAAGCCTTGGAAAGCTATGCAAATTTAATACGCTCAACTGTGATCAGTCAGCTTCGTCTCGAGATGTTTTCCCAGGTAAACGCTCAAGATTTAGTCCTTACACTGAAAGTGCTAGTACTGCCCCGTTAAGATCAAGTGAATGTTTCGCCTAAAATTTGGATCTGTTAAAATGTTTGTTGTTTAAAAGCTCCTCGGATTTGAGAAACCAAGCAGTCCTTGATTTCACAGCAAAAGCCTCTTAAATTGAGATATTATTAAACTGAACAGACTGTAAATAATTGGCAGCAGAGTCTGCGAATCACTAGTTTTCTTTTCATCGCCAAATTTTCAAATTTCCTTGCCGTAGATTGGATCGTGCAAGCCGCCAAGATGCCATCTCTTTTAGCGTTGAGTGGCAGTTTCACTTGCATATATGACCTGGGGGTAAAAGGCCGCTCGCATTGCGAATGAGTACACAACAGATCACACCCCAAACCACTCTATTGTACCACTAAATAATAACCATTCTACAAAGACATGCATGATTGCAACTGAAATCTTCGTTGAAAAGGTCGATGCAGCTAAACTTCGAGCTAAAATAGTTGACGCTTAGCCTGTCAGTGTAGTTAACAAATCCATTTGCCGAAGCTCAAGGAACTTTTAGACAGTCATTGGGCTCTTTCGACTACGACTATCACGAAAATAAATCAAGCTAAAATTCGAGCTAAAATAGTTGATGCTAAGCCTGTGAGTCTAGTTAACAAAACCTTTTACATGTAAGTACAGGGAACTTTTAGACATCAATGGGCTCTTTAGACTACGACTATCACGAAAATAAAAATACCACTAAAAGTCACATATATCAGTTCAACTTAATTCTTTGGTGGCTTAGAATCTTCGTACACGGTAATCTCAATGTAGTTGATTTGGTACCTCTCAAAGCTTTCGAAACGATACATCTCAAACCACAGCCCCTTACTCAGCTTCAAGGAGTTATTATATTGTGCTATAATCTTGTGGCCTTGTTCTAAGGCGCAGTAGGCAGTTCCCATCATCTCGCTTGGTTTTAACGACAACTGAAACTGATCAGGGTTGTTGGTCGCCGTGGAAGGGTTGTTTGCCTCCTCAATTATCTGTGGACGGTCCAACTTGTTTGGGTATGATTTTCCTTCCACCGCCTGGTATGGACCCCTCGTGGAGTAATCACGGCTTATATCCATAAGCTGCATTCCAATGGAGTTGTCTCCATCGGAAATCATGTAGGACATTGGGTCAGGACGAGGCAGAGGCGGCCGAGGCCGAGAAGGCGGCGGAGGCGGCGGTGGCTCTGGCAACTCCACTCCCACCCTCATCTTCACTGTGATGTCTGCTTCGTCTTCTAACGCCTTCTCAGGGATCAGAAGAATTCGAAAGATGTTTTCCCAGTCGGAAGTGTCTGCTTTGATGACTACTCTGGTTTCGTTTGATGCTTGGGTATCCAAAGCGCCAAAGTTCCATTTCACTGCTTCGTTTTGTTGTAGCCACATTGGGAGCATTAATCGATGAAAAAGCAGTTTAGGACGCCATTCTGGGAGCTTCTTTGCTTCAAGCTGACAACTCATAGTTGACAACCAGGCTGTAGTTTATCCTTCTTGCAAAAAATCAATTGAGCGCGCTGTAATTCGTCGAGAGTGATCGCTTCTAACTGCCCACGAAATTTTATACCAGTTGATTGATAAACGTGGGGGCATACATTTTTGACATCTTTTGTTTATAACTGACGAATTATTTTAGTGTGCGTCATACGATCAACTTGAATTTTTTTTTTATTGCGGTTTTGTAAGTGTTCCTCAGTACTAGTCTCCCACGCGTTCCTTCTCACGGAAGTCGTAAATGACATCACGTGCAAGGCTCGCAGGAGTCCTTACCGTACGATCTATACATGTATTCAGCTTTGTTATTCGGCTTCATTTTACAGTTACTCTTACATATTCTAATATTTTTACATTCGTCATTTCCATCAGGCAATAAGCCGACAGCGGTTTTTGTATCAAAAATAAATAATGGGGTCATGTACACACGACAATTGTTGTGCATCTAGGCGTAACGGAATAATAACTAAAACAGTTGGCGCAGCTTCAACTCGACGCGTCAGTTGCAAAAAGGAATGTTTAACCAGAACTTTCTGAAACTGAATAAGTTAACATGGCTGTCGGCACTGAGCCAAGGTAGTGGTCGGCGTAAAAACATTAGTTGCAAGTCCAACTCCATTCTGGGGCTGTCTTGGTATCAAAATAGAAAAAAAAAATTTGTTTGGAACAAAATCAAATGCAGGGTTTACAGAGCTCAGCGTCACATTGAAATGACATGACATGACATGATAAACTGAGAAAAACGGTATCCTTTTTTGAGCGTTAAAAATAGCATTTCAGTTAGCATCTTTTGTGGCATCATGCTGTACTTGTTTACTGTTACACAAATAAAATGGTCTCAACAAGAGTGCTTACACAACTGAATAAGAGGGCGACGATCACCTGTAGTTGAACAGAAATTAACCATTTAGCCCAGTATCAATAAATTGTCCTTACTGTTCTCCATATATTTGTTATGGCCTTTGTTGGGAGAATTTGTTTGGACATCAAGACATTTTATCCTTGGTGATCATTTAATCTATTCTTATGGCCTGTACATGTATGTTTGTTGTAAGGAGAAATTAGGCACTCATCTTCGCTCTGCGTTTTGTAGACATCCAAATATTAGGTGTGTCAAGTTATTTTTATTCTTATAATCACAGGATTTCCGAGAAACCTTGGAAAGCTATGCAAATTTAATACGCTCAACTGTGATCAGTCAGCGTCGTCTCAAGATGTTTTCCCAGGTAAACGCCCAAGATCTAGTCGTTACACTGAAAGTGCCAGCACTGCTCAGTTAAGATGGATGTTTCGCCTAAAATTTGGATCTGTTAAAATGTTTGTTGTTTAAAAGCTCCTCGGATTTGAGAAACCAAGTGTACGTCCTTAATTTCACAGCAAAAGCCTCTTAAATTGAGATATTATCAAACTGAACAGACTGTAAATAATTGGCAGCAGAGTCTGCGAATCACTAGTTTTCTTTTCATCGCCAAATTTTAAAATTTCCTTGCCGTAGATTGGATCGTGCAAGCCGCCAAGATGCCATCTCTTTTACCGTTGAGTGGCATTTTCACTTGCATATATGACCTGCGGGAAAAAGGCCGCTCTCATTACAAATGAGTACACAACAGATCACATCCAAAACCACTTTATTGTACCACTAAACAATTACAATTCTACAAAGACATGATTGCAACTGAAATCTTCGCTGGAAAAGTCCAGCTAAACTTCGGGCTAAGATAGTTGACGCTAAGCCTGTCAGTCTAGTTAACAAAACTGTTCACATGTAAGTCAGGGAACGTTTAGACATCAATGGGCTCTTTAGACTACGACTATCACGAAAATAAATCAAGCTAAAATTCGAGCTAAAATAGTCGACGCTAAGCCTGTCAGTCTAGTTAACAAAACCGTTTACATGTAAGTTCAGGGAACTTTTAGACATCAATGGGCTCTTTAGACTACGAATATCACGAAAATAAAAATACCACTAAAAGTCCCATAATATCAGTTCAACTTAATTCTTTGGTGGCTTCGAATCTTCGTACACGGTAATCTCAATGTAGTTGATTTCGTACCTCTGTGTGCTCTGGGAACGATACATCTCAAACCACAGCCCCTTCTTCAGCTTTAGGGTATTACCATATTGTGCTATAATCTTGTGGCCACCATCTATAGCGCAGTAGGCAGTTCCCATCATCTCGCTCGGCTTGAACGACAACTCAAACTGATCAGGGTTGATGGTCGCCGTGGATCTGATGGTTCCCTCGTCAATCTCTGTAGCAACCAACTTTCTGCCTGAGGCTCCTTCCACCGCCCGGTATGGACCAATCGTTCCGTACAGCTCTCGATCCGTAAGCTGCATTCCAATGGACTTGTCTTTATCGGAAATCATGAAGCATATTGGATCACGGTCCTGCTGAGTATCTGGCTGCGCCACTCCCACCCTCATATTCACTGTGATGTCTGCTTCGTCTTCTAACGCCTCCTCAGGGATCAGAAGAATTCGAAAGATGTTTTCCCAGTCGGAAGTGTCTTGTTTGATGACTACTCTGGTTTCGTTTGATGCTTGGGTATCCAAAGCGCCAAAGTTCCATTCCACTGCGTTGCTTTGTTGTAGCCACATTGGGAACATTAATCGATGAAAAAGCAGTTTAGGACGCCATTCTGGGAGCTTCTTTGCTTGAAGCTGATCACCCATAGTTGACAACCAAGCTGTAGTTTTTCCTTCTTGCAAAATATCAACTCAGCGCGCTGTAATTCGTCGAGAGTGATCGCTTCTAACTACACACTAGATTTTATACCAGTTGATTAATAACCGTGGGAGGCCACATTTTTGACATCTTTTGTTTATAACTGACGAATTATTTTATTTAGTGTGCGTCATACGATCAACTTGGATTTTTTTTTTTATTGCGGTTTTGTAAGTGTTCCTCAGTACTAGTCTCCACGCGTTCCTTCTCACGGAAGTCGTAAATGACATCACGTGCAAGGCTCGCAGGAGTCCTAACTGTACGACCTATACATGTATTCAGCTTTGTTCTTCGGCTTCATTTTACAGTAACTCTTATATATTCTGATATTGTCACATGCGTCATTTCCACCAGACAATAAGCCGAAAGCGGCTTTTGTCCGCGTGGGAGGCTAGTACCGAGGAACACTTAGATTACGCAATAAAGAAACCACTTGACGCGTCCTAAAATAAAGCAGCTGACCGAGTCATGTACACGGGACACTGCTTTTCTTAGTTAATTGTGCATCTTGGTGTACGGAATAATAACAAAAGTACTTGGCTCAGCTTCAAGTGCAAAACCAAAACTTTCTGAAACTGAATAAGTTAACATGGCTGTCGGCACTGAGTTGAGGTAGTGGTCGGTGTAAAAACATAAGTTGCAAGTCCAACTTCATTCTGAGGCTGTCTTACCCGGGGGTATTAACTAATGAAAATCAATAATCGATTAAAATCAATATAATCAATAATAATCAATAACAATCAATTGATTGGTATTGGAAATCAATGGAAATCGAAGCCCAAAAGTTGAATGAGTTTCGATTTTCATTGATTACGATAGATTTTCATTGATTAGTATTGATTATCATTGATTATTCAAATGTCGGTTTCCTTTTCAATAAAACGCATCACATGAATTGACAAATTATATTAATAAGTTTATTTGTTCAAATGTATCTTTTAATTTTAGCATCATATTAATATTAATTAACTAAAACAAGTGATGGTCTCCTGGATGGTCTTGAAACAACAACTTTTTTTCCCCTTTTTCTATATTTTCTTCGTCAGTATTAAAAAGATCCCAAATGCAACGGTCTGCGCACAGGCGTCCACCATTGTATCATTGTTGAAATCATCATAAAAAGAGAGAACGTTTTTTCATGTCCATTTCACTGGTTATTATATAAAAAGCCCATCTCAACACACAGATTTTGCTTTACTTTTACTTTGTTTGATAGTACCAAATTCAGTACAAGTAAAAGCCCACTTCCGTTCTAAATCGAGTCTCTGAAATCTATGCCGGGCTAATGCCCTATAATCAGCAATTTTGATTCTGCAACTAAAACAAATAATTTCTATACAATCTGAATAAGGGAAAATGTACTAACATTTACTCGTGCAACGGAAGAATCAATGAAAATCAATAAAATTAAGACATGCGGTGAGTGAGATTCGATTTCTATTGATTGGTTGAACCAATCAATATCAATCAATTAATTATTATTGATTATTATTGATTATATTGATTGCAATCAATGATTGATTTTCATTGATTGATACTGCCGGGTGTCGTCATATCAAAATAGAAAAAAAATTATGTTTGGAACAAAACCAAATGCATGGTTTATGGTTTACAGAGCTCAGCGTCACATTTACATCGTGATAAAGTGAGAAAAATTAACATATATGTATCCTTCTTTGAGCGTTGAAAATAGCATTTCAGTTAGCATCTTTTGTGTCATAATACTGTACTTGTTTACTGTTACACAAATAAAATGGTCTCAACAAGAGTGCTTACACAACTGAATAAGAGGTTTAGTTTCTAAAGAAACTGCGCTGCTTCACGAATTGTGCGAATCGATTCGGTTCGATTCGCTCAATGCGTGAAGCACTTGATCAGGAATCTCTCAGTACGGTAGCCAAGTTATAACTCTGTCAGTAATTAAAAACCAAACATTCCTTTCTTTAGCCGTCAGAGTCTGCGAATCACTAGTTTTCTTTTCATTGCCAAAATTTAAATTTTCCTTGCCGTAGATTGGATCATTCAAGCCGCCAAGATGCCTTCTCTTTTACCGTTGAGTGGCATTAATTAATATTTTCACTTGCATATATATGACCTGGGGGAAAAAGGCCGCTCGCATTACAAATGAGTACACAAGAGATCACATCCAAAACCACTTTATTGTACCACTAAATAATTACTATTCTACAAAGACATGATTGCAACTGAAATCTTCGCTGGAAAAGTCCATCTAAACTTCGAGCTAAAATAGTTGACGTTAAGCCTGTCAGTCTAGTCAACAAAACCGTTTTCCGGAGTTCAAGGAACTTTTAGACAGTCATTGGGCTCTTTAGACTGCGATAATCACGAAAATAAATCAAGCTAAAATTCGAGCTAAAATAGTTTATTTTAGGCCTGTCAGTCTAGTTAATAAAACCGTTTACATTTAAGGTCGGGGAACTTGTAGACATCAATGGGCTCTTTCTGACTACGACTATCACGAAAATAAAAATACCGCTAAAAGTCCCATAATATCAGTTTAACTTAATTCTTTGGTGGCTTCGAATCTTCGTACACGGTAATCTCAATGTAGTTGATTTCGTACTTTTGTAACGATACATCTCAAACCACAGCCCCTTACTCAGCTTCAGGGAGTCGCCAAATTGTGCTATAATCTTGTGGCCATCATCTATAGCGCAGGAGGCAGTTCCAATCATCTCGCTCGGCTTGAACGACAACTCAAGCTGATCAGTAGTCGCACTGGAACTGATGTTTGCCTCTTTTACAACCAGAAACAAGTTGAAAGATCCACACATAATTTTAAAATTATCTGTGGATCTTTCAACTTGTTTCTGGTTGTTTCTCCTTTCACCGCCTGGTATGGACCCTTCGTGGTGTAATCATGCTTTGGATCCATAAGCTGCATAAGATTCCCATTACGAAATCGTGCCCATTGAAACACGTCGCTTGTAAATTGCAAATGAGCTTCATTTTGGACGTCAATCACAACAGTCTTTTGTGTATGGTTAAAGTGACAACTCGTGTAAGGCATCTATTCATTGAAGCATACAGTTAAGACTCCTGCGAGCCTTGTACGTGATGTCATTTGCGACTTCCTTGAGAAGGACCGGGTGGGAGGCTAGCTGTGAGGACCACTTACAAAACCGCAACAAACAAACCACTTGATGCGTCCTGAAGTAAAGCAAGTGGCCAGGTCATGTACACACGACACTGTTTTTCTTGGTTAATTGTACATCTTGGCGTTTGTAAGAAGTTAGACACCGATCTTCGGTCTGCGTCTTGTAGGCATCCAAACATTACTTGTGTCAAGTTGGTTTTTAATAAATGGAGAACCAATAATATAAGAGACAGAACTTTATAGTAATTATCAATGTATCATGCAGTATTTCCCGCTAGTTTGACTTTACAGAAAAGTACAAGAATAAAATACTCAGAGCACCCTGTGAATTGTGTGCCCTGTGTCGAGCCATATACAAATCCAAGACAGTTTTAATTTGAAGTATTTCCTTAGCGTTGGTTATTTATAGCAATAAATCGTTTTGAATGATCTTTAAAGGTTCCTATTTAAATCCGCTTAAATTTCTTTGATGTTCGTTACAGTGAAGCTTTTGAATTTTGTAATGTATTCGTTACATGTAATAGATAAATAATAAATAAATGAATAAATATCTATTTAAAAACAGGATTCATAACTTCAAATAGGCCATTTTACAGTTGTGTGCTTAGTGACTTGGCCTTGGATTGGAAGCGAGGCTGGGGGTGACCTTGTCTTGATACAAACCTCACTGCTTTTCATATGTAGATCATGTTGTTCTTATGCTAACTAGTTTGCATTTACATATGAAAAAAAGTGAGGTCTGTATCAAAACAAGGTCACCCCCAGCCTCGCTTCCAATCCAAGGCCAGGTCACTAAACACACAACTGTAAAATGGCCTATTGTTTTAAAGTTTCCGAACCAGCTACTCATTGATAAATGAATGATTGAATGAATGACTTTATTTCAGTGTCTGGGTTATGTAAGTTTACGAAGGGACACCAAAATAAAGTACTAATATTTCGAAAATAATAAAATGCTATACAAGTCATGCCCTAATGTAACAATACAAATTTAAAATGCTTTAAAAAAAGAAAAAAATAACAAGGTTATATATAATTATATAGCTGCAATTGCACTGTCCCGCTCATGACTCAAAAACTAAGAACATTCTCAATCACACACATCACAGTTTTTACAATTATCTGCTATTAATAAAGTTTTTTTTTTCTTGATGCTGACCCTGAAACTTTTGACTGCTTTTTAAGTGCCGGTCACTATAAGAGTTTTCCATTTGCCAGAACTGGCCGCCGGCCAGACCGGCCAGTCTATAAATCGATTGCGTCATTATGAAGGGATGGTGATGCAAATCTTCAAAAACAAACACTTTGAAAATGGTTCTCGCTTTTAGGATAAAACTTACAAATCAGTACATTCCGTTTAGGAACTACCGGTCTTGCCGGCGGCCGGTTCTGACAAATGGAAAGCCCCCTACTGATTCAGTTTGCCCTGAAGGTAACGGTACGAAATAACGTAGAGAATGCTTTCCATAATGAACTGAGATAAAACGTGGGATACTGAAATCCGTGTTTCTTAGGTTGTATCCGTTAGGGGGAGTCGACGATTTCCTTTACATAGCTGGGCGCTAGACCATTTTTAACTTTGTACATTAAAGCGACGATGCTCTGTAGTCCTCTTTGATAAAGACTTTCTAAGTGGGCAGTACTTAACACATCACAGTAAGTTTCAGTTCTTGCTTAAGATACTGCCCTAAGTGGCATACTTTCTTTCATTAAGAGAGCCTTTTTCCTGCTGCATCCTTCATTTCATTTACTTTTACAATCGATGTTGTAAAAGTTTTAAAGGTAGCGAATTCCGAAATTATGCGCATATCCCGTATTGGATGCATATCGGAATGTCAAAGCAAGCTTCATCCCCTTGCGCGCTTACACAGTTCAACCCAAACCAGATTTCAATTTCCAGTGCTCAGAGCCAACCAGTAGACAAGGTTGAAGATCGCAAAGGATATTGGGAACATATACCGGCAGCACTTATTGGTGAGTACGCTGAGATCGGCCTTCTCAGTGTCGGTGGACTGGTTACACGCCAGACAGCACGTGCGTATACCATCTCTACACTGTGACGTGTCTTCAGCTCTGTTTTCTTGGTAGGAGATCAGGTGAACGTGGCCATTTGCATCAGCTACATAGTTTGGTTTGAAACCGTGTTTACACTGGAACACTACGCGGTTGTTCTGGGGCTTGAAAAGATGAACAAAAAACAGAGCATCAGCGTCTGCCTTATAAGACTTTATTTTACGATTTAAAGATTTTTTATTGGTTTAGGTCACTTCATCGCAGGGCCCAGTTGTTCAAAACCCGGTTAAGCTAGCCGTATTGCTGAGTTTCATGAACTTTGATTCCAATTAAATTACTAACCAACGAAGCCTCTTCAAAAAGGTTTTTTTCCTTAATTTTGACTTAGCCTTTTCCTTGCCACCAGCTTAAAATTAGATTTTAAAAGCATTTTTAATGAGCGAAATGAAAACCTTGGTTAAAGTTAAACGTTAATCGGCTTTCAAACAACTTGGCCACGGGGTTTGATAGCTTATTTGTAAAGGATTTACTCTGGTATCGTTAGCGTCATGGATTGAAATTCCATTGTGGTTCCAGACATTTGTAGTTTTGTTTTGTGGCTTGCGACGATCACCTGATATAGGGTTAGCACGGAATACAAAATTATTTTTCCATTCCTTCTAATTTCATACCTTCCCTTTTTCCTCTTCCTCTTTCTTTTTCTCTATTTCCTCTTCTTTGGAGCGGAGTCTGTACACAAGTAAGTCGGTAACAAGAGTAGAGAACACAAAGATGAAGGAGCCGAGGAGATACCAATCAATGGCCTTAGCATAACTGACCCGAGGCATTGTCGAGTTACTGGAACCAAGCAGGAACACGATCGTGAGTATCGTCGTGATACCGAGTGAGAGTCGTTCTCCGATGTAGTATCGATCCATCCAGAACGAGATCCAGCTGAGGGAGACCATCACAATACAGGGAATGTAGAACTGAATGAAGTAGAACCCCATGCGACGGTGAAAGGTAAAGGTCACTATCAGGTTTTTGTAATTTCCTAAAACGAGGATTGAGAGAATGAGCTTTTTTTCTTTTTAACAAATTGAAACTGCAGTCCAATCCAACGTACCGTAAAAAAAATATTCAAAAGATAAATACATTTTACAAATCTCTCAATGAATAGATCAATAGATAGAATGATGAAATACCAACTTTAACCGTTCCAAAGAATCTCCTCGCCATGGATCTTTTCGTATGACTTCTGTAACCGTAGCATATAGCTGATAACTAATTAGATGGGAGCTAATCAGAGGTCAGAATTGGTTATACATAGACGGAAGCCAATCAGAGCGTAGGATTGTTCATACTTGGATGGTAGCCAATCAGAGCGTAGGATTGCTTATACTCAGACGACGGCAAGTCAGAGCGTCGGATTGTTCATACTCCGACCTTAGCCAATCAGAGCGTAGGAATGATCACACTTAGATGGGAGCCAATCAGAACACAGGATTGCTCATACTCAGGGGTTATTATCTTAATATATCAATGGAATTTAATTTGACTAACCTGAAACATAAGATTCGTTTTTCGATTCCACATCAAATTTAACAACGTCGAATTCTGCTAACTCCTCATTGAATATAGTAATAGGCTCGTCTTCCTTCCATCTAAAGTCCATCTCTTCAACAGTGTGACGGACTGAAAAAAAAAAAACCAAACGAATTAACTTTCCAATAACAAGTGACAGCTTTGTACATCCATTGGGAAAGTTGGCCAGGTTCATTCGGCAGGATGTTCTTTCCATTCCTTTCCCTCCCTCCCTTCCCCTCTCTCACCCCGCCCCACCCCACACTTACAACTTTCCAGTGTCAAATGACATCGTTGTACATCCATTGGAAACTTGACGAGGTTCATCTGACAGGCCCCTGCTATCCGCACATAAGCGAAGTAGAAAACCTGCCCTATGCCGTTAATCAGCACAAGCTGATTGGAAGTGAAGACCTCGTAGTCATTGGCGTTGGTGATGTAAGTGTCTGGAAGCCATATGCGTCCAACATCAGTAGCTCCCAGTGCAAGCGATGCGTCGATACCGTGAGCCAGACGTTTATCAACCCATTGTTGGCGAAGGTAGACAAACACCTCGAATTCCTGAAAAAAAAATTTGTTTGAAGTTTTACATCGAGGAGAACGTACAAACCTACTTGAAGAGTAGAAACTAACTGAGGCAGGTTCAAAGTGAATGGGTTTAAGCGGGGAATGGCGCTGAGTTAGGGAGGGGCCAAACACGCTGAAGTCACATGCAAGCATGGGTGGGAAATCACTAAACTATTGACCCTCAGACTATTGGACAATGCTTCTTATGGTGACAGGCACAGCCAGACATTGGCTTAGACATAAAAATGCTACCACCTAATGTCTGCACAATGAAATAATAGAGTCAGAGTTAAAAGAGATACTTGCCATATTTGATTCTTTGATCTCACTGAACGCTTTTATTGCCATGCTTACGTTTACAATTTCAGGATAGCCTACAAGAGAAAGGCACCAATCTGTCACCCAAAGTTAATGAACGTACCGAGCAACTGTAAATCAATTAATCCACCCATCTATCCATCATTCATGTATGTTGTTCTATACAATGTAGGAGCTCATGGCGTTTGAGAAATGCAGTGCATTGTAATTTTTGATCAAAGATACCGTAATTAATTAAGTGGAAGAAAGATCCTCGCAGTCAGTGATTAAATAACGTTTTCCATCCATCTTTCCCCACCGACCAACCAATCAATCAATCAATCAATCAATCAATCAATCAATCAATCAATCAATCAATCAATCAATCAATCAATCAATCGATCAATTAAAATATCAATCAATCCGACCGATCTATCGATAAGTCAGTCACTCAGTCCGTCCGTACGTCCGTCCGCCCGTCAGTCGATCGATCATTCACTGAAAAGGTCAGTCCGTTTAGCTATCTGTGTCATCGACACCAAATTTTGATCTTATAACTGAGGCATTTGCCATTCGTTATTTTTTAAAGACGCTGCAGAATTGACGGTTCTTAGCCTTGCTTTTGGTCATCAGAAGAGCAAACAAAGTTCCAACAGATTCTGTAATTAAATTGAACAAAAATCTAATTTTGGTTATACATATGGTAAAAGTAAATTTCATAAGACGCACAATTCGGAGACAGGTCATAACATAATCAATAATCGATATTTAATAAATGATCGATTACTTACCAGTGACATTAGGTCTTGTCCTTTTGTCGTAATATTTCTTTCTCAATAGTCTATCCAGAATGTCAGAAGCATTTGCTACCTCTTTGCGTTTAATAGAAGGGCTTTCTACATTTCCGCTGAAATAGATAAAAATAATTATCACGAACAAGAGCAAAAAAGAGATAAATATAATTTCATTAACCTTTTAACCCCTAAGGCAAAACGACATTTTATCCAGAACCAGGACTAGAAACTCAATGCCCATGTGTGATATACAATTTTAAAGCTACTCATGAGTGTACTTCATAACTGATGTAATTATAAATGACAAAAGTCATGGTTTTGAGATAAATGGGCTTAAGACGCAAAAATTTTAAGTTCAAAAACGTCCCAATCCTTGTTTATATTAGGTATACCCTTAACATATAGCTTATTTTGCAGTTCTCAACATGTTTGTTAATGTGAGAGATGTCTTAAGACCCACAACTTCTTGGGGAAAAAGTTGAAAAGTTATGGGGGGGGGGGGGGCAACCATATAACATATAGGAGGGGGTTACGTTTTCGTACTTTTAATGTGTAGATCTTCACAAGACCATCTTGGTGTCAAAACTTCATAGAAAGACAGAGTTAAGACATTATGTGCCAATTAACACTCTAAGGGATTAAAGGGTTAAACAAACAAGTAAATGAATAACTATTAAGGCGTTGTTACCTTTGTTATACAAGGCAATGGTATATTATTCTGCCAGCTTCACTAAGTAACGAGATCACGTTTTCTAGTCTTCTTTTTACCGCAAGAATCAGTCTGTGTTTTATTTCGTATTACGTCTGATAATCATATCGATGTGACGCTACTTTCTCAGAACTAACACTAACCCTTTAAGAACTAACAGTGATCAGCATCAAATTTCTCCTTGTAATATCAATGCTTTACAACCCCTGAGGTGACCCAAGTTGAATGTTCTTGATATTGTCATAACTTCTCCCCAGTACTTTTGTAAGATAAGTATGGGGACAAGATAGGAGAATTTGTTCTTTAATATTAGAGGTTAAAGGGTTAACGAAGCAGGTGTGTGTTTTCAAAGCTCCCGAAGAGCGTTCGGGCTCGAAAGTAAGTTTCCGTACCCCGTTTTTTCAGATTGCTAGTTGTTTTTCGTACAAACTAGTTCAATGTGTTTCTTAATCTTGAAAGACTTAAAATGTTTTTACTTTCAATGTTTTTAAAAATTCAAAACTATTTTTTTTTTCACCACGAAAACTATTGATTACTTGTTTATTGTAAATAGTAAATTTTAATGTTATGTTTATACATATAAGAAGGCATAAGTCTTATTTTACTTTACAATTTTATTACAGTTATTGTTTATGTATCTTTTATATTATTTACACGACCCCACAAGCTGCAAAGCTTAAATACTCATCGTGTCTAAGTAAAAGGTTTTACTTACTTACTTACTGACTGACTGACTGACTGACTGACTGACTGACTGACTGACTGACTTACTTACATACTTACTGACTTACTTACTTACGACATACATTCATAGAAAGTTACAGTAAATAAAAGACTTATTTTTTGCGTATAAAATAGTTTTTCGGGTCTGAAATCTTCTCTGGAGTTTGAGAAACGCACTATGGCTGGCAGTTGGCTTGGTAGCCCAGTTGGTAGAGCACTGCCCGGTATCGAAGACGGCATGGTCTTGAATCCCATTCAAGCCTGAAATTTTCCCGTTTTTGTTTTTGCAGCTGTGTAAGTTACGTAAGGTTCTCGATGTATATAAATATTTCCTCTCACCAAGAAAAAATAAATTAAATAAGTAAACTAAGAGAACTATTATTTTGAACAGCATACATACCTGTGTGAAATTTTCATAGGGAGCAAAAGGCACAACAGAAGCCATTTTGACATCAATCGTAAGGACGCCATATTGAATCCGACTTCTGCAGCTGGCTACTAAGACGAAACGAATTAGTAGAGAAATGTTTCAGGTATTAAATTTTGTGGTCATGCGCAAACGATAATTGTGAGAGAAGAACCAATGTCGCGTTCAGCAATGAAACTTATGCCAGTACCTGCACGTGAAACAGTGAACACTAAACATGTGATTCTATGCTGATTCATTCAGAGGATCGCATGATCAATAATTCACCAATGATACAGGTCTAAAAGGTAACTCGTTGACCCCCAAAGCAACCAAGTTCAAAGCATCTATTAAACGAAGGTACAAGGTATTGCTCAATGGCTTTCCTTTGAAAGATCTCACTTAGGATATTCTCACAACTTTTACCGCGTAAGAACATACAGTGAAGAGTAAGGAGAATAGACAGGTTGATATTAAGGCTAATTAAAGATTTAAAGAATACGAATGTTTGGTTTTATCAAATTGATAACTAAAGGTTAATTGGCCACGGTAAAGAGATTCGAGTGCTGACGTTTCGAGCGTTAGCCCTTCGTCAGAACGAAGCGATTCGCTCTGACGAAGAGCTAACGCTCGAAATGTCAGCACTCGAATCTCCTTACCCTGTCCGTGGGTAATTTACCTTTAGTTATCAGCTCTGTTGATAAAACAAAACACTCCTTCTACTCCCCACCGACGCAGTACCACAGTGTCTTTAGAAACTAGCCCCCTTATCCATTTGTTTAAAGAATACTAGTTTTTAATCGATTTTTGAAAGGTTACACGGAGAAACCATGGAGGTCTTTGTACTTTAATTTGCTTTCGAATTAACTGTTTCCTCATAATATTTTGGCAGCGAGATTTTGAAATTCTAACGTAATTTTCAATTTGCAATTTTCACGAAATATTTAAAAACACTTACGGTTCTTCATGATTCTTGTTTTAATTTATAACTTTTTGACTATGTGATCCTGCAGAAATATCTATGATGTGCTCTGTAATCTAAGAGATGAAGTAAGCTTTTGAATTTATAGTTTGTTGAACATGAAATCATTAAAATTTAAAAGAACGCGGGATACTTTAATCATGATTATGGAAATATTACAGACTTAAAAAATGTGGCCGAAAAAATTTAAAGCACCCATATTTAGAAAATTTCTTGAAAGAGAAAAAAAGTCTCAATGATAAATTAGAACCTCAATATTTGATGTCCATAAGAACAGTGGATACTTAATGGACAAAAAAAAAACTGCAAAAAACAAACAGAGCATTTAAAATCAACCCTTTGGAAAGGTTTTAACCCTACAGAGATTTCTTACAAAACAACTGAAGCTTGCTTTAAAAATTTGGCTCAGTTAAAGATTTGACGTCTTATTCTGTTAAATTTTTCATCACTTCAAACCAACCACATTCTAGGATCTTCGAGCGTCCTAAATCTTTCCCACATACGAAATTTTGCTTCTCAAAAATATTTTCTGTCACTTTTTCAGGCTATATAAAGCTGAATTCCTGCAAGTTTCAATATTGAGAATAGACATTACATTTCTTTACTCTTTATTATCCGGTGTTACGGTAGGATATTAATTCGATGTACACAAACAGACGTAAAATTAGTACAGTAACTATTCAAAACATTGTACTAGTCTAATACTTTTAAAATGTAACTTTACCAGCAAAATTATTTCCTACCTGCCTCAGTTTCAAAGATTGCTGTATTTGAAGTCCGCGTTAAAAGTTATTCACCAGGAATTACGTAAATATCAGACCTCCGTTGAGATGCAGCTGGTCTCTAGCAATACTGACTGGTCTCGTATTCAAGCTGGGTGGATAACTGCACGGCAATAATGCAAATTACAGACCAGCAGAGAATTAATAGACATATAGGTGCTACTTTCATCTAACTACTAAGATCTCATCGACAACTTTGGCTAAAAAATAAAACGGCTAAAATTACCCCACATCACACTGCTGCCAAATAGGGTAGCGCTCTGCATTAATATGCCAACTACGCGGTAAGCAATGTTTTGCTTTTCAGAAGAAAATGTAAACAGACCCTTAGGCGTTATTTTATTTTATTTAAAAAAAAACTGAATAAATTAAGGAATTAAGGATCTCGTTTTTGCTTGGGAGAAACTAGCTGATGCTTGCGAATCAGGCAAGAAATTGATTTCTGGTTGCAAAGCGAGATAAAAAAAAAAGAAGAAAAAAAAAACGGGAAACACTTTGATGAAATTTAATAAGTCTATTTTCGTAGATTGTCATAAATGAGAACTTCAATCGGAGGCAATATAAACAAGTGGGTAAGAACAGTTACAGAGCTGCTTCGATTTTTGGCAAATAAGTCGCCTTTCATGTTTCATAATTTCTCTTCCTGTTCTAAGTTAAATAAATACCGTTCCATCGCGAAATTGTTGTGATTTATCCGCATTTTTGTCGTTAGAGAAGTTTAATAGTCTTTATTGAATCCTGTGGTGTTGTACTGAATAATTAAACAGTCCGGATGCCTGTTCACATCCCACATTATTCTTCCTGTGTTTAATAATGCACGGAAAAGAGAATGTCTTCCTCACTGAGCTCGAGAATTTGTTGTAAAGTAGAAACATTCCAAGAAAACATTAAATTAGATTTATTTTTTGACCTAAGTGATACACCAGATGTATTATCCAGACAAACGCCGATTAGGATTTACATTTAACTTAATTTCCCGCTAACAATAAGCAAAAATTATATTTATCATACTTATCCCAAAATTAACTTACAAGGAAAAAACTTCACCGCCGATTTTACCACAAAATAATTTCCCGCGAACACTTGGCGAATCAACTCAGTTAGGTGATAAGTACAGAGTAATACAAGCACAAGAATCCTTAGGGGAGGTACAGGTGAAGGGTTTTGAAAGTACGTAATGCCTCTGGGATAGGGATAGGGAAAGGGGTTTGGAACAATGAGGGAGGGGTCGGGGTAATGCTCTCTTCTGCCACCTCCGAGGGTTTGATGTTTGAGTAATTTTAGTGTGAACGGAATATATTTCGCTTCCAGGTATAAACTGAAATATGGCTATTTGCAGGTTTGGTCTTAAAATTAGAATGATTTAGTGGTTACCGTAAGAATTCGATCATACACTCCCTCTAATTTAAACGCAGCGTCCAAGCCAATACCCTTAAAAAGATATCAAAATTAAGGAGTCAGGGAGCATTCGACACTAGAAATGCCTGAAAATGTAGGTATTAAATGCAGTAAATCTGATTTTTTTAATGTCTTTTTTTTGGGGGGGGGGGGGGGCAACCCCCTCAACCCCCCCTGTATCTATTCCTGCGAGCAAATATGGAAGATCTCAAATAAGTCCTGAAATGAAGCTAGAGCACAGAACCCATTCCCCCCCCCCCCCCCCCGTCTAGTCCTAACTACTTTGTAATTGAAAGTAATTGCAGTTTTTCAATTTGGTGAATAACTTGATGGAAAACCCAATTCTGTATTAATTAAAACTAGTTACCAAAGATTAATTAAGCTACTGTTATTATAATTTGGCGCTAACCGGAGTGACAGAATTGAAGACACAAATCTATGTGAGGTATGAACCGTTTTTTTATTCGCTCAAATTCCCATAAATTGCACAAAAAAAACAGTGCAAAAAAGCCATGCTGTACTTAAGTTAGCGGCTGCAGCCTACCCATTCACGCGTACTTCATAGGTCGCTTTTTATTTTCCTGCTGTTGTAAGCTTAGTAGCTTGTGATGTTATGCGCCAGTTTTAGAAGCAAGGTTTTTAAGTCTCCAATAATGTGGGAACCGGTTGATTTGGGTACGTTCTTGAGGTTGCCTTGCTTCTCTTACTGCGCATGTTCATTGAAGCGTAATTTATTTTTCTGATAATTTTTCCCCCATCGGGCCAATAAGAGCAAGAAATTCTGCAAGTAAAATAAAGAAATAAATAAACATTGTTATTGCCAAGGGTGAGTGGATATCAGAACATCAATATACACGTCAAGGAAGGGATACTCGTGTGAGGGGGTATTCCGTGCATTAGGTCAAAGATTTTGAGTATTTTTATCGTCTGTTTTGGTATGGTTTAGAATGGAAATGGATTAATCACAAAAAGCTATGTTACTGATCATGATCATCATCATCGTCATTATCATCGTCATCATCATCATTATCATCATCATCATCATCCCCAATCCCACCACCACCACTATCATCATCGCCGTCATCAGTACAATCCGGGTGTCGTTATCATCTAGAGTACAACTCATATTTCGTACATCTATTCTATTCAAACCCCCTTCTCTGCACGTCCTCTAAGAAATAAAGGAAAGTGAAGGAGAATTTGTAGGTGGATAACAGAACTGATAGTGAAAATACAAAACTGAATGCAAGGCTGGCACTACGGCAAAGGGCGGATTTATTAGTGGCTAATTCTATTAGTCGAAATATTGGCCACTAATAAATCTGCCCTTTGCCGTAGAGCCAGCCTTGCATTCAGTTTTGTATTTTCACGTTCAAGTGACGCCTGACACGAGGTCTTTCACAAGAGAGATCCGGCAAAATTACCAGCAAGTTTAATTCCTGCGTTGTGTGGACCTCTGCATTCAAAGGTTTTTTTTTTTTTTTTTTTTTTTTAGAACTGATAGTTCAGTACCTTGGTATGAAACTCTTTTATCTTGGTCCAGCTTGACGCTTGCTATCATCTCGTTTAGTTCATCACGTGGTATTTTGTTGTCCATATTTAGTATAATGTAGCGTAACTCCGCTGACTCGATGTACCCCTTGTTGTCGGCGTCGAAGATTCTGAATGCTAGCATCATGTCAGCTTCTCGTTCGTCTGGTGATATCTGATCCTCCATCAACTTTACAAACTCTGGAAAGTCAATGACATCATTTTAATTTCCTAGTGCAATAAGCAAGTAAATACCTTTTGATATACGTGTTGTTGCTTAAATTTGCTTTTGGTTAATTTAAAAAATTCAGACCGGTTAAAAAACTTATTTTCCTTTGTCTTCGATTTATTGCCTTAATTTTGAACAAAGAATAATAAAAATAAAACTGGCTTTAAAAAATTAAGAGTAAAATAGGCTAATGGTGCTCTCTTAAGTAGTGCTACTTATTATGAGTCTTCTACTATTAGTGAAATCTTTTAGTGTGACGTGACAGCTATCCAACACTGCTTTCATCGATCCACAAGGCGGTTATAATATTCCAGTCCGTAGATGAAATCCTCAATTGTGATCATAGGAGTTCTTCAAGTTTGTTTCTGTAATTATTTTTGTTTTTGCCTTTTTTGGCACTTTGTTGTTAATTAGGAGGGAAAATCAGAACTTCCTTCGAAACCAACGCTTTTATCGCACAAAACTGGTAAAGTTTGAGAGAAACCCGGAAGATTTTAACTTCCTACTATGAATAAAACTACATAACGAGATTGCAAATTATGTTTATCCAGATAAAATCGAAATATTAAATCAATGTATCCAGAAATAGTCAAAACAATATTTTAAAGTGGCAAACGAAGGCGACCTTCTAGTTACCATAAAACATTTACTTATTTAAAAGAGGAAATGCTATGATCTAAAAGGTAGTTTTCGTAATTTAAGAATACTGAATTTAAAAAGGTGCAACCAAACCTGAATTCACTTTTCTTTGTCGCCGAAGAACCATGTCTTCGTTTAGAACTCTGAATTTTTTGTCGAGTCGGTTCTGGTCTGCACCGGCGTTTTGTTATGATTTTTGATGTTATAAATACGTTTTAAGCTTTTTTATGTTTTTTTCTTAGAGGTACTTTCCCCCCAAACTCAAAGCTCAATGACGTAGCTATTGATTCTAAATTGACGCCCCCTGCCGTCCGCTGACGCAAATCCAAACCTGCAGCTGATGTAGTCATTGTTATACCAGTAGGGTCACGTTTCACAAAATAATTAACTAAAATCGGAATCATTTGCCAGTTTGATCGCTAACACTACTCTATACTCTGTAGCTGACAGATTCTTAAGGGAAAAATCAATTAGCCCTCCGATCTAATTTCTTGTTTTAATTTTAGTTATTTCATTTAACGTTTTCTTTGTGTAAACCACGCCGTTAGCGAGGCAACGTGCGTGGTAAAAATTGATTTGTTTTGAAATTTTTAAATCTCAGTACAGAAGTCGCATTGGTTTTATACCATAGTCGCATGGCATTAAGCCATAGTGGCATGGTATTATGCCATAGTGCCATAATATTTTAGACTAAAATTTAACGTGAAATGATTTACCATCTTGCGGAGACGTTTGAGGACAGGAAAAATCAGTAAAAAAATAAACATCAAAGTTTTTATCTCGAAAGTTTTTCTGTTATTGTTAATATTTTTACAGCTTTGGCTTTGGTTAAAAAATATCTTTTTATATAGGACCTGATCATTTCGGACGGCCTAAAGTTGAATAGTTTATAATAGGGAAATTTTAGGTCGGAAAGGATTCTCTGATTTTTGACATGATATTTTTTTCCTTGAGTTTTCAGCACCGGATAATGAAGTAATATCTATTTTGTTACTTTAATACCACGTAATCCCACGCAGTGCCCTCAGACAAGAAATTGGAATTCATTAAGCATAGCAAAAGTTATCTTGGAGTGAAAAACTGAAGCACGCTTTACCAGCGTGTTCTGTTGATGTGTTAGTTAAGATAAGACCACGCATAGTTTTTCTCTAAAGCTTAATTTACCATGAACTGATTTCTTGTACCATCTGACCAAGAAGGTCGATAAAAAAGAGAAAAACAGAAGAAAAAAAAAAAAAAAGAGAAATACAATCAACAAACTTCTTTTATCATTAGATATAAAATTTTGAGTTTTTCTGTTCGTTCAGGTCTAGGCCGCTTCGTGACATTTCTATCGCCAGAGTTGAATAGTTAATTTTGAAACGAAGAAATCTTAGGACGCAGCGGAATCTCATTCCCGGATTTTTGAGCTGATAGTCCTTTATCGACAGAATAAAAAAGTTGCATTGGATAATGAAGTAATATCTATTTTGGTTACGAAAATACCCCGCTTGCAATCCCACGCTTTGCGGGCTTCAGACGCGGAATAGGAATTCATTAAACAAAAGTTATTTTGGAGCGAAAAACGGAAGCACACTTGACTAACGTGCTGCGCTGATGTGTTATTTGATATTTTTAAACAATTATTGCACGAGCGCGCGTTGGATATGAAATGATAGATAGCTAACGAGGCGCGCAGCGCCGAGTTGGCTAAAATCGTACCATATCCAGTAAGCGTGAGTGAAATAATTGTTTTATTAAAACAATCCAGATATATTGCTAGATCTTTTGCTGATTTCGTTTTGCAAGAACAACAAGAAGACAATTTAATGGTCTCGCTCCTATATTATGCCCACTAAGCCAGTGAAATATTTGAAATTGCATTATACAATGATCCAGTTTATAATAATATTTAATTTCAATACAGTAAAATATTTTTGACGCAAAATGCTGAATACGTAAGAATAGAAAAATGAGTTGTAATTGAGACCGAAGTATATCAACGTTTATAAAATATTCCATCACTCCGTCAAGCTTGGAAGATAAAAATGATGGAACTGTTTTCGGTTGGATGAAGTAAAACTAAGTTGCTTGGCCACGAAAACGTAATTTCCCTAAAGCGTTGTACGATGTATAATTTATACAATAAATATATATTGTGTTTGAACATTTGGTGGTGAATGACACTTTACACTTCGAATTCACAAACATTAACTGACTTTGATTGGCAGTTTAATTAACAAACTGAAAATCTGATTAAACTATACATTCATATTCATGAAGCTGATTTTGAGTCAAAACAGAAGCTAACTCACGCCGATTATCGGCGTGTTCATTCTCGGCTGATTCTCAGTTCATTTTCAGTTAATATTATAGAAAAAGAGAAAGACTATATTGTATAACGCAAATTATAATTTAAAAAGGTGGGACCTAGCTAGCTACAGATAACAAAATCTGTGAAATAGTGTCCCTCGTTGTTTTTTGAAATTATCAGTTATAACTAGTTTTCATGCTGTCTTTTTCTCACTTCTGTTCCGCCTTAATTCTCATTAAAAATAATACCAGGAAACCAGTATTTACGCGGTCATATTCCCCGAGGGTGACCGCTTAATGTATTGGTCTTTAAGCAATTGCAGAAAAAATTGTGACTGCTGTTCTTTTACACTTTTGTATTGGTTTTCCTTACGTCTAAGGGCGAAATTTGAATACTATTTTTAGTATTTATTTATAACATTTAACCGTTTAAGCCCTAACAGTGGTCAGCATCAATTTTCTCCTTGTGACATCAATGCTTATTCAAACCCTGAGGTCATAAGAATTAAGGATATGATCACCCAAGGATCACGTCTTTGTTGGCAAAATAATTTCTCAAGGCGACTGTAGATCACTTTGTAACTCATGCAAACTAGTTTTATAGGTTTTCTAAATCGCTATGGTCAAAGGTTCTTACTGGTCTCTCTTCAGGAGAGGTTTTGACGTACACTTTTCCGTCAAGTGTCCATACGCTTAGAATCAATCCTAGACATTTTTTCGCTGACTTTCTTCACTACACCTCGGCTAAGAGAGGTTAAGTTTTGATTACGGACACACCTTGCGGCTGAGGAATCCGGGTGAAGATCGGATAGCATTTTATGCTTTAGGCTGGCCCTTTTCTTGAAGAGATTTGTTTGGGCTTTGTGATTGGAAAATTTCACCAATATCGCCGGTTTCTCACCTTTACTGTTCATTTAATGGAATATATCTCTGTCATCTTCTGTGATCACAGATCACTGTGATCACTGTGTAATGCTCTAGCTAGCTTTAGCACAGCTTCCTCGGTTGACGTGTACGCGTCCTCTGGGATTCCATGGATTATTAGTTGATAATATGAATTTACCCTTGTTATTGTTATTTTTCTGCTGCTGCTGTAAATAGTTATTGAAAAACCTCGTGAGGAGTTTCTATTAAAGTTATCTAATTGAGAAGATCACTGCAGGCAGTTTCTAGCCGCTGGATAGACATAAGAATAATTTTTGACCATCGTATACAGAGACATTTTCTTGACAATGTCTACAGGTCGTTTGACTACGGATCTGTCATTATATCGTTTTAGCACGCGCGCATGCTCAAACCTCAAAACGTACCACCACAGTCACCACCGTAAAGTTTTACTAAAGCCATTAACTTCTTTCTTTTCTCCTGTTATTTGTTATTTTATTCCTATGTTCTTATACACAATGTAAATATTATATCCAAGTGTGAATAAACTGAAACTGTACCACATGGAAGAGAAAATGACTACATTGTCATATATATACATGGCTGAATCTCAGTTTAAGTCAGTAAGGTGGAACCGTGGTGCCAACGAAAGGGATCTGTCTCATATGGTCTAGGGGCCGACTTTTCTCTCCCTCATTGTCTTGTCGGGGACAAGGTATCGGAAAGTATTGCGGAACCATCTCCGGCTGACATAAGCGAACTCTCGTGGTGCATCGTCATGGTACAACGCTCCGGCAAAGCGTCCAGAGGTACCGCTGTCGGCTGTTTTTTTCTCTCGTTTTCAGCCATTTTGTCTTAAACTTGCCATGTGGAAGAGACAGTGATTACTTTAGTAATATCGATTAAAAGGAATATTAACAGAGAATGCGTGGCACGTGACTCGATTTACCAAGGCTGGTAGCAAAGAAGATTGGGATAATTTGGCTCAACATTTTGGTGTACGATTTAATCTTGCTTTTATTTGTACTAAATTCATCTCATAATGATCGAAAACTTCATCGAAGGAATCTTTAACGCGCTTTAAAAAGAAAGTGAATTTTCTGAGTTTTTAAACATAAAGTTGAATTTTCGGCAAATTACTAGAATATTTCGCACTTCAAATTAAAGAGTGCCTACAACTGTTATTTGCTATATTTGCTGTTTAGCCTTAGTACAAGAGAAAAAAAATCGATTTATTTAAAGGCTATATTAGCAAAAATGGCGAGGGCGATTTTTAGAGGATGAAACAAAAAATCAAAACTTATGCGTCCTTTTTATAAAGACAAATAGGGTTTAGTTATTTGGAATGAAAAAACAATAATTTAGCAATTCTGAGAGAATTAATTAAGCTGTTTCAGTAAATGTGTAATTTTTAAGAGAGTTTGGTGTAACCCCAAAATCATGTGTTTTAACTGGCTTAATTTTATGTGCTTTTTCAGGTGGCTATAAAAAAAAAATCCCCCCCCCCCCCAAAAAAAAAAAAAAAAAACAAGCGAATCTGCCCAAATAGACACCATTTTTGTTCATTGTATACGTTGCTGGTCTTGTGCAGAAGGTATGAAGGAAATCTATTTTCTATCTAAATTTGAGTGAGTGGTTCTTAAGCCGACAAGCTCTTAAGAGCTACTGCCTAACTGTATTACAAGTATAAATGTCTAGAAACCCTTAGTATAAACGGGAAAATATCTGGAAAGATTTAAAAACCATGATTGGGAAGAAGTTGTTCTCAAATCTATCTGTCCAGCATTTTGGCAGGGTGTAATAGACCCTTTTCGCTCTGCGGGTGGACCCTAACCCTAACGAAGGCGCCAAAGGGTTGCTTCGCGTGACGAGCCTTAGTACTCCTGTGACACTCCTGTGGGCATATGAAAAAATTCCGTTTCCTCAGCGCTCCATTTAATTAAGTCAAAGACTGCGCGAGTCCGTTTGACTGAACAAGTCAAAGCAGGAAATTGGGAGGAACTTTGTTTCTCAGATTATAGCACGGATGCCAACCAACTGAGTTTGTGATAACTACTGAGTTTATTGAGAGTTCGGGATGTCTTTGTAGAGATGAGTTGCGCGTTATTGCCTCACATGAACTAAAAGGAGAAAAATGACTAAACAAAACAAAACAAGCGAATTTAGTTTGTAATAAAACACTTTATTTTTGTGGATCCAAAGCCATTTGTATTTTAGTATTGACAAACAACATATACTAAGTACAGGTCGCTTGGTTATAAAGTTTGCGACAAGTTGAAAAGTAGATCATTTAATTCAGTAATAGCAGCTTTTGAAAATATCCCTGTTTTGTTGGACATCTGCAGCTGAAAGCGAAAGCAAATTGCAATAAGTAGGCTGGACAGGGCATTTCTAAAGTAGAAATGGAGCAATGTTTTAGAAGTAATGATTGCATGGTACGGATGATCATTCAGGCGTCATGGTAATCGGCTCATGGTCACTAAGGAGAAAATTTAAATACTCGAAATGTCGTTTTCGATAGTGGGCCAGACCGGAATCATTAGATGATGTGAATCCTAGAAAATTTTGTTAATAATCCCATCTTCCGATTTTATCGGAGCTGCTTTTGGCTTTCTGTAAATATCAGCTTGTACGAGTAAAACCGAATATCTGACGCGATGACTCTCGGAAGGCCATTGATCCGAATAGATATCACCCGAAATAAATCGCTGGGTGCTCCTGGTAACAATAAGTTCGTCACAACGTTAACTTGTTACAACAGAAATACTAGAATAAACGTTCTGCAACAAGCCTGTTGTTACCTCTTATTATTTCTTCCTATCTGACGAACTGCATTTGATCTGAGAGACTTTAGCAAGGTTCCGTGATATGTTCTAAAATGTAACAGGAAAGTGAATAAGTAAATGCTTCAAAACACGCCAAGATTCGAGAAAATCGGTTAGAGGGAAGGGTAAGAATGTTTTAGTCCAAAAATAATTATCCATTAAGTGATTATAATACCGTGACAGGGCCACTCTTGATCGTGGCGCGACAATACTTGTAGCACTTGGCATTTAATTATTTTGCCACACAAAGAAATTACAAACAAGACACAAGGAGACGTTTTGCGGAATTATACGCACACTTTTCAGAACGTACTCTAAGTTAATTGTATTTGCAAACTCTTGGGTTTAAGATTTTATAGAGACTCAAAAGCTTGAACCACCGAACATCCGTCAGCTTGTGAAGGAGAGATTTGGCTGAATTATACGAGAACTGTTCAGAAAGTACTGTTACTTGTATTTTCAAGTTAACTCTAGGATATAGGATTTTATCAACTGACCAAACGAGGTGAACACTGTGATTGCCGAATCTAATTCTCCCCTTACATGCATCACTGATTGTGTATAAATGAAGAAAAGAGAATTCGGTTACTGATCAGTAACTTACCACCCAGGTCATAGTCGTAAAGAGCTGATTTGTTTTCTTGTCTCTTACATCGCTTCGAACTAGTCTCCATACTCCCTCCGACTTTGGCTTCGCTGGGGCGTGTGGTAACACATCGTCCAACGAGTCTAAGTCAACTTCAGTTCTTAAAATTGATTTTTGACAGGTTACTTCATATTTATTATGTTGGCTATTTCCCTCCACATTTTTAAATGTAAGGCCTATTAACTATTATCAAAATGTTGATCAGTCAATCAATAAATCAATCAGCCAGGCAAGCTCTGGCTAGATAGAATTGTTAAACTTTGCGTTCTAGGTAGATAGATCTAGACAGACAGACAGAAAGAGAGACCGCCAGGTAGGCTGACAGACAGGCAAATAGATAGCAGGCAGCTAAGCCAAGACACGCAAACAGATATAAATTGAATTACACACTAATATTTTAAAATGAAATAAAAACCCTAAATTTTCCAAGTCTCTTCCTTATATGTTTTATAGTATGGTTAAGAAAGTATATGTGAAACAAACAGAAACATAATGACAATAACAATATGCATATTTACGCATACTTCAAAACAACAATGTTAAAAAAAGTTCTTCCTTTATCCTCTAATAGGAGATTAACCGTACCTCATTAGTGTAGTAAGACTTAGCGTACTGTTATCCATCTGTTCTTTGACAGTTCAGAATCTTACTCAAATCATGTACTCAGTCAGAGCTTTTCGAAACGTCATCAATGCAACCTGTGATGTCACGTGGCATCTTAAATGGTGAAAAATGCTGCGAGACAAACAAACAAAACACACAAAAGAGACCACAATTTGTGAGCTTCAAGGGCAAAAGTCGTATCCCGGGTCATTTTTAATCAAAATAAAGCAAGCCTGCGTTCCTGTTTGTGGCTTTTACGCATTGCTGGGCATTCCTCACTGAACATCTGACCCTCGTGCGAAATAAGCGCGCATTCGAAACAAGGCAGGTTTTCTCTACCTCTAAGCGCGGCAATAAAGAGGAAACAGTAATTCCTCGTATATGGTGACTTGTGCTTGTCCATCCCGATTAGCTACGAACATATTCCGCGTTGAGACGCTCTTCCTGATTGCCGCTATATCGATAGAGGATGCCGGAAATAACCCTGGAAAATGAGAGATTCGTGTTTATGTAGTATTTGTCATAAGATGTTTTTGGTTCCACCACAGCTAGGAAGGATTAATTATTTTGACATTACTGATCCAGTGATTTGTTTTACAACGTTATGAATGAATGAATGAATGAATTAATTAATTAAGTCATCGTTATGCATTAATCGCGCTCGATTGATATCGATTATCACCGATCCATTATCGATTTTATCATTCGGGAAACGTGGGACAATGACGACCAGGACGCAAGTTGAAATAAAGCTGTCCCTGATAATATTAGATTTCACGGATTTTATTACTTTCTTGTTTATTCCTTCCGCCTATGGGCACGATAATAGAATTAGAAGGTGACCAACAGCACCAAGCGAGAAGGATCACAGGAAATATTGGTGACGTCAGGCACTCTGCGAGCATGCCTGTTCATTTTTAACCGAAGTAAATGTTGTATTTATGTATTAATCGTTATGCATTTATACAATTGATATCGATTATCACCGAGCCATTATCGATTTCATCATTTAGTCACAACGTAGGGACAATGACGACCAGCACGCCAGTTAAAATAAAGCTGTCACTAAGAACATTAGATTTCATGGATTTTGTTACTTTCTTGTTTATTCCTTCCGCCTGTGGGCACGATCATAGAATTAGAAAGTGACCAACTGCACGGATATTTGATACCAAGTGAGACGGAGCTCAGATCACGGGAAATATTGATGACGTCAGGCACTCCGTGGACGTGCTAATTAGGTTGTTCATTTTTAAGCGAAGCGGTGTTGTATTTTCCATTATTCTATCCACAGTGGGGCAACTGACACTGACTGACCTGGAGGTTAAGGCGTGCTTCTACTCAAAGGTTAGTAAAACTTACTGGTATGGGTGGACGTATGCCTTTGCTGTCGGATTTCATCTTAGCAGAATTCAACGGTCTCGCGGTTTCGGAAAAGCAACAAGCATTAAAGTATTTTATCGGAATAAACAAGTAGTGCAAAAGACAAGGTAATTTGGAAATAAAATCCAAAACTAATCAAGTTGGGTAGAGTACAATGCTGTTCACATCAGTCAATATATCACAATTTACACTATCCGCTGATGGCCTAAAAAGACAAATGAACGAGTAACATTACAATAATCAAGTCGTTAACAAGTGCAAAAACCCAATTTTCTGAAAAATAAATTAACAAACAAAAGAACAATATAATTACAAGACTGAGAAGGGCGAGACAATAAATTACAATACGAAGTTACAAGTCTAATATCAAACGAGGGAATGAAAGTTGATTATGCTCAGGGGGATACAACTACATGCAGTTTGCGATATCGATTGTTTGCAGTAAACTGGTTTCAAACGGTAGTATGTCGTGGATATACTTCCCAAAGGCTTTTGGAGAGTTGACGAATTTTAAGGCTTAAGCAATTGCATACCTTCGCTCTAATCCTGGCAATAGACCCACGATTTTGACCGAGTCTCGAGCTTTTGATTTACAAGTCACCTGCACAGAATGAGAGGATCTTGACTTATGTGTGTATTTCATCTGCTTCGATAAAGAAATCATTGATATTAGTCGTTGGAAACACTAAATACCACATTTTAAATACTAAATACTACATTTGCCTTTAATGAAATCTCACTTCAAACTTTTAGTTTGTAACAGTGAACAATTACTCACGTAAAGAACCGGAACTGATTGTACTCCGTTAGCTTACATAAATATGCCTTTTAAGGCCCTCCACAGACTAGTGATTTAGTTGTCGACAACTATTTGTGATCGACAACTAAAAGTTATCGAAAACTAAAAAACGTAGTCTGTGGCGCAAGTTGTCGACAACTAAACCCCAAATTATTAGTTGTCGACGGCCTCATTTTTTGGCGTTTTTCTAGTGTGTGAAAACTTTTGTTTTAGTTGTCGACTACTTTTAGATCTCCGCGCTCAGTGATGTCAGCGTCTTAAAACATGGAGGATTGCAGAAGTAAAATACATGGTAAAGAAAACATTTTTTTTATCTTCCTTCTCCACATCCCGTTCTCGGAGGTGGAAACGACACTAACGATGTCATTGTCGCGGCAGTTTGTGGTCACCAACAAGTTCTGAAACAGGATATTTTATCCAAAACGATTGAACGGCAAATTTGGCGCAAAGTTTGTTCGAGGGACTTTTGGCCAACGTGCCGTAGAAACTAAAATGACGGCTTTTCTCCTTTTTGAATGCACGAACACGTGAGCATGCGTAGTAAGCTCTTGGCGCCCAACCTCCCTGCGTATCGGTTGCTAAATCAGTATTTGAGCGCCAGTGTGTGGAATCCCTTTATCGGACTTATTTTGTTATCGATAACTTTTAGTTGTCGATCACAAATAGTTGTCGACAACTAAATCCCTAGTCTGTGGAGGACCTAAAAGGCCATAAAATGATGTAGCAAGAAAGTGAGATTTTAGTGTTTTGTTAAAATTGATTGTTTCCATCAGCAAAAACATAAAAGCTGAATTTCTCCGAGAAGTTAGATTGTAGATTAAATGGGATGTAAATTAGCAGAGGAAATACTCGCGATCTCGAAAGGATAGCACCATAAATATAGCGCAGAGATAATACAATACGATTAACAAGAGTAACTTTTATAACTAATTTCCTAATGTATAGAAGTCATTTCTACGAAGACGTTTTGACTCCTGGTAAGGCTAATTTAACTTTTGTCCAAAATTCGTGATTTGAAATAATCTCCACCCCAACCCTAAGAGGGCCCTCTTTCAAACAGCTTCCCCTCCCCTCCAACACCCCCCCTCCCCCCCCCCCCCCCCCCCGCCACCCCGTCAAGGTCTAAAAACTTAAAATAAGCTTTATAGAGCTGCTACTGTTACGGTTTTTTTCTAGTTTTTTCGAATATGGACGATAAACCAGAGGTCCCGTCTCGCAGTACTTGTTGCTAATAATCTGTAGGACTTTAAAGAACCCGCACACTGTTCAAAAAGAGTAGGGGACATAGTCCCCGGAGTGGTGGTCTATCTGTATCTCTGATTTCATCTGTGTTTCACATTCATGCGAGGGCTGGGTGGGTGGGTGAGATCAAAATATGGACTGATAGCAGCTGCCAGTAGCGCCTTTAATTACATGCTGACGTCCAATCTCACCCCACGGACGAATTGTAAACCGCCACGAGACTATATGATATGTGCGGTATATAAACACATTACCATTTATTCCTTTGGTTTATTCAGCTGAATCCGAAATTCTCTCCCACGAAGCTGGTAAGTCATAAGCATGAGCTGGCAA